>NW_006287544.1:389024-454495 GCF_000327345.1 Myotis davidii | reverse complement strand
TAAAGATGGCCCATTATTTTATTGCTAGTGCCTCCAGGAAGGCCATCTGTATTCAAAGTTGTTTAATAAATATCTTATAATTCAAATATTATGGTAGGTAGGACTCTAATCTTTATTGCCTTTATTTTAACCAGAGAAGTACCTGTTAGCATTCAAAAGATTAAGATTTATCAATCTAACAGTTTAATGTTAAAATTACCTCTTTCTGCTAATGCAGAGACCTTCAAACTGTAACATAAAGAAATAACAGAATTTTTTTGTCTGACATAAACAAGTCCAGAAGTAGAAAACTCAGAGGCTGGATGATAGTTTCATGATATCATTAGATACCCAAGTTCCTTATGGCTTTCTGTTTCCACATCTTTACAGTATGACTCCATCTTCACATTTTCAAGGAGGCTGCCAGAGCTCCAGCCATTATGTCCATAATTCAGGTTGCAAGGAAAGGAAAATAGCAAAAAGGTGCGTGTCAGATGATTTGACCTCTTTGAAGAACTTCCTTGGACACCTAATATCTTATTGTCTTTTGGCTAGATCTGTGTCATCTAAACACCTGTAGTGAAAAGGAATTTAGTTTTTATTGTTTTAAGTTGGAAATATTGTTGCTTCAAATGAAAATTAGGGTTTTGTTAATAAAAAGGAGAGAGTTGATATTGGATTGGTAACTAGTGAGTTTTGTCACATACAAATGAACACTCTAAGATTTTATTTGAATAAAAAGTTTCAATCCTTAAAGTCTAAAAACCATCTACACTAATAAAAGAGAAACATGCAAATTGGAGTCACTCCACTACACCCACCAGCCAATCAGATGAGTATGCAAATTAACCCAACAAAGATGGCGGTTAATTTGCATATGCAGGAGCAGAGCGAAGCCTGAAGACTGAAGAGGCTTGGCTTCTCCACTGCGGCTGGACCAAAGGCCTGGGTCCTGGGTGCCGGAGGAAAACCAGTGCCAGCAGCCAGGGGAATGAAGGCCTATTGCACCAATCTTCACGCAATGGGCTTCTAGGTGATATAATCAAACTCTAAGAATCAAACAGTCATAGGTGTTTAATTTAAAGGAATGATGCTCAAAGAAGACAGGATGGGTGGTTTTAACAGTCACACCTTTGATTCAGAAGCATTAAACCCAATGCTACTCATTATGGACATTTTGAATACTAAGTAATACTGATGGATAATTTTCACTACGCCATGAAGAGGCCTTGGAAAATTGAGTTTGTAGCCTTAGGCATGTGTTCGTATTTGGCATTTTCTTCTCATAGTGTCCTTGTACCCCTTTGGACTAAGTGGGTGGTTGAATATGCAGCCAAATAGCAAATGGCTGATGTGTGCAATGCCTCATCTTGGAACTGCCATTCCAGGCTGCCCTGGGGACTCCTTGGCTGGGCACATGATCTGCTCCCTCCCCACCCCCCTGCCCCCCTCATAACCACGAAATAGTGTTTATGTCAGCAAAGCAAATGGCTCATCAATGCGGTGGGGAACCAGAGTGAACATTTGGAAAACACCCACATATTTAAATGGATCAAAATGTGTTTTCTGCCCAAGCTGCCAAGCTGGTTTGCCTGTAACATTGGCTACTTGGAAGAGGGGAAGGGATCATTTTTACAATTACTTATTCAGCCTGAAAAAAATTATGCTTGGCTTTGATTTTAGCAGTCTCTCAAGTGAAGGTTTTATTGCCTGGTCTCCTTTCTTCACTGCCTGTTTGAATTCTGCATGTTCTTCCAGAGCCAGCTTTAGCCTCATCTTCTTCAAGCAGTTCAGCAGATGGCCCAGGTCCTCAGCAGTCTCTGTTTCTTCTAAAATGTGGTTCTATTCATTGATGGCACAGATCATCTACTTGGCATGTATCACACATCACCTTGTTGTGTTAGTTGTCTTTTTCTGCTTGTGTTTCCCATGTGCCTAACTGAATTTAAAGCCTCTAAGCCGCAGCGGTTCTCAACCTGTGAGTCGCGACCCCTTTGGGGGTCTAACGACCCTTTCACAGGGGTCGCCTAAATACATCCTGCATATCAGATGGTTACATTACGATTCATAACAGTAGCAAAATTACAGTTATGAAATAGCAACGAAAATAATTTTATGGTTGGGGGTCACCACAACATGAGGAACTGTATTAAAGGGTCGTGGCATTAGGGAGGTTGAGAACCACTGCAGTCTAAAGTATAGGGGACCACATAATTTCTTATCCAAATTGGGGCACTTTTGAGAGTGAAAAAGGCTGCTATTAATATTAATTACCTCAGGACACCTGGTACAAACCTGGACTGTCTGAGCAAATTATCATGCGTGGCCACTCTATGAAGGGCAAAGGTCATTATTAGTGCTTCTCTTTCTTGTCACCCAGAGGACCCATGCAAACAAATATCAAACTCTTAAAAATAAATACCTTAAAAAGCAGTAAAAAATTTTTCCTGCAACAGCTGGGATATAGGTGGAAGATGGGGACAGGTCCCTCCACTGGGAGAGATTTAATCATTCAATATAGGCAGTAACCACAAAGGGGAAGGCTTTAAAAAATCAGATTAAGACTGTTCACAGCAGAAACCAGCCTAGCATGTGTATTCTTAACACCAAAGGCAATGCGGTTCCAATAAGCATTCTCACTGAAAGAACAGAGGGGACTGGCTACAGAACAGAGAGGGGAAAGTGGTTTTAAAGGGCATTTTTGTAGACTGTGTCCTTGCTTTAGAAGCATCACACTTCCTAGTCATCACTGGAACCCCTGCATCAGTCTGAGCAAGAGGAAATAGAAACAGAATTAGATCGAAATATAAGCTCATAGCTGAAACACTAAGAATTCTCTGCAATTAGTGCCCTTTATGGATGTAAAGTTTCAAATTGTCTGGTCTAAACTGAAGTCTAGAACAAAATAGATCTTTCTCAATGGAAAATGACACCCGAACCATGGGTTCTCTACACCAGTGTAGATTTTGCTCATAGCCCAACTTCTTTTTTTTTTTTTTTTAAATCTTCATCCTAGGATATTTTTCCCATTGTTTTTTAGAAAGAGTGAAAGGGAGGGAAGAGAGAAACGATGTGAGAGAGACACATCCACTGGTTGCCTCTCACATGCACCCCAACCGGCTGGGGATCAAACCTGCAACTGAGGTACATGCCCTTAACCCGGAATCTTACCTGGGACCCTTTGGTCCGTGGGCCAACACTCCAACCACTGAGCCAAACTTGCCAGGGCTATGGCAACATTTCTGATAACCCTCATCATTGCTGTTGAAAATGACATAAAGTGATCTTTTCCTCTGTAATTATCCCTAACTAAATACTGAACTCTCAAAGCATTTGTTTTACATAATTTTTAAGCAACAATTGAAACATTGCGCTTTATTTTTACAGACATAAGCACACTTTTCTGATTTCTTTCCTCTGGCCTTCATCAGATTATCATCTCCTGGAGGACAGTCTGAGTTTTTCTTGAATTTGTATCTACTCTAACTAGGTTCACCATGTAATTTTTGAGAGTGAAGAAGTCAGGGGCTCTAAACAGACAGGACACCAGGGCATATATCAGGACTATTTGGAGCAAAACAGGATGTACACCCCTCACCCTTACCAATTAACACCTACACAGTGTCTTACACATCTTAGGAACTATTTAAATTTTGGTTGATGTGACTTTAAGTCACTTTCTACTAAAAATACTTGGTGCTTAACTTAAAGCCTCAATGCTATTGCTTTGTCTATAACAACGTGTTGTTCTTAGTGATCTATTGTAAGATAAATTCCAGGTCAAGCCCAGAACTAAACTTCTAGCCTTAATGAAAAAGAAATTCAAGGCTACCAAATGCCACACTTTCCCCCCAGATTCCTAAAATGCAAGTCATCCCCTCTTGACAGCTGACACACATGAGGTTTCTTTTAGAGAACCCCAGACGTAGAATTCTGACCCGTGCACATGATACCATAAGAAAAAAACTAAGTAACTGAAAACATGATTCTGACAAAGATGTATCCCAGCACATGCTGTATTTTAGAGGTATGATGTGAGAAAAGACCAGGATTCAGAGGCTGAACAGCTATACCTGAATCCTACCTCTATCACTTTTCTTCAAATAACATCTCATCTGAAAACCAGAGATAATAACAGTACCTCTATCTGCGGAGCCTTTGGGGTAATGAAATGAGATAATGTTTGTGGAAGTGTAATAGACTCCAAAATTCTGTAAGGACCTACATTCTCCTTCTTATTGCCTCTTTGAATCAACTCTTTCAATTCTGTCTCTCTCAGGTAGCCTAAGGCTGGGTCACCAGAACACAAATGTACAGTTACAAGGTTTGAAAAAAAAAAATCAGCCAAACAACAGGTTGTTACATGATTTCTGACAACAGTTGGATGGACTTTTCCCCCCAGTTAAATGAAGTGTTTTGGCAGCTTGTGGAGGTAGCCTAAAGTATAGCCAGAGAATTATTTTCCTTAAGGAGGGTATAATTTTAACAGAAGTTCAACTTACACATTTTCAGATCTGTACTTTGAATGTCTCTGTTAAGAGGAAAATGAATATAATTAGTTATGAGATATCTTGCCCTTGGCTACCGTATGCATTAAGCTGCAGCATAATATCATTTTCAAGCTATTCATACTTTGTGGTATATTTTAGGACTTCCTGTGCTGTAGTTTCTTAAAGCAAATACTGTATATAGTTTCAGAGCCTAACAGTTGTTCCTTCAGAAGCGTTAGGCATGGGTGCCACACATCTGTGGCCTTCAAATAGTCCAGCCAGACATATAAATTCCTTTATGGACAGGATCCACATCTTTTCATGCATCGAGGCCCCTGACGTGTAAATGCAGCCTGGCACAATGAAGTAAATGTGTGCAGAATAAGTAACAGAAGGGGCAGATCTCTGAGATATCCCAGTGATGCAGCACACAGGAAGTGACCATTTTGAAGCATTTTAGAGCCCTGACCTACTACAAACCTCCATTTTCTCTCCATGCGCCCTCCAGAAGCAATCCCTGTGATAAAGCCATGATTACCGAAAGGCTATGGAGCAGCTGTGAAGGAACATGCCCTTCCTGATACCTCCTAACTTTGTGACCACTGTCCCAATGTATATAGAGTTGTGAAGGGTCACTAGAGAAAGGGTGAGCATGTGGCCCAGAGCCTGTGTCAACAAGGAGCTGTTTCATAATAATTTATGTTATCAAGTATGTTCATACATGAGAACACCCAAAGGTTTGAGCTTCCTCTGATGTGGTTTTCCTGAGTTCTGTAGCCTAGATAAGTGAAGAGCACGGCACATTCAGTTTCTTCTGTTTGTGAAGCCTATTGCAGGAAGTGATGCTATGTCTGTTTCTAGAACATGGTTCGACTTTCACAGCCCAGAGACAAGATCTGTAGCTTGATCATTATTTAGATACAGGATTATAACGCACGTGGGCTGGGAGCTCCCTGAAGGAGGATGTGGGCTTCCTTGTTTTCTGTCTAACACTTCTTCACTTTCCTCCAAAGCACATATTGGATACAATGGGTGCCCAATAAATGTCAAATAGTCAACTAGATATAAGGGTTAAAAAATGACATTTTAAAAACTTGTACCTTCTTCAGCAGTTAAATAGTATGTGTTCTAAAAAGAGAGAGTTTCAGTTAATTATACTTCTTTATTGAGTAAAAAAAATATGCAAAATATTACACTCCCCAGGAGGGAGTGTAAAAAGTATAAGCAAACTACAGCCCCTGCTCCCAAGAAACCACAGCTACGTGGTTAACCGGAAACTCAAACGAAAGAACATGTCAGTTGACAACATTTATACAAATGCATTGCAGTCATTACTGCTGGACATTGTACAACCATGTTTTGCCACGATTGTGAACTTTTGATGTTAGAAGACTAAAACGAACCTGTTTGATGTCATACACATGTGAAAACAATTGACTTCTAATAATTGACTTCTTAAATTATCTACACCTAAATAAACCCAGAAAAGCTATCTTATTTCAATTCAGTAGGTTGGTAGGTGACTAAATTATTTGTTTTTCAGTTTATGTGTTGGTTTGTAGATGTAGCCTACAAAAGGCCAACTGTATCTTCCCTAATAGTCCAAAAATTATTATATAAGCATGCATGTGTATGGATACACTCATACATACATGAATAAATACATATGTATAATTTATATACATCTGTGCACACATAGATCTGAAACTTAGACCATTTTGATCTCTCATTGTTAAACTAAGCACAGATCTATTGGTGCAGCTTTTCAGCCAGACTACAATAGGCAGCTGTCTTTAGAAGAGTGTTACCGAGTCTTTGCCATGCAGACAAAAAAAGGAATATTTGAAAGTGTAATGACCCTGCAAGTGCTCAGATATTCATCGCACATCATGATGATTACATCTGAGAATCTGTTCCTGCTTTATTCTATTTTTTTTTCTTAAGAAATAGTCTTATCTTTAGGAATGTGTGGAGGCAAAATGACTAGTTTATAACAGATGGTATTAAAAACTGTTGTGAGTATAATGCAGAAATGCAACAGTAAAATGGCAAAATGAGAAGAGGAATCAAACAAGAGCAGAAACACATAAGATCTGAGAATAAATTATGGGTAGGGAGTTTTTTTGAGAAGGTGATGAGAGATAGATTTGAATGGTCAAATCACAAAATGTCACTCTTTGGTAGAGGCTGTCAAGCATGGTGTTGAAGGGCATGGACTCCACCCCCAGAACTAAGTTTGAATCCTGAATCTCCCATTTACAAGTTATATGACTTTGAACTGGAAATTAAACTCTCAAAATCTCTCCCCCACGTCCACTTCGGGAGCCGTGTGCATTCTTAGTGAAAATGGTGGTTCGGCACACCTAGTGTTTACTGAATACTTACTATGTGTCAGGCACTGGAGTAAGCTTATCACGTGTAAGTTTATTAACTCTCATATTAATAAGAAAGTACTATTATTATTATTCCTGTTTAACGTATGAGGAAACTGAGGCTAGGCTGGATGAGGTAGCTTCCCCAAAGGGATAAGGTTGAGATTTGAACCTGGCAGAATGATTCTAAAGCCTGTGGTTTAAGAATCATTCTATCATATTGCCATATAAAGTGTTGATCATAGCTTGACACTGAATAAGGCTTCAGTATAGAAAAAGGAGTAAACAATAAAAGATCCATTAAAAATCAACTGAGGCCCCAGTTGGTTTGGCTCAATGGATAGAGGGTCAGACTGCAGACTGAAGGGTCCCAGATTTGATTCCAGTCAAGGGTACATCCCGGGGTTGCGGGCTCAATTCCCAGTTGGGAGCATGCAAGAGGCAGCCGATCAATGATTCTCTCTCATCATTGATGTTTCTATCTCCCTCTCCTTCTCCCTTCCTCTCTGAAATCAATAAAAATATATTTTAAAAAAGTTAACTGAGAAGAAAAGCCAAATCACCTGCCAGGGGGAAACTGACTTGGTCCTTTCTTCCAATATATTGTGTGGGATGATGGATGGAGAGGTGAAATGATGCTGAAATGGCTGATGGAGCCCAATTGGGAACCAAATGATGAGCTGACTTGCATTCCAAGTGAGCCTAAATTGTCCACCACGACCTCAGGCTCATTTGGCGGATACATTCTGTCCAAAGCGAATGCAGCCCCACTTCCTCCCATTTCATAACTTTCCTTTCCTTCCATGCATCCCATTTCATATTCCAGAGGGAGAGGCTTGAGCCTAACAAAGTGGTACAGGCTTGGGTGTGCCCCTTTATCTTCACAGCTGACTCAGATTTGCTCTGATCTCATCAGCAGGTGTGAATGTGAACACCTAGTTAAAGTTGACCTTGAATCCAGTTCAAAGAGCAGATTCTGTTAGCGTGTCTGACACCCTGAACATATTCAAGAGGAGGTGAAAGAAAGGAGGGGTGGGCAGGGGCGCTGGATGCTTTGCTCAAGACCATGGCCCCTTTGCTGAAAGCTTTTACCTATCTCTGTCTCTCAGAAATATTCCTGTTAAATGAATCAAAGCATGGACAACTCCTGCCTCCCTGTCATCCTTCTTCCCTCCCTTGACGCAAGCACGGGCGCACACACTCCACACAATGGGCCCACAGGAAACCTGTTCCCCCAAATAACTGTCACATTCTCATGTGCTCAGTCACAGGGAAGAATTTCAGTTTCTCTCTTCTCTACCACTGAAGATGGGGTGGAGGTCACGGGACTGAAAGAATCCTCTCTTGTCTCCCAACAAGAGGGGTCTGTGCAGCTGCTATGCCCACAGCAGACAGAAGGCATGTGGCAGCTGAGGCTCTTCAGAAGGCTCTTTCCACCCACTTCCTGTGTCTGGCTTTGATTTTTTTTGGAGGACAGATGCACTTATTCCCGAATCCCTCCCAGATCCAGCTGGGGAGAAAAAGTCTAAAGCAACCCTTTCCTTTGCTGAGTTATCTGCTACCAATTCCATCTCTCCTTCTGCTCAGTGCAGCATGTGGCTGGGTTTTGTTGAGTGCTAAGGAATCGCTGATCTTCATCATCAACGGCCTCAGCTGAGAGGAATGGTTTCACTAGGAGAGCAAAGCCCAGGGAGCAAGATGGGTGGGTAGTAGAAAGGCAAAACCACTTTCCTGAAACACACACACACACACCACACACACACACCACACACACACACACACCACACACACCACACACACACCACACACACACGCACACACCACACACACACCACACACACACGCACACACCACACACACACCACACACACACGCACACACCACACACACACCACACACACACGCACACACCACACACACACCACACACACACGCACACACCACACACACACCACACACACACGCACACACCACACACACACCACACACACACGCACACACCACACACACACCACACACACACGCACACACCACACACACACCACACACACACGCACACACCACACACACACCACACACACACGCACACACCACACACACACCACACACACACGCACACACCACACACACACCACACACACACGCACACACCACACACACACCACACACACACGCACACACCACACACACACCACACACACACGCACACACCACACACACACCACACACACACGCACACACCACACACACACCACACACACACGCACACACCACACACACACCACACACACACGCACACACCACACACACACCACACACACACGCACACACCACACACACACCACACACACACGCACACACCACACACACACCACACACACACGCACACACCACACACACACCACACACACTCACACACACACACACACACAGCCCAGAAAAAAAAATCACTCAGTTCAGTTCATCCTCCAAGTTGTAGCCCTCCGTGCACCGCCCCCTGTCTATGGTTCCAGTGTCTTCCTTTACGTTTCCCTTCAGACTTTATGCTTCAGCAACAGTGTTGATTTGAAATCCAATATACAGAGCTCTTTCATGCTTCTGAGCCTTCGTGGCATCTTCCCTCTGAATGAAATGCCTTCATGTATGTCTTCCTGGAAATATCCTATTTGACTTTTAAAACCTGGCACAGACATTGCCTCATCCACCCGCAGTGGTTCTGATTTAATTGGTCTGGGCTATGGACTGAGCATTGGGAGCCTTCAGTGCTATTCAGGTGACAATAACATACACCAGAGTTTGAGAGTCACATCTCTAGGCCAGTGTTTTTCAAACTTGAGCAAGCATCAGAATCACCTGGGGGGAGGGGGACTGGAGTTACAGCACAGATTGCAGGGTTAGCCCCTAGGTTTAGAATTCACTAATTCTGGGGCCTGAGAATTTGATTTCTAGTAAGTGCCCAGATGATACTGATTGACTGTTGGTTCTGGGATCATGTTTTGAAAACCAATGCTCTATTCAAACTCTCTAGCTTGCATTTATACTTACATGAATAAATTTTATGTACAGTGCAGCGATACACTGCATTATTATCAAGGTACTTGCATGTCTATTTCTGTAATTAAGAGCTAAGGATAATAGCTTTCTTATCTCACTGCCTAGCACTGCACCTGATATATAGTAGATACTCAATAAATGGTTATTGAACGAGTACTTACTCATTCAATGTCTAGCTATTGTAGAGGAAGTCAGTCATGTGCCAGATTTAGGCCAATCTTTTTAGAGTACTGGTGCTAAAACATATCTCATGAATCTAAATTTAAATCTAGAAGGCAGTTTTCTTAGCTTCTATGAATTAAATCTTGGATTTGGGTAATAGAATTAGTTTGGCAAAGTACTCCTCAACACATTGGGATAAAAAGCCTTATGCAAAAACAGATTATATTGCATTACATCAACAACACCTCTTTTGAAACTGACATTTAATGAGTAGCTCTATCAATAAAGGCCTTTTAAGAGCTCTCCATAAAATGTTGCGAAAAATGAGAACATTTAAAATACAGGCTAACAATGAGCCCATTCATACAGATTCATTGCATTATTTCTCTAGAATATCATGGATCTCAAACAGGTTCACTCACCTTCCTCCAGAGAAGCTGGCACATGTTAGCCATATTGATCGTCTGATTACAAATATAGACTGTGGCAGCGAAGAGCCCATTTGTCCCTGTGGTTTATATGTAGATGCCAGACTTAAGACACACTCAACTACAAAGCAATGGAACCAGATAGTAAAATGGTATTTCCAAGGCGATTAGACTTTGAGACAGAACAATGATTTTATTGTTTCACATAACCTTATAAAGTAAGTCCAAAGCAATGTTTCAAAAAGGGTTTCCTAATTCTTGCTAATCCCTTAAATACCTGCTCTCAGGAAGAAAATATTGCTCTCTATTTATTGATCTGTAGAACATAAAGAAACACAAAGTAGTTGGCATAGATAGCCCTTCCTGAACTCAAAACACAGCGCTGGTGATGTAGCATTTATCATTTGTTTGCATGTGTTCATTCACGCACATGCATGTGTGCGTGTGTGCATGTGTGTATGTCTCTCTGTGTGTGAGTGTGTGTGCATGTGCTTTATTTGCTGCACATTTCAGCTGCCTTCTACCTTAGGACCATCTACCTTGAGGACTTTCTGGAAAGGCAATGCTGCTCTCGGTGAGGTAGGAGTTCATGCCATTTGATGTTTGAATAGTATCCAGGTAATATTTTTCAGTGAGTCTGTGAGGGACCCAAGATGAGAAATTTGTCCTTCTGAGTTTCTGGTCAACCTCTGTTATTGGAGCTCTGTGTACCTGGTCACTTCTAAACACTACTAGGATAATAAGAATGTTAAAATACTAACTGTATATTAACTTTCTGGATTAAGTATATTACAGTTAAATTCCATTTCAACATTAACAAATGGCCAATGGATTGAACATTATTCAATCAGGAATGAAAAGATTCTGTAGTATGTACCTGCCTTTCTAAAAAAAAAAACAAAAAAAAAAACAAACTTTAAAAAGGACAACTTTGCCTAAAATTTCTGGGTAATGCATTTGGACATTCAGAGTGCCTGTGGTTTGGATGTAAAATCCATGGTGTGACAGGAAAAAATAGATTCCGTGGCTGCTTTCTGTTGGTATCTGTTTTATGTCTTTTATTGGTTGGTTGGTTGGTTTTCAAATTGGCATTACTGCCTTCATTTTATTTTTCTGTTTCTGTCTCATCAGTCTTGGATGAACGGACTATGTACCACTGGTAAGTCAGCTCCCAAGCTTGCTCTCATGGCAGAAATATAAGCGGAGGCCTACACACCTTATGTCTAAACATTTAAAAGTTATAACTCAAGCTTACAGACTATTTAATAAAATACATTCTATCCCCTACCTTAACAAGTGTATCTTCCTAATGACAAACTTTTTGTTTGTTTGTTTCTTATTGTTGTTGTTAATCCTCACGTGAGGTGTTTTTCCATTGATCTTTTAGAGAAAGTGGAAGAGAGAGGAAAAGACAGAGAGAAATATGGATGTGAGAGAAACACATGGATTGGTTACCTCCTGCATGCACCCCCACCAGGGCCCAGGCCGGGGAGAAGCCTACAACCAAGGTACATGCCCTTGACTGGAATCAAACCCAGGACCCTTTGGTCCACAGGCCAATGCTCTATCCAGGGAGTCAAATTGGCTAGAGCAACAAACGTTTTTAAAATATAAAATATGTAAAGCTATTTTTTTACATGATCAAAAGTGTAGAATATCAAGGAGAGTGGATTTGATATCTGGCACATGTCTAGATATGCAGCTGATGGACTGCCAAAGTATGGGTGAGGAATTAAGTAAAAAAATACTTAATTCAAAAATTGTTACATATTTTTCATAAAATTTATTTTTTGCCTTCACTTGACCAAAATTACTAATTATATTATCATATTATTCTATCAAGATTTTCATAAAGTTTGGTTATATTAGCAATGATGAGCTAAGGGGTTACAAAATTAAAATGCAGTTATGTCCAAAGTATACAAAATTTGAATATATTTTAATATAAAATAAAGCAAGCTAAAACATAAAAAAATATTTTTCATGTGCTTTCAAAAGTTAGTTTTTTTCAAACATTCAAATTATTTATTAAAATAAAAATAATAATTAAGTACCAAAAATATAAGTCAAAATAATTAAATAATCTTATATTTTGTCTTCTAAAATGCAATTAAATATTATAAAATGTTTTTATAAAACTTAAACTATTCACCACTCTGAATTTAGTTGTCAATGTGAAGAAACATCTTTCTTCACACATGCTCCTTTTATACAGGAAAATTTTGACAAGTTAAATAATTTGTTTTTATTTTCTTTATCCAAATCGTGTTATTATTCAAATGCTCCCTTATTTTCTAAGCAGCAGTATAACCCAATAACCTTCACAGCATATGGATGCAATTGTCTTTCATCTGAAGACATAGATCGGCTGATTAAGGTCTGCTGCCTGGGGCCTGACTGGTGCTAGCCAGGGGACTGGGTGTCTTGGGTTTTAGTCATGCTGTGCTGGTCAGAGTGCAGGTTCCAAGTCCCAGAGGTGTCCATGTGATCGCTAATAAATGAACAGATGCTCCTTGACTGACAGTGAGGTTGCATCCCAGTAAACCCCTTGGAGGTTGACAATATTGTAAGTTGAAAGTGCATTTTAATAGACATAACGCAGGGATATCCTGGCTTCATCCAGCCAATCATAAATACTAGTTTGCTCAGAACATGTATATTAGTCTACAGTTGGGCAATTATCTTGAGTTTCATTTAAAGTGCAATCGCCTTCTTCTTCTCAATACAAGTAGGAGACACAGGATGGGCATTTTGTAGACAAGATGGAATGTGAAGATACAGAACACAATATTCGCAAAACACTGGCAGCACAGTTCACAGCAGTGTCTTCATGATCATGCAGCTGACTGGGAGCTGTCCTCAGCTGCTGCTGCCCATCATCACGAGAGAGTATCACACCTATTGCATATCGCCAGCCTAGGAAAAGAGCAACATTCAAAAGTCTAAGTATGGTTTCCATTGAATGCATATCATTCTTGCACCACCACCAAAAGTAAAAAAAAAAAAAAAATCTAAGTTGAACCATTATGAGTTGGGGACTGTCTGTAGTTTCACTGTGTTTTGGCAAATCTAAAGACCAGAATTCCTGGAGCTTTCATTCTTATGTGCCTCTCTTGGTTCAGACCTTTGGAGTCTGAATTTTTATCAAATTTTTCTTTGTGGCTCATGAATATACTTTACTTCTGGGTTTCTGAGTTTACTGATTAAAACATCATGTTTTCCTTATTTAAAACCTGTATTTTTAGGTCACTTGTGAATAGATGAGATAAAGCAAATAAATAAAATATACTTACTCAAATGTACGTGTGCCTAATGAGCCACTCTTATTTTTTCACCCAAATTCATCGTGCCAGAATGAGAATTGCCTAGTTTGGCAGAAGGAGTGGCTGGAATCCAACTCCTGATAAGTGAGTAGTATTTAAGATTAAAAAAATATATTGTTTCATGATTACTGCTTATCATCATTGCATAGCTGGGCTCAGCAGAAAAACATAAAACAATAGCCAATATTAATTGAGCATTCATTACGAGCCAGGTAGTTAGCTAAGAGCTTTGTATGTATTACCTCATGTGATTCTCCCCAAATGGCCTGGAGCTAGGTACTATTGTGATGCTCCTTTTAAAGATGGAGGCACTGAGATTTCAGAGGAGTTAAGTGGCATATCTGAGCTCACACCGTGTGGAAGTGATGGCAATGGAATTTAAACTCAGGTTGTGCAATCCCAAGGTCTATTCCATCATGCTTGTCCGTGTCTTACTGTCATTGGGCTGAGGTATAGAGGGTCTGGGACTAGATAAGGTCAAGACAAGGAAAACTGCCAAATTGTACCCTAGGGGAGCAACCACCAATCCAGTATAACAAGTCCAAAGGGAAGCACGACTTTGGGCTGGAAGAACAAGAATCCAGCCCAAGGGAATTCAGAAACAGAAATAACATCCATGGGCATCTACTACATGCTAGGGCCTTCCCACGCTTCTGCTCATTTAATTATCTAAATGAACTGCTTTGCAAGTATTATTCCTCCAATTTCCCAAACAAACAAAAAAAGAGGTCATATAATTTCTCCCAGACTAAGAGCTCATAAGAGATGGAAGTGAGAAGATGAATCTAGATGAGCTTGACTCCAGATTTGAAGTTATCTCTATTAAATATATTACAATGCATCCTACACATTTCCTTGGACCCAACTAAAAGACTATGTGGGAAAATAGAAGCACAAAGTCCCATTCTCAGATTTAGCCCCTTAATCATATTGAATGATGCCTATGAAATCCCCTGCAGGTTATGGGAAAAGGCCTTGACAGGGCATATATGGGTATGGCAGGATTGGCAGCCAGGACTAATTAATTCTGGAGTCCACTCATGAGTGGGTCTCACAGTGCTGCACTTGCAGGCTGCCTTAAAATTGATTCACAAATGCCTGGCCAGCATGGTTCAGTGGTTGAGTGTCAACATAAAACCATGAGGTCACAGTTAGATTCCTGGTCAGGGCACATGCCTGGGTTGCAGGCTTCATCCCCAGTAGGGGGAATGCAGGAGGCAGCCAAGTGATGATTCTCTCTCATCATTGATGTTTCTATCCCTCTTCCCCTCTCCCTTTCTCTCTGAAATCAATAAAAATTGTGCTGCATTTAAGTCTCTTGACAAGGACCTCGGCAATGGTGCAGCCTAGGAACAATGCACACTGAATTCTGTGCAGTTTACAGGACCTTCCTGAGACACTTAGCCTATTTCTTCTTCTAAGAATAAGATCATTCCAACCTGGAAAACCCTTGAATTCCTTGAAGCTATGCCCTATAATACTGTCCATGATCAGACTCATACCTAATAGAGGTCCTTGGGAGAAAATAAGGACATCACATTACCAAAACTGCATATTACACGGTGAAATAAAAATCCATTTCCTGCAGGAAAAACTCCTTTATAGGAAAAATTGGAGGATTATGATGGATTTTTATTTGATATATGACCAGGAGCAGTGATGAAGAATGCTTAGGGAGTACTATAGGCATATTACTTTGGGTACATAAATAGAAGTGCAAGAACTGGAATCTGTAAGCAAAACTCCAAGAAATGTTTGATTCAGCTCCTGAATGGCCTATGGTTGCCTGAGATAGTCTCTTTTTGAACAGGGTTTTTTCTTTCTCTAGAGAGATAATCTGTCCCTCTGTGTTATTTTTAATTTTAACATCAATTACCACCGTCATAGCTAAAGTCATGAATACTCCCTGACTTTGCCTGCACAGTCAAGAGCTCCAACAAAATAAAATGTGTGTGTGAGGAGGGGAAGTCATTTTTTCTCTATTGGAGATTGATTAATGGCAGTTAATAGAAAGAACATGAGGCTTTCTTTGTACATTTCGGGTGAGAGGACATGGAATTCAACTCTAAGTCACATGTTCAACAAACATCTTCTACATGCAAGACACTTCAGAAAGTGTCAATACAGATAAGACACAGTTCTTGGGCTCAGGGAGCTCAAAATATAGTGTCAGAGATAGATGTGAACAACTAGCAATCAAGTCAAACAGAAGGGAATAAGAGTTAGGACAAGGTTACAAAGAATGCACTGTGTAAGCAGAGAAAAGAACCATTGCTGAGAGAAGGGAGTGTCATCAGTCTTGGAGGCCAGGAAGAAGGTCATTTCAGAATGAAAGGAGAATAAACCAGCTAAAAGTTCAAAAAGTTTCAATCAGAGAAGAAAGAAGAGAACAGAGGGTGGCGTCATGACAGTCAACAAGTGTGCTCAAGTATCTCATACCCCAATATGGTGTTCCTGGACCCCATTTTCTTCAATCGTTTGTCTGATTCTCCCCCGTCCTGCATGGCCAGAGATCTCATTGCATTATTTCATTCTTGACAAACTGAGTCCCGAGCCCCTTTAGGTTTATTGAAGGGCATGTTATTTCCTGTTTTCCTCTCCCATTTCAGCTAAAACTAATTTCACAGAGACCTGCCGACTCTCAAGATTTATCCAAGAAATGTGACCTCCATCCCAGTGTGCCTGGGAGACCGAATAACAACCATGATATTGGTGGAACTGCTGCTTTGGGCCAGGCACTGCTTACATGCTTCATAAGGTGTGCAAGTGGGACCTAGTGGCTTCAATTACCCCCACCTCCTGGCATTCACACCCTGTGTACTCCCCTTCCAAATTGTACTGGGGCTGGTTTGTGTGACCAATGGATGGTATGGCACTTTTGGGATGAGTTATAAAAGACTTTGGCTCTGTCTTGAGTGCTTTCTCTCTGGGATCATCCACCTGGAGAAAGTCATGTGGAGAGTAGCCCTATGGAAAGACCCTGGTGAGGAGATGAAGCCTCCCGTCAAGTGCCTTGTGAGTGAGCATAGAAGCAAATCCTTCGGCTCCCATCAAGTCTTCCAAGATTGTGGTCCTGCTGACAGCTCGACTGCAACTTCTTGAGTCAGAACCATCCAGCTAACCTAGTCCCAGATTCCTGACCCTAGGAAACTGTGTGAGATGATAAATACTTGGTTCTTTAAGCTTTAAGTATTGGAGTAATCTGTTATGAAGCAATAGACAACTGATACACTATGTATGTATTTACAGGGTGGGGCAAAAGTAGGTTTACAGTTGTTCATATGGCAAATAATACAATAATTAATAAATTACAATGCAAGAATAAATTGTTTCATGTACTCACAACTGTAAACCTACTTTTGTCCCACCCTCTATTGCTTTACCATTTTGAGGTATAATTCACATAAGATAAAATGCACAGATATGAAGTGTTCAGTTCAATGAGCTCTATTGTATATAATCATAACCACTACTCCAATATGATAGACATTCCCATCACTCCAAAAGTTCCCATTTGCCCTTTTCCAATTAATTCCCACTAATCTTCTATCAGCACGAACCACCATTATGTTTTCTGTCATCATAGATTAACTTAGTCTATTTTTGAACTTCACAAATGAATATACCACAATTAGTGTATTCAAACTAATGGGCATTTGGGTTCTTTATAGTTTTTAGCTGTTGTGAATAAGAGTATTATCCATATACAAGTCTTTTTGTAGTATTTTCACATCACTTAGGTAAATACCTAGGAATGGAAATGCTTGCTAATAATATAGATGTACAATTAGCTTTATGAGAAACTGACAAAGAATTTGTTTTATTTTCTAGACCCACCAACAATGTCTGAGAGTTCCAGTTAGTTCCATCCTTTCCAGCATTTGGTATTGCCAGCCTTCTTGATTTTAGTCAATTACTGGAAGTGAAATGGTATCTCATTTCGGGTTTAATTTGCATTTTCTTGGGGTTGGGTACTTACTATATGATGTCAAAGGAAGTGACTATGGAAGAGGGAAAATTTAACCAGTTTCAATGTCATTCATTAATTCATCCATTTATTTATCCACTCACCAAAGATCCATTGGGCATTATCCACAGCAATACCAGAAAGTTCATTTTAAATGAGCCACTCTGATCCCAACCAGAGACTGTAAGGCTGATTAGATTAGAAATTTATGTTAGTAGCTCTGGTAATCCAATACATTATTCTGAAGTGAAGGTTGAAATGCTATATTTTTAAGGAATGGACATTCAAAGGTAATGAGTTAAGTTGACTAAGGTTGTTTTTCAGAAAGATGGCATGGGCTTCTGGGTTTCTGAGTTTCTGCTTAAAATTCATGAACAGTATTGGTTGAACTTAAGAACATTCATTTAAGATAAATAAATCCTCTGTAGCTACAGATGTAGAATGCTAATATAAGGAGCTACCTGACAATAACAATAGCAAGAGACAAGCAGGCACTCACATAGTGCCTTCAGTTGTGGTCAGGGTCTCGGGCCTTGTGGAGTTTCAATAGTGGTTCTTTCCCAAGCCCAGAAGCAGATGGCCACAGCTCAGCATGGAGGTGTCTCAGGACCTCTACATCTCGCTCGTTCGCTTCACGGCTGGGACAGTGTGAGACGTATAAAAGTGTTGTGCAAATGGGAGGTTCCATAACCCCCCCTACATGTGTCTTGATAGTCTGGACAGTGAAGGACCAGTGTGTTTGAGTGTCTCTTTTTGTTTTGTGAATCCCCACTTTACAAGGCCCCGAGGAAGCAGGATTTAACAGGGTTAAATACAGTGAAAAATCTTTCCTGTCTTAGCTGGTTTGGCTCAGTGGTTTGGCTCAGTTGGCCTGTGGACTGAAGGGTCCCGGGTTTGATTCTGGTCAAGGGTATGTACCTTGGTTTTAGGCTCCTGGCCCCCATAGTGGGCATGTGGGAGTCAACCAATTGATGTGTCTCTCACACATTGGTGTTTCTCTCTGTCTCTACCTCACCCTTCCACTCTCTCTAAAAATCAGGGGAAAAAATATCCTCAGGTGAAGATTAAAAAAAAAATCGTCAATTGAATAGGTACTCAATAAATGTTTGTTGTTGTTGTTGTTTTTTTAAAAAAAACACCCACAATCTTTCCATTTGAGTGTGACATTAAAATACCACCTACATCATGCATTTGGGAATAAAAACACAAATAAAGGTCAATCCCTTCTGTTAAGCAGACTAGTGGGGAAAACACTCAATACAATATATGACTGAGTGCAGTAAAGTATAGTGTGTAGGAGGGTACAGTGCCAAGTGACCCAAAGGAAAGAGCCATTGATTACACCTGAGAAAGGAGTGGGGGAGTCAGAAAATACTTTAAAGGGAAATGAAATCTGTACTATGACTGTCCATCAAATATATGGGCTATATAAAATCTTCAGTCCTACCACTCCAGGTTGGGGGAGAGCGATAGTTGCAACTAAAAGAAGAGTGCTCAGTGCATTTTTATAAATGTTGCCACAAGTAAAGGCATGTGGCCTTTTATGTGTCCAACAGAGGAAACTGTTCCCACACTGCCTTTATCTGTGAACTCCGTGTACCTACCGAGACAACCCTAGTTTCAGAGCTGCCCATTGTGTACAGAGAACAGGAAGTGAGACACCAGATTTGGGCGACCCTCCCAAAGACCTTGTAGCCTCTAAGTCACTGTTTATTGATGCCACTTGCCAATGCTTTTGAAATATTCTTCCTTTCCTTTCAAAAGCCATTATTATTTCCTTTCAGCCCTCTAATAGCTGCATGATTCTTTAATAAACATAATTTTTCTGAAGTTATCAATATTTAATGTAACACTGCTGAAAGGGTGGTGAAGGGTCTGTAGTTAGAGATGAAGACTAAACAGAACCCATGAGCATCACTGTTCTAATTGGGTCGACTGGAGATGCCTATGATGTGGCCGCTTCCCAGAGCAAAGCCTACCCATCAATCACATATGAGAGACTAAGTACTGCAGCCAAAGTGGGAAGAACAAGACTAAAGCCGTGAACACCATTTTTAGACTCCAAATGGTATTAACATAAAGGCAAGTGCATTTTATTTTTAAGTTCACTTAGAGGGAATTTAGAAGGCACCACTCAAAACTACATGAGGAGCCAGCAGGATTGAAAAAATGGTCTATAAATTGAATCTTGAACAAAAGACTGGGGACAAATATGGATCCTGAAACCCCTTTATAAGAATGCCAGCATTTCTAAAAGGCTCTGAACTAAACCATGGGTGCCAATGAAAGTATAGGTGTTTGCAATCACTTATATTAGCATTTAATATGTATCACCCTCCTTTATTTTTACCTAACCTCGCCAGTCTGAAGTGTGGGAATATATGTGCTTCCTAATTAAATCTTCGCAAGGATTATGTTGTCTATCTCAGGTTTGTGTGTGTGTGTTTTTTTTTTATTGGTCTTGTTGAAAAAAAATGTGTCTGTGCGTATATGTGACTTTAACACTAGAACAGAGTGCTAACAAAATGCCCTCTGTAACATCTGAATCAATGTACCAAGACAGAATTGCTTGGTTCTATAATTTTCAGACTATATGCTTCATAGTCTTTTTCTTTATTCTTTAGCTTTAGCTTCAAAGTCAGCCAAGGAAATGATAAAAAATTATTTCCTAAATCACAGGACAACTTTAAAAATGTCCTTTCGGCTCACAGCCCCATTCCTTATTCGCCATGCAATTCTGTTTCTGCTGGCCTGGGACATCTTTAGACATTTATTGGAAAGCTGCCTGGAGGGAGAGACATAAAGGAAGACTTTAACCTTGAATCGCTAACAGTAAAGTCATTACCAGCTTCCCTGAAGGGAAATCTTTGTCTCTGTTTTTCCCCCTTTATTCACCCTCTAGATTCTCCCTTATTTATTTATTTATTTATTTACTTACTTACTTACTTACTTACTTATTTTCTATATTTGTTGACACTATTACAGATATCCCCAATCATCAGTTTGGGAGACCTATAGGGGGAAATCATATCAAGTCTAAATATATTAATTGAGGCTTTACTATATCCTAGGCATTGTGCTAAGGGCTGGGACACAGAAATAAACAAGTCTTATTATTTTTTTTTTTTTTGCCTTTCATCCCCACTTCCACCACCATTTAATCCCTTAGTGAGTACTGTTCAGTGCAATTCCAAAATATTTCAATTATACCCGCTTCCCTCCATTTTCTTCTTCTGCCGAGTGAAGACAGGTTGACATCACCTTTTGCCTGAAGTACT
The DNA here is from genome assembly GCF_000327345.1 of Myotis davidii. NCBI lineage: Eukaryota > Metazoa > Chordata > Mammalia > Chiroptera > Vespertilionidae > Myotis > Myotis davidii. The sequence continues at coordinate 433,442 of NW_006287544.1, read as the reverse complement.
GAAGCTGTTCCATTACTGTTTCCCTGTTTTTGTTCTTTCCCCACTCCAACTCATTTTCCTCACAGAACTCTGAGTGATCCTCTTGACATAGAAATCAAATCATGTCACACTGTGCAACTTCTTTCAACAGGTTGCTGTCCATTTGGGAATAAATTACAGACCTCAGACATGCAGCCCTGCAGGGTCCTGTAAGATCTGACCTTCTCCAGCTTCACCATTAGCCTCTTTCTCCCACTCACCTCATCTCTCATCTCACATCATCACTGTACATCTCTCTTTTCAGTTGCTATGTCACGCCACAGGCAACTCTCTCTAGAACATTCTTTCTCTCAGGCCTTACTCGCACAGGTCTCTTCTCATCCTTTGGTCTCAGTTTAAATGTACCTCGGCAGAGATCTTCTCAGACTGACCATCTAAAATTACTCTGCCCCTGTTCATTTGTTTCTATTTCTTATTTTCTTCATAATATAAAACTGATTTGGAGTGATAATATTAGTTTGTCTTCTTGTTATCATTGGCTTCCATGACTAGAATATAGGTTCCAAGGGCGCAGGGATTTTACTTGCTTATCCTTGTGCTACATCCAGAGCTTGGAAGAGTACTAGTTGTATAATAGATACTCAAAAAAATTGTTGAAAGAATGAATATACTAGTAGATATCCTTAGTGCCCCCAGGATCCTGAGTCTCCCATACAACTGAGTGCTAGAGATAAGTTTAGAAGAGTGAAAAGGAGAGCCTGGCTAGGTTTGGTTGCTGAAATAGTTCTCATTAAACAAAAACAAAACAAAACAAAACAAAACAAAACAAAACAAAAAAAGCATTTAGTTTTTAATATATTATCTAGAGCTCTGGAATTTTTTAAATGGATATTCAAATGTAGTATCTTATTTTGTCTATATAACAATCAACATATTTTATTTTTGTTGTTCTGCATCATATTGTTGAGTAATGATTCACCTGGTGGATGACGGCAGAGGCTGGTGCATTTGAGTCACCAGGGAAGGCTGGGGCTTCGGTCCCAACATCAGCAACACCAGAAGCTTCTAGACCTACAAGTCATGTTTTATGATTGTCTATAGTTAGAAATGAAGGTGTGCAGAGAACTCTAGAGAACCCAGATATAGAGTATGTTGTGAGTCAGCCCATATTTGGTAAAAATGGCTGGTACCATGATAAATATTGTGCAGATCCGTAAAAATGTGGGAGAAAGAGGAATGTCCTACAGAAAGGAGGATAGTTTGATAAAAGGTGAAAATTATGAAACTGCTCAAAGTGAAGTTCTCTCTTCAGCATCTGTACATTCTCAGACAATGAATCTGCATGATTTGTTGGTTAGCCAACCTATTATATGACTTATAAATGAGTTATAGAGATTTCTCTGCAAACTCAGTGATTTATTTATGTATAAAACACTGAGGCCCAGCAACTTAAAAAAAATATTCTCAAGGTTTCTAGTAACTGCTAGATCTTGAACTCAAAAAGTTCTTTCAATTCCAAATCTGGAGCTATTGTTGAGGCTGGATAGAGAATAGGACTTGAATGCCTTCCGATGCACATATTCATCTTGACAATCCCCTCAAGCACTGGTAATATAATATTCATCCAACCTTAGCAGATTAGAAGTGTGTTTAGAGCACCTCAATAGGATATTTCAATTCTGTAGATAAAAGGTGCTTTCTGACTGCACTGTACGTACTACACTAAACCATGCAGTGAAATAAAGAAGATATGAATGCACTGGGCTGGAAATGGGAAAAGAATAATTTTAGGCATTCCCCTCATTCTGTTGAAACAGACTGAAGAGTCTTTTTGGCAGGAGGCCTATGTTTAACCAGTGTTACTTAATATAGAATAATCATGGGTGGGGAGTATGTTTTCCTTAATTGAGCATGTTTTCTTGAGATAAATGTGGATCTCAGGCTTCTCACCAATCAAAGCAAAAGTTTCCAAGTTGTCTGAGGTTGTGAAAGCCTAGGAGACAAGCCCATGCAGAGATAAGAAGCACCGAGCCAAAGTGCTTACAAGGAGGTTAAAATAGCACTGACGGCTTGGACCACTTCCATTCCGTTCACTACCCTCATCCTCCCTCGCTGCCTGAACATCTCTCATCACCCTCTGTTAGGTCATGTTCAAGGACATAATCCCCAGGAGGCTTCATTCAGTGCTTCCTCCATCACTGGATGCCCTTCGCTACCTGCCTCACCATAGACCTAGCCACATGAAGGGGTGTGCATTTGAGCAATTTGGCCAGATGTGAAATTTGAGCAACTGATTGAATCCTCTTTTGGGACCATTAAATTCTCTTAACTCTGATGGTATTATTCTTTGAACCAAAGAGGATAGGTTTCCCCTTCTCCTACCCTGTCACTAGCGATCTAAGAGAGCAGAGGAGGCCACGAGGCCCACCGTGGCAGCATCCTCATACATGCACCAGCTTCTCTCTCAGCAGCTCAGCTGCCAGAGATAAAAAAGGACAGAGGACCTTTGAACATGGATCTCCAGGGACTCAGCTGGCAACTGGGCTGACCTTGGCCCTTCATAGGTGTTTACTAGTTTCCTAGGAAGTAAACCTAGGAATTTGTCCTTCTTAAGCCCTTCATGGAAGCAATACAAGTGTCTATCAACAGGTGAGTGGGGGGGAAATCTGAGCTTTATATACACAATGGAATACTACACAGCCACAATAGCATTAGTTGAGATATACATAGAGCATACCTATTGGATATTATCCTAAGGCAGATGAGGTTGCAGCGGGGTAAGAAAAGCCCCTGGAAGTCTTGAGAAAGAATGGAGAAAGAGAGGGGAATGTGCAACCATCACAGCGTTGGACAGGACACAAGCCTAGATGCTTTGTTTTGCTTAGGTTGTCTCTTTCAATGTTTACAACAACCCAGTGAATTGGGTATTATCATTATCATGGCTACTGTTTTATAGACGAGAGGCATAGGGATTTACTGTCTGGATCCAGCAACCATTTCTTAACGTCTGTTCTCACCTGCCCACCAGAGAGTGGGAATAGAGACAAAGCCTGTTGGCAAATTTATTAACACTTGATTCCTAGTTCATAGCCCTGTTGAAAAGTATATTTCAGTCCATGTTATTTTGAAGACATGAATAGTCCTGGTGTAGATCCATTTCCTTTATTTTAACCAAGTCAGTCAGTTGTGCATGGATCTCGCCTCAAGTCCTAGACCCAGGCCAGTACACAGGGCCCACAGACCTGGTACATTTCCCATATCCCGCTAACACATGAACAACAGGAACCACTCCTAACCTGGGTGTCTTCCCTTTACCAGTCTGCCTTCATGACACATGCCTGGGGAGAGGTGACTAATGCTGTGTTTTTCCAATTTTGTCCTCTCCTGGGTCACTGGAATGATTTATTCCTGTTTGGTGAACCATAATTGTGTGTTACATATAAGTGGTAAGATTTTTAGGCAGATGTGGAATCCAACTGGTTGATGTGATCCTCAAATGGCCCCCATATTTTGCACAATTGTTTTCAATTTGGTAAGATCTAAATTGCATTTGGGATGAGAAATTCATTTTTTAGCTTCTTTTGTGTTGAGGGTGGGGGGAGGATCACCATTGATGTTTTTGATTTATTTACACTTAGCTCCTAAAAATATTGCCCTCAGGATGGCTGCTTGTTTGCCATGTCAAGAATGTTTTATTTGGTTTTCTTTTAGAAAAAATCCATATACAGCCAATTGTCAGCTGACTGGAGAGCCCCAAAGATGTTTGAAAACTCAGAACTCTTTCTCCCAAACACTTTCAAAACATAAGTGGAGCTCTGTAGAGGAGATAGTATGGGGAATCTCAGGAGAAGGCGCAGAAATCAGAAAAATAAAGCTAACCTAGAGAAACTTATGATTTCTACGAAAATATTCATACTTTCTGAAGACTGACTTTTAAGTTGAATGAATTACGTTTAATTCCTATGATTTTTTTTTTACTCCTTCTATGTTATATTCAAATACCCTTACAAAGGTACAGCCATAATGACAGTGCTTTGATATTACATCTTATACTTTATTTGATCCTTACTCTGAGACTGAACTAGGCAGCTATTATTATCTTTTTCATAGATGGGAAAACTAAGTCCCAGAAAGAATATCTGAGTTCCTTTTGATTTTGCAATGTGTATATGGCAAAATCAGAAGTAGAAACTTCTTCTCATGTCCTTGTTCTTGTCACCTTTGTTGTCTTTGGATTTTCCTAGAGACTTCTCAACTGGAGTCGGAGGCTTCCAGGTCTTTTAGTGGCAATACAGGAGCACTATTAACATGTTGGTATGGTGTGGGGTTTGGGAAGCATTCTAAAGTACTATGAGTAGGTCTCAGTCTTTCATTGAACCTGAGTTGGGGATTTCCCTTCTCCAAGTTGGCTAGGCCCTTGGTAAACGACAGTGGGTCAGTCTCTAGTAACATGGTGTCCCTGAAGTACAGGTCTTGTAGGGGAGAATGGAGAACTCTGGGAGGACATCAAAATGCTTATTTTCCCCCTCCTCTGCAGGGAGCAGGAAAGGATCCCCTCACCCCCATCCTCATAGTTGGAACCTGAGATGGCTCCTGGAAGAAAAATTCACAAAATTGTAAGGAACCAAACCCCTAAGATTGGGCCCATTAGGAGTTTTCAATTCTCAAACTTATCCACACAGAGCCCTCAGCAGATTGTCGATTAGAGTTCAGGTTTTCCTACTCAGGCACTGGTGTCAGCAGAGGTTTCTGCTCCTGGGAAGTTGTCATTCTCTGTATCCATCTGTCTGCAGTGTTGGGCTCAGAGAGTTGCCCTGTGATCTACATTCTCTGAAGAAGCTAAGAAAGTTGTTCTTTTTTAGTTTGTTCACTTTTGTTCTTGTTGACTGGGAGCGATGACCTCCAAGTTCTTTACCTGTCAAAAAAGAAACCAGAGTGCCCCCCAATTATATATACAATTTTTTTGTTCCCAGCTTCACCAAACCTGGAATCTTCCCAAATAGCAGTTTTGGACCTAAGTCTGAGGGTCAAAAAAAAATCAATGGGAATGAAGAGTCTGAATTGAACAAATTGAATGAACCACAAGGCAGGGTCCAAACATAAAAACTGCCTCTCTCTTCCTGAGGTGTTCTCTTTCCAAACCGTCCCATTGAGGGTAGCTCTGACCTTTCAAACTCCACTGCTTAAAATGGGCAATGCTAACACAGAGCATTCTATTATGTTCAGGTCAACCGGTTCTACAAATAGGGCAGTTGTTTATGGCTGCCTCCTGGGAAGGCAATTGAGTTGTCCCATTTTGTAGATATTTGTGTACAAAATGCTTTTGCTCTAATTTCTGAGTGTGACATTCACAGATCAGTGAATGCCAGTGAAAAGGAAGAAGAGAGTGACGCACAGAAGTCACAGAAAGAGGATGTTGGCTTTTAGGCAAAGCAGCAGAAAGGAAGCATCACTCAAGTCACTGAGTTCACCAGCAGTCAACTGGGCCTCTATAGAAAAAAACAGAAAACAAGGGCACAAAGGGCAGGGAAGAAAAAGAAAAAAAAGAAAAAAAAGAAATTTTGTCCTCTTCAGTCTTATTTCGGGATCTAAAAGAAAGAAAATAAGAGGAGTGTACCTTTCTCTAAAGTAGCCTGTCTCAAACTTTCCTAGGCCTCTGAATCACGTGGGGAATCTTATTAAAATGTACATTCTGATTTTCATGGCTCCAGCACAGGCCCAGGATTCTGCATTTCTAACATTCTCCCAGATGTTGGTGATGGCACTAGTGCTTAGGCCACACTTAGAGGAGCAAGGGTCTTGCGCACCTACCAATGGGGTATTGCTCAGCTCCCCCTACTAGTATACCCTCACTTCTGGAAACAATGGCAACCACCACCATCTTCTTCCCTGAAACCAGCATTCTTAGCTCAGAATGATCTCCTCTTGGATAGCTGGGGCCTCTTCTCCATGTTTTTAAGTTTTCAGGTTCCCTCTCAGCCTCATTCAAATCTCTGTCCTTCATGGAGACCGTGTAACCAATGGCTCCTTGAGCTCCTATAGTTTTGTTGCTACTTAGCCTTTTGCAAGTACATGTTGCTATTGACCTTTTAAATCTGTCTCCTAACTAGATTGGAAACCTCTTGAGTACAGGGTGCATGTTTTGTCACTTTCTAATTCCCCAGGCCTAAAATAGAGCCCTGCTCATTAGGAGACTGTGCAGTGTAATGAAAACAGCCTAGGGAGACATGGGTTCATATCTCAGCTCTACCACTCAATAGCTGTTGGAGCCTAGACAAAGTGCTGCACTTTGAGTCTTAGTTGGGGAGGTGGTGGTGGTGGCGGTGGTGGTGGTGGTGGGATGTGTGGAATGTTTATGCTTCACAGGATTATTGAGAAGAATGAAGAAAATAAAATTAACCCAGTGTCAAACCAAGTGCCTGGCAGTCAGAATTTGATACATTTAAGTCCTCTAGCTCCAAACTCTTTTTCTTCTCCTTACTATAGATTTTGATGATATTTTCTCTCCCTGACACTCCACCCTTGAAAAATTTCATGTCATATTGAACAATTTGGGGAGCTTTTCTTCCATTTCAGTACAGGGTCCCTGGATACCCAGGGAGACAGTTCTTTATTTCATAAGAAAGGCTCCTCAAACTCACGGTTCAAAATAGCAACATGCATGGTAGCATCTTTTGATCTGAGCAGAAACAGAAGGGTATTAAGCCAGTGTTGTCAAATTACATGAAAGCCGTCTTCCTCAGATTCCCACTTTCCCCCCAGTATTTGCATTCTCAGTGAGAGTCCTTTGATCTGTGTGGTGGCTCTCAGTGTATCTAGTGCTCTCTGAGGTTGGTTTTCACATCTGAGGGATGGTGTGTCTTATGTTAGGTATAGTGGGCCACATTGGGAAGAGTGACCTGCAAAAGCAAAATGCACAGACGTGAGTAGGGTTTTGCCAATGAGATATGGAGGTATGGATTAGTATAGGGAACTCCATCTGGGCCAACCTATGCCAGAAAGCAAGGCCCACTAGATTGGAAAGCAGATACTAGACCAATCTCCTGACAGAGCAGAGCTGAGGCAGATATGAGAGGATGGGACAAACTTAGGCATGGTATTTCAGATATGCAGATTCAAATGCCAGCTCCTCACTTGTTGGCTATGTGACCATGGGCAAGTGTCTCAACTTCTTGAGCTTAATCTCTACAAACGGGAATAACATTGCCTACCTCATAAACTTGTCTGACAATTAAATGAAACTATACATCCAAGGCAGCGGTTCCCAACCTGTGGGTCGCGACTCCTTTGGGGGTTGAACGACCCTTCACAGGGGTCGCCTAAGACCATCGGAAAACACATATATAATTACATATTGTTTTTGTGATTAATCACTATGCTTTAATTATGTTCAATTTGTAACAATGAAAATACATCCTGCATAACAGATATTTACATTATGATTCATAACAATAGCAAAATTACAGTTATGAAGTAGCAATGAAAATAATTTTATGGTTGGGGGTCACCACAACATGAGGAACTGTATTAAAGGGTCGCAGCATTAGGAAGGTTGAGAACCACTGATCCAAGGCATGTAGAGTGCCTAAGATCTCAGTAAATGTTACTTCCCTTCTAATACTTCACAGAGGCATGGCACTTGGGAATATTACTGGTGAGGCAGTTAGGAGGATTTCATGAGATGGTGAGTATCTAAATGGGGCAACTCCTGAGATTGGGGGATAATGGGGACTAATATATCCACTTTTTGTTCCTTAACAGGTGATGTTATCATTATCATCTTCTTCTCACTCCCTCTGCCCCTTTTCTTTCTCCTTCTCCTTTATTTTCTCTTCCTTCTCCTCCCTCTTCTTAAAATTTGTTTTAAAGACATGATAGATTACTCTTAATGGAAACAAATGGCTTAGACATAATAAATAATTAAGGATTGTTTGTAAATTGAATTGGATTCTATGAAACCCTTGGTTCCTCTGCAATATAGTAGTTCTACTTGGTCTTTATAGCAAATTCTGATATGCTAGGATTTCTTCAGAGTTTGCAGATTTCTTTTGGTATAATTTTAAGTAAACTCTAAACTTTGGTTTCTACAAAGCAAAAAGAATGGGCCCTTAGTGTGTTTATTTGTTTGTTTTACCATGAAGCAAGAACATATGGGAACTGTAGAGAATAAATATAGCTACCCAACTTCTTTCAATGACAGGATACACGAAGGCTACATGTAAACACTCAAGAGGGATTTGACAGAGGCTAGAGGAAGAATTAGGATTTTTTCCTGTTGTCTCCTCATACTAAATTTAGTGCGGGAGCCAACCATTTAGGTGGTCTACAAATATGCAATTAAAAAATCATTATTAGTGTATCATTATAAAACAATACAGTATACCTTTGTTGTAATAAATTTTCACAATATACTCCATTAGCATATGCATATATGATTTTTTTCTGCTGATGTAAATTATTCTTGGGCAAGCCAAGAGAAATTTATTTAGATAAAAATTCAGTCAAAACCACATTGTACCTACATGCAAGCCAAGTGTTCTCAGGCTACGAGTCCGGGGTCTGTCATGGATGGAAGCAATGATATCACAGTGGACACTATGCCCTCATTCAAGTGTAATCCACTTTATGGCAGCAGAGTTTCTAACGGAGGCCAAGGGATGAAGAAATGAGGAGCTATGATCAGATGGTATCCAGGCCTAAGACTCGCAAAAGATCCAACAACAACAACAACAACAACAACAACAAAGGGCTTTCTTGTTTGTCTCTCTCTCAAGGTCTTGAGGAGTAGCCTCCAATGTGTTTCTATAAAGTGAAAATATTCAGAAACCAAATAAAGTGGAGAAGGCTCAGGATTAAAGGGAATTTTATTCAATGTTAAGTCCTAAGAAAACATCACATGTGCAAGTGAATCTGAAAAAGTCCAGTAGACTCTTTTTTTTCTTTATTGATTAAGGTATTACATATGTGTCCTTATCCCTCTGTTGTCCCCCTCCCTACCCCTCATCCAATGGACTCTTGGATAAAAGGGAATATGCATGGATTCGGGTGGCTGGTAAATGCAAGTGTTAATACTGCTGAGATAGATGGTGACTGATTAAAAGGAAGCAACCACACATCCACTCATTTCCCTGAAAATCAGCAGCTGTTGGCTGACAGACACCTTTCCTACACATGCTCAAATGATAAGAAGTGAAAAGAGCTCTACGCAGGCCTATTTTGGGTTCCAGGCGATCTGTGTTGCTATGCGGTCTGAGCTTAGTGGTTAGGTTGGTGCAGGATGTCATCCAGCAGTGATCATGAAACTTCTAAAAGTTTACTTTATTTCTCAGAAATCAGCTGTGCATGTGGGCTGTCAGAGGTCATTGGATTGCTCTGTTTCTTGGGGTTTCCCCACCCCAGCCCAGGTGAACTGAAGGGATTAGTGGCCTTGGCTTTGTAAGAATTCTTTTTAAGTCATCATGTTAAAATGCTACATAAGCTTTCCATTAAGAACTACCACTGTGGGAGTAGTGATCACAGAGGAGCTAAGAAGAAGAAATAATGTAATTCTTAATATGAAGAGAGAGTACTTAGAATAAGTATTTTACACATCAGAATGTTCCCATTTCCCAGGCTGGTATACTGAGACGTCTGGAGCTGAAATCCATTTATTTATGACACAGAATCTTAGAATTATAGGTTTGCTAGGAGCCTTCAGGGTCATCTGGTTCAGCCAGTGCTGTGTCCAACTCTTGTGTGAAGTGGTATCTATAGTATCTGCCTGCTTATTCCACCACATCTTTTCTCTTCCTTTTTATCCTTCCCCAAACCCACATGGCGTGGCAACACACACAGAAACTCCTGCCCACAAAGAAGAAATGACCAAAGAAATTAAGGTTGAGACAGTAGTGTGAGTTTCCATGTCAAGAAAGAATGTATTGGTGTTTTTCTTTTAAAAAAAAACAAAACAAAACAAAACAAAACACAACTTTTTAAAAATAGAAGAAAAAAAAAACCTAAGTACCAGTTTAGTAAATATCCCTGAAGTTAGTTGTTTTTTTCTGTGTACTCTTGGCTAAAAAAAATTTACACCAGCAGATGAATCTTAGTCACTCTCCTTGTGTATCAAGTAAACTGTATTAACCACTGTTTGGTTGTAGGAGAGCCCTGAGGGTGCAGTAACGCTTCCTTTTAGATTGAAAATGTGAGATGAAATAGAATATACTAAAATTTATAGAAGTAAATAAAAGAATCTACTCCTAAAATAAAAAATAAATTCTACAGCAAATAGATTACATTTATACAAAATTTTATTAATTTTAGTAGAAAATAAGATCAGTATGCATGAGGTAGGTTAAGTAGTGGCTGGAAAAGCTAATGTGATCTTAGGCTACATAAATAGGTGTATGGTAGCTAAATACAAGGAATTTATAGTGTTGCTGCTCTCTGTTCTGATCAGAGCATACTAGAAACTTATATTCTGACTAGAGGCCGGTGCACAACATTAATGCACTGTCAGGGAGGGGGATGTCCCTCAGCCCAGCCTGTGCCCTTTTGCAGTCTGGGAGCCTCGAAGGATGTCTCTCTGATGGCTTAGGCCTTCTGGAGAGGGCATAAGCCCCAGTAGGACATCCTTAGTGCTGCCGCAAAGGCAGACTGCTGAGCTTCCCAGTTGTCAGTCCGGCTTGTGCTGAGAAGTGTTCCCAGCTATGGGAGTGTACTGACCACCGGGGGGCAGCTCCTGCATTGAGTGTCTTTCCCCTGGTGGTCAGTGTGTATCATAGCGACCAGTCATTCCACCATTTGGTCAATTTGCATATCACCCTTTTATTATATAGGATAAGAGAACTACACTCTTCAAAGGGCTACAGACACACTGGACCATAACCTAAGAAGGGTGCCCAGTATAGAAAAGGAATGCTAAATGTCATCATGTGAGGAACAAATTGGAGATTTTGGAAGACACTCAGAATAGGGACAGAAATATCTAGAAATATTCAAGGACCAGGATGTATCTCTGGTGACAAGGGGTGGAACAAGGACCAATATGCCACATATTAACAACTAACAGTTGTTAATACTGTATTACATGTTAGGCACAAGACAGGCAATACATAGATTAACTCATAGAAAATAGACTCTGAGAAATGAATAACTACCCAAAGTTTATGAAGTTGGGATATAAACTCACACAGTCTGACTCCAGGACCCACATTCTTTAAGTACTGTGCTGTTTAACCAATGCAGCAACATATGTTTCAACTCAATAAAAAAAGACCTCTCTAACTGTCTGGAATGTTTAAAGATGATATGTTATCTTACCCCCCAAAATAATGAGTACTCTGTCACTCGAAGAATTATAGGGAGGCCATATTACCACTTGGCAGCTAAGCTGAAGAATATATAGTCAAGTCATACCCTTCAACTGCATGTGCCAGCCTCTTTTGCAGGTAGGTGTGGATCAGGGGATGAGTTTTGGCTGATGAAATGTGACTGAAAGTGGCACATGCCACATTCAGGCTTCATTTCACCCTCTATGTGTGATACTCACCTTCTTGCCCCATCTGCTGCTGAAAGGGGAAGCCTTTAGATATCTAAAGGAAAACAGAGCCACAAGATGGAAGAAACCTGGGTCTTTGAAAGACATAGCCCCTGCCTCCTAATTTGCACTGGAATAAAACCTGAATAAGAAATACACTTTATTGTGATTAAGCCAATGAAATTTTGAGGTTCTTTGTTAAAAGTTATCTGGCTCTGACTAATACAGAGTATACTAGAGAAGGATTTAAATAATTGATCAATGGTTGACATATTTATCTTTTAAAATCTACTCAAACTTGGCATTCTTTGATTTTTTTAAATAAAAAAGCAAAGTGGATTTTCAGAATATCCCAGTAAAAGGACAATGATTAGTAACTCTTGGACAAGAGAAAAAAATCAGAATTATGAAATAAACAAATTCTTGGCTTACAGGTATCTGAATAACTAGGCTCAAGATAAGCAAATTGAAACTTATAAAAATGTGTAAAAAAATAAGTCATAAGTTTGATCTTCATAAGTCATTATAAGCAGTGAATTCAGAAAGCCATTTCCTCATTGAATTGCAACTGAACACACATCAATACCATCATGCCAGGCACTTTGCTGGGGACTAAAACCAAAGTTACATGAAACCCCATGCTCTGTATATGAAGAATTCGTATTATAGGTCAGTGGTCTTAAAAGTTTTGAGAACATAAAAATTATTTAAGAACTTGTTAAAAATGAGGATTTCTGGCCTCACCTCCAGAGACCCTTTCAGAATGTGTGGGAAAAGCACCACAAATCAACATCTCATATAATGACTATCACATAGGATACACTTAGCAAATAGCTTGGATAAATCAATGACCGAGTTTAAGGAACATCCCAGGAATTTCTAATGCAAAGAGTCTATGCGCTACCTTCTCAGGGAAAGTTGACCATCTGGGAAAAATCTCAATCAGGGATCATTAAATAAGTTGCCTTGTTTCTATAGTTCAACATGTCCTGGGAAGAAGAAAAAAAATCAACACCACTTCTTTATGAAGTTGACACTTGTTTCCTGTTAAAGAAGCTGAACTTACTCTAAAAGTAAGTAAGAAAAAGTCTGGAACCAGAGAGGAAATAGAGACATATCCAGGAATTTTAAGCAGCATGAAGTCATAGGAAGCTGTTGTTTTCCTGCTTTTTTTTTTGTTTTGTTTTTTTTAAAGCAGGAAAATTCCACCCAAGAAACAGACCAGTTGATCTTGTACCTGTGCTACCACTTCTGGCACTTATCTGGGTCAAGTTGGGGAGAGTAGCCCCCAGGCCCTAAAAATAGACAACCCACCTTGTCCCTGAGACACAGAGCACCTACAGCCATTCTTATCACAGACGTTCTCATACAGTATTCCCCTGGGCGCAGATTCCATGACATTTAGACAACATGCCAGACTGACAAAATCATACAAGGCAGTCTGACCAAACTACTCTTCCCTTCATGCATCCATCGCCCCATCCCAGATCCAGGAGTCACCTCCTTTGGTGCTTGTGTAAGTATGTGTAATATGTTTTGGCTTCAGAGGATTAAAGAGAACAGTCTGTGGATTCAGATGGCCTGGGTTGAATACTTATTAGTAGTTTCCTAGGTGTATGCCTGAGGACCAGCTATACAAGCTTTCTTTTTCTTTTTATTTTGTTCATCCTCACCTGAACATACTTTTCCATTGATTTTTTTAGAGAGAGTAGAAGGGAGGGAGAGAGGGCAAGAGACAGACAGAAGCATCGATATGAGATAGACATATGGATTGGTTGCCTCCCACACGCATCCCAACTGGAGCCGGGGATCAAGATTGCAACTGAGGTATGTGCCCTTGACTGTAATCTAACCCATGACCCTTCAGTCTGTGGGCTGACACTCTAACCACTGAGCAAAACCTGCTAGGACTATACAACATTTCTGTGCCTCCATTTACTCATCTGTAAGTTGAAGATACTTCTAATGCTTACCTCATGGGGTTCTTGGGAGGATCAAATGAGATAATGCTTGCAAAATGCAGAGCATGTACACAGTAAGTGCTCGAAATGGTGGGCTGTATCTGGCTACCATCTGTTAGAAATTCAAGTCTCTTCACTGACCAGCCCACCGCACTAGGACATTCCCGACTTCAGAGCTGCAGGTGCCTCCCTGTAGCTGCTTTGGAGCTGAGTCTGTACCACTACCGCACACTGTGGGTACCAAGGTTTCTGTTAAGAACTACCACCCATGAGATGGCTCTCAGCCTGCCTCATTGCCGGCCTGTGCAATAACTGTGGCTGCTTCTCAGAGAGGAAAGTACTAAAGTTGCCTTGATGACAGGCACACACTGAGAAAAACAATTTCTCAGATTAATTCATAAATTATATTTTAACCTTTAAGTCACAACTCTTGATCTTTGTTCTATAATGTCCATGCCAGTCCTATCCTGTGTAATATGGAGACACTGAGGTACAAATGATATCATTCAAAGAACACTTCCATTTTTTTTTCTAAGCACTTACAGGCTTTCTTTTTTTTAAAAAAATATTTTTTTATTTAGTTTTTTACAGAGTGAAGAGAGAGGGATAGTTAGAAACATCGATCAGCTGCTTCCTGCACACCTCCTACTGAGGATGTGCCCACAACCAAGGTACATGCCCTTTACCGGAATTGAACCTGGGACCTTTCAGTCTGCAGGCCAATGCTCTATCCACCGAGCCAAACCGGTTAGAGCCAGGCTTTTCTAGTTACTTTCAAAAACCTATTGAAATATTGTTGCATATATTTTGCAGATGAGGAAATTAATATTCAAATGCATTAAGCATCTTTTCCAAGGCCTCACAGTCAGAAAATCGAGAAATAGGATGTAAATTAAGGCTCCCCTGCTCCACAGCTCATGCTCTTTTCATTACACTGGTGAATGAATGCATGAACAAGCCCGCTTTCAGATATTTCAAACATTTATCAAATACCTATTTTCTACTATGGTCTTGTACTCACTCAGTAAGGTCACCTAAAGTCTGCTGGTCACGTGTCCTTTGGCCATTATCGGTGTCTGTGGGATTTTACTTTCCTTTGGTAAAGTTTCATTGTTATTAAAAATAATTATTTGGTTATAAGTGGAAATTTCTGCAGATCATATTCAGCAGCATGGCTAATGCCAGTATGCAATGTCTAACAATTATGTAAAAAGTATTTGTATTAAACCTAAGCAATAATCAAATTAACTAGAAAAGGCATTTTTATAAATTGAAGTTATTTCTACACAGCCACATTTCTAATGGCTATTTCTTAGAGTTGAAATTTATATTGACTATTAGATAGCCTCTCTAGGTAGCATTTGGGATCTATCTGCTGACTGATGGCTATTACCACTCAACTGGTCAACAGTAGTTGAAATATAACCATCTTCAACTATTCTTGTATGATCAATAAATTTTTAGACTCGGTTCAGTTAATTTGTTATTTTTTAATTCTTTGGTGGAGTTAATAATAATATTCTTTAACACTGTGCCTTCCACAAGTGAATAGCTTGATGTGATTGCTAACTCTTTTTTCTCCCTTATCCTATTAATGAGTCACAGATGAAAATCAGCATGGCTGGACAAGAACAGTGAAGGAATGCATTTGACTAGGAAAGAGGAAACATATTCAATGTGTCTCAAAACCCCAGGTAGTTATTGAACACTGCTTATGTACTTGTTGGAAATTTAAAAGCATCCAGGCCGGTGTGGCTCAGTGGTTGAGCTTTGACCCATGACCCAGGAGGTCATGGTTCAATTCCCAGTCAGTGCACATGCCTGGGTTGCGCACTTGATCCCCAGCAGGGGGCATGCAGGAGGCAGCTGATCAATGCTTCTCTCTCATCATTGATGTTTCTCTCCCTCTCCCTTCCTCTCTCTGAAATCAATAAAAATGTTTTTAAAAAAGAAATTAAAAAGTTATGTATGTTCTCTTTCTGGGTCTCAAACCTTTAGATGTTAGTTGAGGAAACTGGACTTATACATAAAATACAACTGGACAACACTATGAGTTAGATTTATCTATGAGCCAAAGTCTTTGGAAGAGACATGGGTAAGGTGAGAAGTCAGGAAAAGAGATTGTTGCAGACTGGAGTGGGTTGGGAACATGAAATGGGAAGTTGACATGTGACTGGAAAAAGGGTGAGATTCAGAGAAGAACCAGGGGAGAGAGAGAAAGAGAGGTTGCTGGGAGAAACAAGAAAGGATAGAAGCAGATAAGCAGTGGATTTTGCTCTAGGGCAGTGGTTCTCAACCTTGGCTGCACATTAGAATCACCTGGGAATCTTTTTAAAATCCTGATTTCTGGGCCTCATCCTCTGGAAATTCTGTTTCTTTGTTATGGGGTGGGGCCACAACATTAGGAACAAAGAAACAAAATTTCCGGAGGATGAGGCCCAGAAATCAGGATTTTAAAAAGATTCCCAGGTGATTCTAATGTGCAGCCAAGGTTGAGAACCACTGCTCTAGGGAAAGCAATATAAGGAGAGGAGGCAATTCTTAGCAGGCATGCTGAAGGAAATGCCTTCACTGGTATGTCCAGAAATTCAGGTTTGGAAGTTCAGGCTATATGATTATAAATGTACTAGGGGCCCAGTGTACAAATTTGTGCACCTTGAAAGGAACTGTGCATCGAGAGTCTGCGGTGGGCACAGGGGCAGTCTCAGCCCATCCTCTGTGCCCCCACCCGGCCCCTCTCACCATGGTCCCAGTCCCCTGTCTGCTAGCAGCCCTGTTCCCACCACTACTGCTCCCACGCACTGATGGCCCTGGTCCTGCTCACACCCACTGATGGTGCAGAGCAATTGGATCTGGCACCAGCCTTGGGTGTGAGTGGGGCTGGTGCTGTCAGTGGATGTGAGTGGCAGCTGCTGCCCCAATTACCCCTCAGGAGCAGAGGGAGATGGAGAAGCCCCCAGGGGTTATCAGGGCCTGCAACTGCTGCTTGTACCCACTGAAGGCACCAAGTGATAGGGGCCAGCACCAAGCACCAGCAGTGGGTGCAAGCAGTGGCTCTGGTGCCAGCAGCAGGTGCAAATAATTTTCAGTAACCACTAGAGGCTAACCCCGATGACAGTGACTGGTACTCCGCCTTGGTCTAGCGACCCCACTCACCTGCTCCACCATCTCACTGTGGCCAATGCCCGCCATGTTCTGCGTGCACCCCCTGGTGATCAGCGTACATTTGGTTGTTCTGCCTTTCAGTCTCTTTGTATAATTAGGGTTTTATATAGATAGATGTTGGGGGGTGGGGGGATGACCAATAAGCATTTACTTTAGTCTTTTTGAAGAGAAATCTATTCAGCACTTAACATATTTGTCAGAACTCTGGTTTCAAAATACTTGCTTAATTTCTCCAAGCCACATGAAGGAACACTTTTTTTCTGCCCAAACTCTCTGACCTTACAACCAGTTTGTCCACTGGGTCTACCCTTATGTTCTCTTTAGCAGCATGTGTTTCTCGTCTTCAAATAAACCACCTGGTGATATTTTTACAAAGATATGCATGCAATTCCATCTCTAGTTCTTCATAAACTTTACCAGGAATGGCATTTCTGTAAGGAGACTATAAATCACAAGGACTTTGTCTCTCTCCCCAGCTCCTGATGGCTCTTGACTGAGGCACTTCAACTATACAAAACATATGAAGAACATGGACAAAATACTGTCTTTTCTTAATGATCACTACAACTTTCAAGGTACCTGTATCAATATATGGAGATGTAACTTGCTTCCTATTTGAGTTCTATTAAGATAAATTTCCTCTCATGTTCAGAAACTCTTATACACCATAGACTAATTAATTTGGGAAATTAGTGTATCTGCTTTGGCTAAAAGTGAGAGCAGGGTACTGGCTATTTCTGCAAAGTCACTAAGGCGCAATAATATCATTCAAAGATGGTAAAAATAGACCATTAATTATTATATGTGTATTTTAACTTGAGGGCATAAAAATTATCTGGGGATTTGTTAAATATGAGCATTCCTGAGTCTACTTGCAGAGACACTAATTCAGAGGGTGTGGGCCACATGATACACACTCTCATGTACCACTTAGACTTCAAGATGTAATTATGAGGGGATTATAGCTGTACCTACCTCATACAATTCTTGGGTGATTTAATGACACTTTACATGTAAATAAACCAGTAAGGTTTACTTATTAAGATTCTTAGCAACCAAATATTTGAATAAAAGAGTCATCCAATAATAGTAGATTATTTTGACAGATCAAAATGGTCTGTCAAAGCTAGTCCCTCCCCCTGTCCCTACTAACAATTTGTATAATGTTTACTCTTCCTAAGCTAATGTCCTTATATTAATTTTCCACTTTTGGATTATCTCAACTCAATAGTAATTTTGTTCCTAGACATTGGGTGCATTTTTAGCTTACTGAGTTTTGTTCACTTTTTGTCAACTTTTGTTTTAACTATGATTCAGCTGAAAACAAAATGAAACAATGCATTTTCTCTCCACTGTTCATCAAGTCAGTGGAAAGTTGACTTTATAAACAAAATCCTAATGTATGAATGTTTTTGTTGTTTTCCTTACTAAGGATGTAGAAAGTTGATTTTCTTATAGCAAAGAATTAGCATGAGATAAAACTTTATTACAAATATAGTCGGGTAATGGAATATAATTTATTTTACCTAGACATCTTTTTAAGTGAATTATTTAATCTGGTTCTTAAACTGTTTAAAAATACTCGTTAGTTATTGAGTTTATAAATGATTTTATGGTATTGCTACAGATTCTCACCAATATATAGGGTTATAACCATGGCTTGATATCTTTCCATAAACTAGTTTAAACAAAGACCTAACCAGACAAAACCAAACACACATTTTATAAGTGCTTTTTCAGGCTTCCCATGAAAAAAAATCAGTAACTTTATTTCTTAGGACCAAGGGCCTGGTGTTCCTGGAATTACCATCACACTTCACACTTATCTCCGTGTGGAAATAGGTGGCCACTGTTGAATTCTAGTGAGAATGACACCTCTGAAATCTCTCAGCTTCACAACTCCTACTAAAGCCCTTAGAGAATCCCTTGCATAGTGCGGAACAATATATTTAGGAGGTGATGCTTCTAGAGTGAATTGGTTTCTAAAATTAAAAAGGAAAACAATTATGGGAAGTGGAAAAGGGTGAGGTGACAATCAACAGAAAGGAAAGGCTAATTAATGCTAATGAAAAACAAGAGACAGTATAACCTTCTACAAAGATGGCCAAGAAACTTCAGGAAATGCAGGAAGAAATAAATGATTTGTGTTTGAACCACACTATTTGACCTAGCACATAGAATGATAAATTTTACGCAGATTTCTTCACAGAATTATTTGTAAATAAGATCTCAGTGTTCTCAGTATTTGAGGTATGAGCTAGGAAGACCAATCATCTCATTATGCTTGATTGAGGGGATTCCTGAGATGTGGGACCTTCAGTATTAAAATCAGGAAAGTCCCAGGCAAATCTGAATGAGATGGGCTCCCTGTGGTTGATAAATGCTTTCCCAGGCTCTCCGAGTTGCTCCATTGCTCATTGGAACTTCCCTACTCAGGTTGGGCAAAAGCTAAATTGTAACAAGAGTTACTGCTTTGTTGATGTTTCTTCAGTTCCCTTCTTTGGCATCTGTTCCTTCTTGTCAGTCCTCCTGTTTGTTGAGAGACCCAACATTCTTATCCTTCCCTAGAGCTATTCTTTTCTTTAAGCTCTTTGCCAAACCACTTTTATTATGTCAACGTAAAATAGTCCTGTGTCCCAATTGCTCACAGCCTTGTTTCCTGCCCTCCCCCACAACCCCCATGAAGATAGGATCAGCTGCTCTTCATAATGTGCTGTCAGATAAGAAACACCTTTCCTAGGTAACAAAATACTCCATGCCAAAAAAAAGTACCTTAAAGTTTAAGGTAATCCTCAAGAAGAAAATATTTTAGTTTGATAGAAGTGAGAAAAGGAGAGAATATTCAGTAAGACAGGACTTTCACCACCCCCAGAAATAGTGTCAACCTGCTACCTGTGTACTATACATAGTATGGCACCACCAATGCTACATAGTGGATAGATATACAGATAAGTGGCAAGCTTCCCATTAGTTAGATTCATTAAAAAAGACATACATCAGACCTTTGTGAGAGTCTCCAACTTTCTTCCATTCCAAATATGTGTCCATTATGAATGGATCTCAAAAGCATAATTGCCAAGAAAGTCTATGTCCATAAATATTTTAATGTCTTCCATGAAATGCATTCCCATCATTACCCATGTAATTGTATGTATAGTATTCTGCACAAACTAGGCACTCAATAATTATTGATTGGCCAATGAGGGTCATTACCTAATGCACCATGATCATTTATGCAAGGGGCCCACAGGAATCAGTGGGATTTCATATATGTCTTTTTTTTTCTTTGAGAAAGAAGCAGATAGTGGCTTGTCTTGGGTTCCTTGTTGTGGAGGGAGGGGTATGAAAAGGAATAGAAGAGTAAAATAAATACGGAACCGTAGGACATGAAAGAATGAGAGAAAAAAGGCAGTGTAAACTACAGAGAAAAGTAAATCGAACCTATTAAAAACTAAGAATTTTGGGGGTTACTAAAATGCACATTCATTTAAAGAAAAAGATTCTCAAAAGCAAGGCTTCTCTGTACTTGATAATAAAAATTAACCACTCTGGCTAACCTGCCTCAGGAGATGAAGAGTGGAGTCAAACCAAAAGCACCTGAAATTGAAAACAAAAGCCAATTTACATTTCATTTAAGAGAAGCAAACAGATGGGCCAGATAATTATTTCAAAATGTAGTTTACAAAGAGAAAAACAAATCTGGAACCCAAAGTCAAATGAGCTTGAAATAAAAAGCAAAGCAATAAAAAGAAATAAATATGTATAGAAGCTACTACCGCCTCCCTTGGTCTATGTAGTTCTGGAACTTCTCTTTCTTCCCATCTTCTCACACTCAGGGGCAGGCCGAACACTTCAGCAGATTGTCACTTCCTTATATGGCACCAAACTTGTAAATCACGAACTCCAGGAAAACATAGGAAACTTAATTAAAGGCTAAAGTTCGCCTTGATCTCCAATGTGGACTTTAAAACAAAACCAAAACGTTTGCTTAAGAATATTTGCATATCTACCTATTAGTTTGAACCATGTTAAATTGCAGTTTTTATAGGTTAAAAAATGAGTGCATATTAGCAATTTCAAATGATTGAAACTAATACCTCATAATTTTGATTATAGGAATATTAATATCTTAAACATATGCAGCTAAATATAAAATTAGGCATATTCCTATTTCTTGCTTAATTAAAAGATAGTTTCCTTTGGTCCCTAATTGTTCTGAACAAGGTGGGAACTCAAGTTCAGGAGCTCAGAGGTCCAGGTCTGCTGTTTGTCCAGCTCTCACTTGTTCTGCTGCCTTGGTCTGGTATTATGTTCTGAGTGGTCACATGAAACATTGGTTGTGGCTTCGCTTTCTCTTGTTGGGGGTGGTGTTCATTCTTGACACGTCACTGGCTGTATCCATATACTTTATACACTGGTCCTACTTTCTAAATTAGCATGTTTGCTTTTATTTTTACTGTTGCTTCCCACATTTCATACCTTTCTCCTACTATCTCTTAGCCGTACATTTCTAGTATTTGCTCCTGTAAATGCTGCCGGAGAGAGCGTCTCTTTTTTCTCAGCACATTTCCTTTGCCTGCTGTCAACTACACAAGGTGGCGATTTGTTTCCCTCCTGAAGTCTCATAGCTCGGGAGGCAAACTTTTTAGCAATGTCACTGAGAAAAGAATTCCCCCAAAAGGGAAACAAAGTCACTATCTCTCATTTCCTGGTTTTGAGAAACAAGATCCAAAAAACTCATTGCCTCAGCATTTTTAGCTGAAGTTCAAGTTCAGGCTGAGCAGGGGGAAGCAAACAACTTCTGAGTGCTGATTAACCCTTTGGGTAGCTAGAAATCAAGCAGACAGACCATCACAAGTCTTCACTGTCAATTACATAAGGAAATGAGGAGTCACTAATCAGGTAGTCTACATGTTATATATCTTATCAACTATAGTTCAAAATTCAGGGTTTTGATCAAACACATGTGAAGAGGGGAGCTGGGTGTGTAAACGAGATTATTGTCCTGCTGGTGAGGGATGGAGCATGATTTGGGACAGACCAGGCCATTGGCCTTCAATTGCCAAGGGCTCAACAAGAATACTTTATGGCAAAGCTCTCTCAAGATTCCTCAGGAGTTATGAAAAAAATATTCTAATAGCCATTTCTTTATGACATGATATTCAATGGATAAATTTGGGGTAAGCAGGATTATTTATTTAAATCCTTTTTGAACACTGACCTTCATTTTCTCTAGGCAGTGGGACTCCAGGTTCAGGGACATGGGAAGCTCTGGTCGAGGTAATGCGAGACCACATTGTCTGTAAAGAATCTGAAAATAATAATAATCTAGATTGTTATCATTATTGCCATGCATCACATTTCTAAACAGTATCAGTGGCAAAATACTCATCCCTAAAAACAATCTTTTCTTGATCTACAGTCTAAGTAATTGTGGTTACCACTGAGCTGTATAACACATGGGTAAGTTACAAATTAGCACATTTTTATTATTTATCCTTTCACAAACATTCAATCTAATCTAAAAATTATTTTGGAAAAAATCCATGTCACATGGACCCAAGTCACATGGACCCCAGGTAAATGCTTGGAGCAAGTTCATGAACCTAGTCTGCGTGGTACCATGGTACCACATATTCCTGCTTTGGAATCACAGATTTCTATCAATGGGAATAATACAGCAATTGTAAAGAGAAAGAAACAGAACTGGAGTTGCTTCAATTCTATCATTCTACGGGATGGCTTGGAATTTTTATTTGTGGTTAAAATTTCAAAAAGTGAAACAGAGTGTGAATTGCAAGTTGTAAAAGTTGTTTTTTTAACCACAAATTTTTAAGACATGAAGTATTTTCCCAAGCTTAAATAGTATAACTAAAAGTGTATTTTTTTCTTTTTAATATTGGTATTTGCTTCAAAACTAAAGAACAAAATAAGAAAATAATAATTATTGCTGATTATTGCAGGATTATTACCGAATATAAATTTGTGGAATAGAGGAGGAGGGTGATGAAGTGCTCGTCTGGGTGTCAAACACAGGAGTCCCTCACTGCTTCCAGGGAATGCTTGAGCTGGTGCTGGGAGCTCACTTTCATTTTCACCCTCCTCGGAGGCTCTGTGACAGGTGGCAGGGCTCAGGCCGCGGAGGACCTGGGAGAGGATGCCACCCTGAGCACAGAGTCCCAGGCTCCATTGACACTTAAAGGGTTTTTATTAGCACAACCTTCAGAAGCCACCGTGGAACGTCTTTGAGATAAATCTCTGATTTGAAAGCATGACCTATATCTTTGGAATTTATGCTCCCAGATTTTAAATGATGCAGGGGAAAATGAGGCTGGCAGGTCCCAACTCAAGACCTGAAAGGCCGAGAGGCAGCAGGGCCCTGTGAGGAGAGGAGAGAGGTCCTGGCTTCTGACTCCCTAATGTGGATGTCAGGCTGTGGCTGCCTGGCTGTGCAAAATTTCGAGCACTCTAAGTCTGTTCCTCACCCCTAAATCTTTCTTACCTCACAGGGTCGCTGGGAAGGTCCACTGAGACAAGGTGAATAAAGGGCAGTGCCTGGCTCAAAGGAGCACCATGACATCGCCAGCTGTATACACAGCAAAAAGGAGAGGCCCTCTACAGTGCTCTCTCATTCTAAAGATGGTGGAAGGCAGAAGGTATGTGTGAAGAACCCAGAAGGACTGTCTCAGGAAGGGGGTGCCCACAGGCCCTGATCTGCCTGGAAAGAGCCTAATTGGGGCTGAGTAGCCAGCCTGGTTATGGATATGCCCCCTTTATACTCAGAAATGCCCAGTTTGGATAACATTAGAACTTTCCACCATTTCATCAAGGAGGAAAACAACCCAGAAAGCATGAAGTGCTTGACTGGGATCACAGGTAGTAAGTAGCAGAAATTCATCTTGCCCTCAAATCTTTTTACTCACCATGTAGCTCAGGATTGGGAAGAGCCTTCCAACAATCCTAATTTTTCCTATTTGCTCCAGCCAGGACTGGGCTATGACTACCTCTGTAGATTTTAACTTCAGCTACTGCTGAGTCCCCGGTGTCTGTAACCTCAGAGTGCCATGCGGAAAAATGAGGCCAGAGGGCAAGCAGCCCCTACCCTAGCATCAGGATTAGCTTTGTCTTTTTTTGTTTCCTGATATGATTGTCTCAGAATATGCAGTGGAGTGCATCCCAAGGCATTGGTTACCTAGATCGTTCTGTTCCTTTCTGCTTTGAGTGGGTTCTTGCCTCCCAGGCCCAAAGGCATCCCTTGGTGTCTAAGCAGGAGACTTTCAGCTGTGAGTGAAATGAACTCAGGTCAAACTGCAAGGAAGTATGAGCTCAGAGAACTAAGTCCATGAAGAAAACTGGCTTCAGAATTATGTGGATCCAAGAATCAGGCAGTGGTCCCTTCTCCCCTACTTCCTCCCTAGTGAGGTGGTAAAACAAGTGTTGTCAGCCCCAGACTCAAATAATACCATGGTACTTTTCATAGATAGGAGAACTTCTCTCTTCCATGGTCCAGCCATTAGGTTTCATTGCACTGACCTGGTCCAGTGCCACAGGGAAGGAGACCAGTCCCACTCAATTTGCGAAGCCACGGAGGAAAAGGGACGTTCCCCAAGGGAAAAATCAAGACACCATCGACAGAAAAGAAATGAATACTAAACAGACAAAAGTAATAGGTTTCTTTACACAGACTTAGATATACAGTGTCCCTGATTTCTGTCATGACTCCATGGGGCTACTGGCCTATTGGGGCTGAAATCCTTTCACCTTCAATCTTAGTTAAATCGCTGGATGCACCTCTGGTCCCAGCACTGTCCTTATCCACCGTTACCGGCAGCCACCGTGTGACGCAGAAAAATCCTTGAAAAGAAGAGCGGGAAAGGCCCTCAGAGCTTCCCAACCATTTTACTCAGAAAGGAGGCTGCAGAAGCTCCATGTGATCTATGACACGACACATTGCTGCTTTTTAAATTCTCCCGACTGGTTATTGGGGAGAGTAGTTCAGTCAGAGTCAAAAATCCTGGGAAAAGAACAGCTGATTCCATACGGGCTAAAGAAAGGAGGCCTTGCCGAAACCGGTTTTGCTCAGTGGATAGAGCGTTGGCCTGCGGGCTCAAGGGTCCCAGGTTCGATTCCAGTCAAGGGCATGTACCAGGGTTGCGGGCATATCCCCAGTGGGAGAAGTGCAGGAGGCAGCTGATCGATGTTTCTCTCTCATCGATGTTTCTAACTCTCTATTTCTCTCCCTCTCTGTGAGAAATCAATAAAATATATTTTAAAAAAAGAAAAAAGAAAAAAAAGAAAGGAGGCCTGGTTGGAGGAAAAAGTTAGGACTCTACCCAACCTTTTATAAGTGACTAGTTTTTAAGGTCGGTGTTTATAAATATAGGCTAGAGAATATTTTTGTCATTAATGTTGAAGTTAAACTAAGTTTATTTGTATTGAACAGCAAGACATTTGTCAAAGCCTCCTCTTCCTGAAAATCATGAAAGAAAAATCCTGTCTCCTCCCAGAGAATGGATTATTAACAAGTGCTTGGAAAAGTAAAAAATGTCAAATGTTGCCTTAAAGCACATTAGAATTTTAACAATATTTGTAAAATAAAAAAGAATTCACATTCACAAATATTTGGTTAAATTATATTTTGTTTTCCAGATGTGAAAAATGAAATAACTATGCACTTTTTTAAAGGCTGACACAACTATACGTTACTAGTAAAAAAAGAAAGGTTACCACAGCAAACATTAACTTACACTCTGAATGGAGTCTTTAAAAGAGCAGCATTTAGGTGAGGGAGGGGCTGGTATGGCAGAGGGTAAAAAATAAGATGCCCACATTCCAACCTGAAAAATGTGCAGAAAGGCCTCTCTCGTACCTCATGCTGTTAATTGTCCCCACCCTTTTATACTGATTCTGTGACCCCCTCAGGGAAGGCCCTCAAATGTCATTATATCTGAGAAGCCTTCACTGATTGCCCAGTCCCTTCCTGTTCATTCAGATTTATTGTTTTCTTCATTTAATTTATCACTTCCTGTTGTTATATTACATATTTATTTTTTATTTTGCTCAAGTGTCTGCTTTCCTTGGTGGACTAGGATCTCAGAGCCAGTCGTCTGTTCTGTTTACCACTATATTTTCGGGGCCTCAGCAGAGCTTGGCACGGAGCAGGTGTCAACAGCCATCTGTTGAAAGTACTAATTGTAGAATGACTATCTGAAAACAGCACTGATAGCCAAATTTCACAATAAAAAGGATGACATTTGTAATGATTTTTAAAATTACTTTAAGTTTAAATTTTAAAAATAGAACCTGGTGGAAATTTCTACCAGTTTCTCAACCTACAAAACTCTGATTCGGCCAGTGTGGCTCAATGTTTGAGCGTCGACCTATGAACCAGGAGGTCACACCAGTTCAATTCCTGGTCAGGGCACATGCCCCAGTTGCAGGCTTGATGCCTAGTGTGGGGTGTGCAGGGCTAGCCGATCAATGATTCTCTCTCATCACTGATGTTTCTATCACTCTCTCCCTCTCCCTTCCTCCTGAAATCAATAAAAGTATATTTAAAACAAAAAAACTCCGACTTCATGCTGCTGAATATGACCCTGGACACAAGTGATCTGGGGGAAGAAACAGCTGTTGGTGTCTGTTTTCCCCAGTGGTTATCTCATTGTTGGCCCATTCGTTAGATACTTTAAAAGAAAAACAACTACAAAAAATCCAAACATCCCAACTTTTAGGCACCATGTGAAAACCTAATTTCATTGTTGACTAGATGGCAAATTATATTTGGGGGTAAATCTTTTCAATAGTCTAACAACTAGGTCAGTCAGTATCTGTTGCTTCATAATCCCATATAAAGAAGTAACTAAATAAATTTTAACTTTTTTTCCATTCACTCTAGTATTTTTTAACAGACACCATATAATATAATGGAGCACAGTGGAAAGATGAAAAAAAAAAGACTTTCAGGTTATAATTCTGGATCCACTGTTTGATCTACTGTGTGCATTTGGTCAAGTTACCTATCTTCTGAAATCCTATTTCCTCATCAGAAAAATTGAGAAAATAACAAAAATTATATCATCAAACTCATGGAGGCAAATGATTTAAAACAAAGAACAACAAGTCCCTTTTAGAATCTTTTAAAATAGGTCCTGGCATTGAGTAAGTATTTGCTAAGTAGTTATTAAGATCATTTCTTTATTTATCCTAGGGTTCCTTTTGCTCAAGAGTTTAAAATTTTAACTATTTTGTGCATTGCTAATTTGAAACAAATTAAACAGTTCACTTAAAAAATCGAATCCCCTGTACCTAAAATATAAGCCTTGCACTAATTATGTTACATGAAAACCAAATTTACATAAGATATCCTATATAATAAAAGCCCAGTAACCATAATGGCAGAACGACCACTCAACCAATCACTATGAGGTGCACTGACCACCTTTCCGTCCCTTTCCTGGGCCAGCAAGCTCAGATCGCCGATGGCGAACTGGGAACTGAGGTGGGTAGCAGCGGGGGATGGGGGGAATTAACGAGTGGGTGGAATGGGCCGATCTTTTGGTCCCTCCCCCTAGCCCACAGGCTCCAATTGCCAATGGTGAATGGGGAACCAGGGTGGGTGGCGGGGAATACAGGTGGTGCCAGACCAAGGCCCCTGCCCTGTCAGTCACCCCACACACAGAGGGTGACCCGCGGTGGGAGTGGGGCTGGTGATTGGGTGGGAATGGCCAACATCTTAGTCCCTCCCCTGGCCAGCAGGCTCTCATTACTCTATGGCGAACGAGGAAATGGGATGGGTAATGGTGGGGGATGGGGCCAGGAAAGGTGGCCCTGATCACAGACTAGGTCTAGGGACCATAACCGTGCATGATTTTGTGTGCTGGGCCTCTAGTCTATATATATCTAAAAGCCAAGTGACCAGAACGCCAAAACAACTGGAACGAGTAGAATGACCAGTGGCTATGATGTGCGCCGCAGCCGGCCAACTGGCCTGATCTGGGGGCAGCCCCTCACCCAGCCAGCCCCACCCCTGATTACCCCACCCACAACCAGCCCCATCCCTAATTGGCCCCGCCATCAGGGGCAGGGCCAGCCGACCTCCCACAGCCCTCACCCAGCCAGCCGGGCCCTGATCATCCCCCATTAGGGCAGGCTAGCCGGACCCAACCCATGCACAAATTCGTGCACAGGGCCTCTAGTTGTAGAATAAAGTAAAATAAAATAATAAAGTAAAATAAAACAGAGTTCACTGCAAGAAAATAAAATGCATTTCAAAAACTCTGTTTGTGAATATCTGTGTGCGTGTGTGTATGAGTGATATCATTTAGTTATCTGTATAAAACGACTATCATGATTTAGACTAAGTTTTCTAAAGAAAATGAGAGAATAACAAAAGACCTCTTCATGCCTAACTTTTGTTCGGGACAAAAAGGGAAGAGACAAAATAGCATGAAATGATGAGACCAACTGATGAAAATTCATTCACAATGATTACTTTCAAGAGTAATTTCTCTTGGGTAATTCATCAGACTGTTACTATGGCTCTCCAGAGTGGTAGCTAATGTAAATGAAGCTACTAAAAGCGGCTTTTCATGGTAAGAATATACCAAGCAATAACGCTTTAGAAATCTATCCAAAGCATTTGGGGGGGAATTCAAGAGAAGAAATGTCTGCTTTTTAATTTTTTATTTAAGTTAATGGCTTCAATACACTTCTTCCCTGACTAATAATCAGCAGGCACTTAAACATATCCAGTCAGGAAAAAGAAAAACAAACTCATTTGGATGAAATAGGAACCCACCTGGGTTGTCAGTATCTGTGTTTGATTTCAGTATTCAGATTCTGAGCCAGATTTGTTGTGAGATTGTGGCAAATATCTCAAATTATTTTTGCCAATTTCTCTTTATCTTAGAAAAATAATGTTTCATGGATGGATGTCAAGGATTCTAAAATTTATTAATTTCAAAAACCTTTCTTCAGATATGTATGACTCGCTCAAGGTTTTATTGAAGAAAAAAAAAAAGAAATACCATGTAGTGTGAAACATTTTAAAAGATACCCTCTTTCAGAAGCTCATGCAAATAGCATTAGGAATGCTCATGTTGAGTAGCTATTGTTTTTGCTTTCTAGATACTTACACATTGGCTATCATAACTAGATTGGTTTTAAAACAGCTATGACCACCACTCTGCATGGAAATACTCACTGAGTAGGGAGCAGCTGAAAGTTGTGTTTAGAGGAGCATCCAAGAAGGGTCATGCAAAAGAAGACATACTTTAAGGTAGGCTTTGCATATACAGAAGAGGTAGGTAATTCTATGTAGGACAGAACCTCTTGTTTGGAGTGACAGGTGACAGAAGAGGGGACACACGAGGAATTATACTTTCCATAGACCAAATTCGCAGGTAGAAGGACTGGCTCAGAGAAAAGAAGTCATCTTGGCCAAGACTCATTGGCAGAGAACTCTGAAACCAGTAACTAGTAAGAAAAGATTGACTAGAATAATCTCAACAATGACAGGAAATGGAGTTGTGAGCAATAATCCAGAAATTATTGGGTTTTAATGTTAGAAGGTATTTTGAGACTATTGCATTTGAAAGGAGAAGGCATCTGACATTCTTCAAATTCTTTCAAACAATGGATTAAAACAAGGTATGAGTTGACTCAGAAAAAAGGTGTTAACTCTAGTCAAACTTTCATCTAACTCCTCTTCTTTCTCCGTGATAAAACAAACACGTGATTTTTTTTCAGACCCAAGGCAAGAAATCTGTTTCAGCAGAGCTGTTTTACTTCTACAGGATGTGCAGAGATTGGCTAATTGCTTGGGCTCCTGTGGACAGCAGCTTTCAAGATGGCCCCACATGAGTGAGCTTTTCCGTGTTCCCAACTTCCTCATCCTCCCTGCCTCCTTTTACATTTGTTGGGATGCCAGTGTCTCTCCTTTCAGCCAGATGAAGTCCTCTCTCATTTGATAAAACCTGCTTCCAGGGAAAACTTTGAAAATGTGTCCAGTAAAGGCTGATCGTCTTCCTCTTGTAGGGAGGATGTTAGCACCAGAATAAGGAAGCTATTCTGGGGACTTGCAATCAGTAGGAAGCCAGGAACTAGTGAATTAATATCAAGACTTATCACTTACTGACCGCCTAGCATGTGCAGGCACTGTCCTTTTATGTGGACAGGGAGAACGGTGGTACCAGTAGGGCCCATACCTCTTATGGAGGTGCTTAACCTACATAATCACACAACTCAAGAGAACCAGGCATTGTTTTTGTTTTGTTGCATCAAGTGGATTATAGTATACAGTACAAGACCCAAGGGTCAAATAGAAATATGCTAAACATTTTAGGGTAAGGGAGATCAACATGAGGAAAAGTAGAACCAAGTCATAAGTATAAGCTAGACAAATGTTGGAAGCATAGCCTAGTAGTTAAGAACCCGGGCTGCTGGGTTCAAATTCTGGCCCTGTTGCTCACGAACTATGTGGGCTTTGGGTATTCCTTAACTCTTTGTGCCTCAATTTGAGGGATGGTGACTATAGGCTTATTAAGAGCACTGAATGAGTTAATATGCATAAAGTGCTTAAAACCATGCTCCATAAGAGATTGTTAATAAATAAAAATCTCACCCTAGTCGACTTTGCTCAATGGATAGAGAGTCAGCCTGTGGACTGAAGGGTCCCAGGTTTGATTCCAGTAAAGGGCACATACCTGGGTTGTGGGCTTGATTCCCAGTAGGGGGCATGCATGAGGCAGCCAATCAATAATTCTCTCATCATTGATGTTTCTATCTCTATTTCCCTCTCCCTTCATCTCTGAAATCAATAAAAATAATAAATACATAGATAGATAACTAAATAAATAAAAATATCAAGAACTGATTCACTCAGATCTAAACTGACAGCTCTGACTCACTGGCAATGTTCCAGCAGAGGCCCTGGAATATAAGCAGACTCCCTGGAGGTAAGGATGTTTGTTTGTTCTTTAGCCCTTTGTCTAGATCAACACCTGGTGTTAGATCATGCTCCCAAAATATTCTTGAATGAATAAATGAACCTCCTTTGTAGTCACACAGAAGATTTCTGTATGAGTCCAAATTTGGAGACAGTGACCTCTGAGGAATTTTCACCTTTAGGTTTTGTGATTTCTTTAATGAACTAATGCACTGGAATGGTACAATACTAAAAGTATATACAACTAATTTGAGACAAAATTATGTCCACTTTTCTTTTTTTTCTTCCTTCTTATCTCCTTTCCTGTTTCTTTCTGACAGGGGTCCTCAAACTTTTTAAACAGAGGGCCAGTTCACTGTCCCTCAGACCATTGCAGGGCCAGACTATAGTTAAAAAACAAAACAAAACTATGAACAAATTCCTATGCACACTGCACATATCTTATTTTGAAGTAAAAAAACAAAACGGGAACAAATACAATATTTGTATTTGCATGTGGCCCGCAGGCCGTAATTTGAGGACCCCTGGTCTATGAAATGAGTGCTTTGGTGCTTTTGTTCTCGTTAAAAGATTACACAGGAACACAAAGTATGCTATCAAGGGTCTCCAGTCATCTCCACATGTGTCTAAGCATCATCTTCTTTTACAGTATCGCATCTCCAGGCCTTTCAGTCGGGTCAGGCTGGCATTTCACTGCCCTTTATGTGTCTGACAAGTGAAAACAGAGAAAGAAAAGCAACTGGAGTGAAGGAAACCAGAATCTGCACAGCAGTTTGGAAGGTGCTGTTCAGCCGGTTCCCACTCAACCTGCCTCATCAAGCCCCCAGCATTCATCTCTTTGCTCATCTCACACCCCCTATGTGGTGACAGGCCTGCAATTCCTTTCTCAGAGCAGAGCCTCTCCCACACTTCTGGTTGTCACCCGCCACTTAGACAGCTGTGCAATCAATACCTGCAAAGCTGACCTGCCTCACCTGGGAGCTGAGATGAGCTCTGATTCTTTGGCTCTCCCACTGAGGACAAAAATCTCCCAGCAACAAGACCAAAAGATAGGAGAGGCCCCTCAAAATCTCTCTCCTAGAACTCTCTCCCAAGAAATCAGAATGTGACCGCTCACCTCTCCAAGGAACTGAAACAGTCAATTCAGCTACTTAGATCAATTTAAAGAATCCCAAATCCCACAATATTACATCATTTTGGCTGGAACAATGAAATCACTAACTTGCTGACAGTTGCTTGGACTATCTGTAGACATAGGAAAAAATACTTTTAATCAGGTCAAGCCATTCTGCCTTTGGGATTATAAATTTACTCATATTCTCAAAGAAAAATGTTCAGTTATAGTGGGGATAATATGATTATTCTTTTAGCTCAATAAGCAACCAAGAGTTCTTTCTTCATACTTTGACATTTAATCAATCAGAAATTGATTTTGGAAAACTGTTTCCTATGAAGCCATTTCCGCCTGTAGGAATTTTCTGTAAAAATCTGGACTATAGGAGGGAATTCACGACCTGGGCTTTCACGGGCCATGATTCTGCACCTTTATCCCTAACAGAAGATGTTACCACTATTTTCTCTTCAGTTACAAATGTTTGTTAAAATCAAATATTAAGTGTCTAAACACACAATACAATATACAAATGATGTACTATAGAGCTGTACACTTGAAACCTACATACTTTTATTAATTAGTGTCACCCCAATAAATTCAATAATTTTTTTTAAATTTTTTTCTCACCGAAAAGAGAAAAACAAAAGATTATGCAAACTGTGTAATGGAAGCCCAGCAGCCTACAATGGGACACAGGGTGGAACCTTCCTCAAGGAAGCCTGGCAGTGACTTCACTTCTCTAAGCCTTAGCTCCTTGGTTTACAGAGGTGAAAATACCCACCTGAGGGAATATTTCTGAAACCACTCCTTAGTGATTCCTTCTGACATCCCCCGGATTGCGAGAGGGCAGTTCTCAAGTGATGCACCCTGGAATCAGGCGCCCCCCTCTCTGGTTCCGAGTGTGTCACCTGAGAACCACTGCTGCCAAGTCACCGCAGCTCCTGCGTTGAGTGTCTTCCCATCATACCTACTGGCCGGTTGGATGATTGCTTAGCCTTTCATATATATATCTATATCTATCTATCTATCTATCTATCTATCTATCTATCTACCTATCTATCTATCTAGCTTGGGTGGCTGGGAGCCGTGGCCAGCCTGCAAACAACTATCAGCCCCTCACCCAGGATGGCCCCAACCTCATGGGGTGAGGGTACCTGCTGGGGGACTTGGCCAGCCTGCAAACTGCCATCAGCCACTCACCCAGGCTGGCCAGGCACCCCAGTAGGGACCCCCTCACCCTGAAGGGGGTGTGGCCAGCCTGAAAACAGCCCTCAGCCCCTCACCCAGGCTGGCCACACCCCCATGGGGTGAGGGTCCCCACTGGGAGGCTTGACCAGCCTTCAAACAGCCATCAGCCCCTCACCCAGGCTGCCCAGGCACCCCAGTAGGACCCCCACCCTGAAGAGGGTGTGGCCAGCCTGAAACCTACAACTATAAACTTACTTTTGCCCA
This sequence comes from Myotis davidii, assembly GCF_000327345.1. NCBI lineage: Eukaryota > Metazoa > Chordata > Mammalia > Chiroptera > Vespertilionidae > Myotis > Myotis davidii. Next base: position 400,308 of record NW_006287544.1, on the reverse strand, counting down.
CCCTGTATATATGTTACCTATAAGTGTCATTCACTGCCATTAACCTTTATAAACTAATAGTGAGATTAATGTTTTACATATATAAAGAGAAATTGTTTCTATCACTCTATTACTATTATTGGTATATATAAAACCACTCTAAATTTAATGGCTTAAATGAACAATAGTTGCTTATTTTGCAAACAAATCTGCAGTTGGGATGGGTTATCTGGAAAGACACATGGCATCAGTTGACAGAGGTCTGGAGCAAAGTGGCTGATGCCTATGGCTGACAAGTTGATGTTGGATACTGAGTAGGAGCTCTGTGGGGGCAGAGCATTGGTTCATTCCCATTTGGGACTCTACATTTGGCCTGAACTTTCTTTTGGCTAGGTTGGGGGGTTGCAAGGATGGGTATTCTAAGAAAGAGCCAGAATAAAACTGTTATTTTTTAAGACCTGGGCCTGGAATTAATATAGCTTCATTTCCACCCATTCTATTTTTTAGAAACAAGTTAATATAACTAGTTTATATTCAAGGGGACATAAATTAGATTCTATCTTTTGATGGGAGAAGTGTCAAAAAATGTGAACAGACCTAGCCAGTTTGGCTCAGTGGATTGAGCATCGGCCTGTGGGCTGAAGGGTCCGAGGTTTGATTCTAGTTAAGGGCACATGCCTAGGCTGTGGGCTCAATCCCCAGTGTGGGGTGAGCAGGAGGCAGTCAATCAATGATTCTCTCTCATTGATGTTTCTATCTTTCTCTCTCCCTCTTCCCTTCCTCTCTAAAATCAATAAAAATAAATTTTAAAAAATGTGAACATGTTTTAAAATTCCAAAGTGTACCTACTGGCCATAAATTATTTACATTCTCCCACATGCAAAGAACATCCATACATTCACGCCTTTCAGGACTCTCCAATGTCTATATCAGGTTTTAGGTTCAAGGCTCAGAATCTTAGCATCAATTCAGATCCAGGTACAAATGAAGCATTTTGTGTACCTTCTTCTCAATCTGAAGACCTAAGGACTAAATAAAACCTAAATATCCAATATGCAATTCTGTGCTATTCATCAAATACCACTATGGATATTGTGGCTGAATATAGGGGAAAATGAGCACACACAACAGTCACCAGTTCATAGGATTCTGAAATCCAGCCAAGCAAAGATTTCCAGTTTCCTTTTTAGGTCTCAGTCCTGCGATCTAGAAAAATTCTCCTGATGCTCTTGGGTCTCCCCTCCAGGTTCTTGGTTTCTCCTATCAAATCTTCTTTCCTTTTATATCAAATGTGCCCTGGATTTGAAGCTGAGTAGCTTTATCATCCTGCTTCCTGCCCATGGAAATTCTGGAGTCCAAAAGACCTCTTTGTATTTCACATGGTTTCTGTCCCTTTTAGTCCACTCTGTCAAAACATTAATAAACAAGATCTTTTCATTGTATTTTTTGTGTTAAAAAAATTTAACTATGTGTGGTGATAGCAAGATTTAATGTGGTAATCATTTCACAATATACACAAATATTGAATCATTATGCTAATATAATGTTATGTATCAATTATATCTCAATAACTCCTCCCCCCCCAAAAAAAACCAAACAAAACACAACTTCGTGGGCATCTTGTCATTCTTATTGGCATATACACCATTAGACAAAAAACCCATCTGCAAATCTCTTTGATATAACCCTTTCTCTACCATGGGATTCTTGGAAAGCAGCCATAGCACCATATCTTAAGATTATCAGAAGTCCCATTTTCTAACTGAGTTGGCCTGATGCCCTTAGATTCTCAGAGGAATCTTGTTTCAAAGGATGTATAAGTCATTACCCTAAATCAGGGGTCCTCAAACTTTTTAAACAGGGGGCCAGTTCACTGTCCCTCAGACCGTTGAAGGGCCAGACTATAGTTTAAAAAAACAACTATGAACAAATTCCTATGCACACTGCACATATCTTATTTTGAAGTAAAAACACAAAACGGGAACAAATACAGTATTTGTATTTGCATGTGGCCCGCAGGCCATAGTGTGAGGACTCCTGTCCTAAATCTTCCTAAGGTGTTAACAAAGGCTCTGAATTTTGGTCTTGATTTTTGGCCTGACATCCTTTCTAACTATGAGAATCCTCTGCTGTACAAAGAGACTGAGAATGAGAAATAATTTTATATTTAAATGTATCAAGTGCTGGATCTTTCATATATTTTGTTAAAATTTGCTTGAAAATTTTTTAACTCGCTTCTTTTTTAACTCATTTCTCTACATACTTATATGTGACTAAAAGAAGCCATTTGACATTCTCAACATTCTGCCTGGAATTCTTCTTAGCCAAATCCACCAGATCATTAGGTATCTTTTGTATTTCCTATGTCACTACAGGTAACAGTTTTGCTAAAATTTCTGCCACTAATAGGAATCATTTTTCCCTAGTCTTCCATAACAATGTCACTTTCTTTTATCTCTTCTAATAGGCTCCTCAAGGGCCATCAGGCTTCTACTAACAGTTTCTTCAAACCCTTCCTAACTTTTCCCTACCACCCTCTCCCAGAGTCAATGCTCCATGTTTTAGGTTTGTTACAGCAGCACCTAACTGCCAGTTTTCAGAACCTATTTCTATTATCTATTATCACATGGAAAACAGCTCAATCGGTGGTTTAAAATAAAATAATAACTTGTTTTGCTCACAAATCTGGGGATTGACAGGACTTGAGCAGGGAGTTTTCACTCAGGATCATTCATATGAGATTGTAGTCAGACAGTGGCTGGGACTGACTATCACAGAGACTCATCACTCACAGCTGATGTCTGTACTGGGAGGACTCAAACAGCTGGGGGTTGGGAGAGCTGGGGATACTCAGGCACCATTCTCTCCATTCGGTATCTCCCATGGTCATTCCATGTGTTGGACACAGGGCAGGTGAATCTCTTACACTGGAGCAAAAGTTCCCAGAGGGATGTCCCAGGAGACACAGGCAGAGGCTACAATGGACTTTTTCAACCTAATCTTGGAAGTCACCCAGGTTCTCACTTCTAGCATTCTATTGGTCAAGATGGTCACAAAGACTTCCCAAGTTTAAGAAGGGGATAGGACATGGACTCCACCACTTGACTTGTCCCTCTGATAAAGAATTGACACACATATTAACTCCACCTCAGAAATGCTTTAAGGACTATTCATTTTAGCCAGAAAGGTGATCCACACTTCTAATAATGGAGCATATTTGTGCCAATAATGTTAAAAACATACCATGTGTGAGGCTGTTCATTTGTGTGGATGGTCAGGAGGGAAAGATGACTTTTCTAATCACTTGATGATGTAGATTGGGAGAGAAAATTGGAGAGGATCTAAAGGAAGTAGAGATATCAAATTCTTAACATGTAGGTAGATCTATCTTTTTAGGAAAGTTAGACTATATTATTTAGAACAAGGAAGGTTGAAATGATACTCTTTTTTCAAATTTAGGGCAACTCCAAGGTATAGTATGTTCTAAGAATATCAGGCTTGCAAAACATGCTCTATAGGAGGCAGGCAGGAAATTCCCTTTGCACAGAGATCAATATCTTTACAGCCTGCCCTGCATATGCAAATAGGGAGCTTGCTCTCAATTCTTGTGGCCTTTCAGAAAAGTACAGGGATATTTCTTTATGTCCTCTTTATTTGTGTCCTTCATAGAAACCAGCCAGTGATTCTGTTATTATTATAGTTTAACATTAATTTATTCTTTTCTCTGAGAATCCCAAACCTTTTGTACAGGAGCAGCCAAGTTCAGAATCATGACAAACAATAAGGGAGGCAACACTTGAATTTTGCTATTTTTCCCTTAGACTACCTTGTCTCTGAGCCTTTTTTTTATTCTTAAGTGTATAGGACTGGTAGATCTTGACTTCTACTAAGTTGACTCCTATAAACAATGCTGTATAGGTCTTGGATTGAGAAGTAAGTAGAAAACATAAAATGTCTTTGAACTAATGTCTCTTCAAATCCCTCTCAAGGTGCTTTTGTTGTGAGATTAGGTGGTGGGTTCCTTCCTTCCTCCCTTCCTTCCCCCTTCCTTCCTTCCTTCCTTCCTTCCTTCCTTCCTTCCTTCCTTCCTTCCTTCCTTCTTTCCATTAATTCATTCATTCAAGAGGTCTAAATGTTTTATGTTTAAGCCATCATTAGATCTAGATTCATCTGAGCAAAGCCATGTATCTGACACATCCCACTTTTAAGGATGTCTCTGTTTCTCTGGGTGTATCTGGTCTGTAACTCTTGGAGAGCATCAGCCCTCTGCTGTCAGTGCTTGTTTCATATGTTTACATTTTGGGCCTCAGCCTCTTTCTGCACTTAGCATGAACCATTTTGCATTTCTGTTTGTTTTTTAGTGGCTTGGCCTTGCTCCTTTGTCTATATCCCATGTTCCACGATGCCTGGCATATTTGTAGGTACTCAATACATATATGAAAAAAAAATGAATTTGTTTTTCCATCACCTTCTAAAATGCCTATCCACATTAAGCCAGAGTTGGAAGTTGGAGATGATGATGCTTCTAAACTGGGTACAAACACAGAACCTCTTGCTTCTGCCATTTTGAGGAAGTTATGTGAGTGCTGGAGGTGACATGAGAAAGGGACTGGCCGATGCTTCAGCCGGTCCATTCTACAGGACTCCAGGGAGTGCACTGGTGGCTGTCCTTCATCCCACACAGCTGTACTCCACATGGCCAGGGCTCTTTACCACCCTGATTCATTTCTCACCTCTGACCCTGTCTTTCTAATCCACATATATTAGGTCACTATATATTTTAAACTCAGGAAAAGATCTGCTGTCATGACAGCTCTCAGCCAAGGAGTGAGAGCCATGATATGAAAGTCTGGCATCCCGTGGCAAGCACCCTGGAATAGGCTAGGACTGATTAAATGTTGGCACTGTGGAATCCAAGGGCACTATTTACATACTTTTCCATAATGATGGCCTGCTAGATTTGGCTTCTTCATGCTACAATCAACTGAAAATATTCCGTTGCTGGGAATCATTTATCTCCTAATCAATCTAGCTTGGCAGATCTCATTATTCCTTATTATTTTTAAAACTATTAAACTAAACAATAAGTACTCTTTCAGGGAAATGCTGCCTGGGAGGCAGCTTCTGGAGAGGGTCCCTAGTTCTATTTCTGATATCCAATCAGTTCTGTTCCCTCTAAATAATTAAATTACTCAGATTGTTCTTTTGTGCAAATGACCTCATCTGGGACAAGGATCTTCCCCTTTGCCTTCGTCCACTTTAACTTCTATTTTTAACAAATGTAAGTTCACTGAAAACGTACAGTGCTGATCTTCCCTGTACTTGTTAATGCCCATTGTGGACATTTTGTATTCAAATAGCGATTCGCACAGGTTCTTCAAGTGACCACATGGAAGTGCAGACCCAGTGGAGAGAGAGAGAACAGTAGCACTTTGCTTTAGGTACAGGTATACCTGGATCCCAATGCTCCCAAGCCACGCCATTTGGATAAGTAACACCTCTTTATAAGTCTGCATAGGAGAGTGGTAACCTGTTACATAGAAGGAGCATTGTCTAGGTAAGCGAGAAAATGCTTCTGAACAAACTGAACTACCAAACAAATAGAGACAGACTTATAGATAGAGAGCAGACAGACAGCTCTGGTGGGGTGATGGTGGAGGGTTTAAGCAAAAAAGAAAAAAATAGAGGGAACTTATGAATATGGACAACAGTGTGGAAAGGGGGGTGGGTGGAGGTGAAAGGGGGCATAGAGGGAATAAATGGTGATGGATAAAATAAAATAAAATTTAAAAAGAAAGAAAAAGAAGAAAATGCTTCTCAAGTATTCAGCACTGAGCCAGTTCAATCAATAATATCCATTATTATTACAGCTCAATAATGTGTGTCTCCTGTGTTTCTACTGGGAAAAAAGATTTAAAACCTTCTTGTCATAAGGATGCCAACTACTGCAGTATTTGTTTTCAAGTTCATGGGGTCCTTCCTTGAACCTTTAAAAATATGGAACACACCATTCTGGCATGCTTGCCTTGGTGGTGCCAGTCATTTCAGGGTTTTTCCACATCCCAGGACAATGTTGTCTTTCCCCACTATAGACACATTTAGGATTTCTGGCAGGGGCCATGCTGACTAAATAAAATGAACACACGTTTTGTAGCCAGAGACCTGGGCGACAGTGGGAAATTCATTAACATCTCTGAGCCTCCATGTTCTCAGTGTGATGGAGTATAAGACATGCTCTGAAAGGTCGTCATGAGTGTAAAAGAAGCGAGATCACCGTGTAAAATACTTTAGCTTAATACTGACAATAGAGACAGGCACAAGCACAAGGAGGATCTATTATGTGTCATTTATTCCAACTAATAAATATCCCTTTCCCTCTCCCCCACCCTCATGGCACATGTTGCCAGTGTTTGAAACACCTAAACTGAATCCCAGGGGCAGAATGAGTAATTGCTACAGGAAAACAGGCCCTACGCATTTATTTGTTTTTATTTTATTTTATATTTTTAAATATGTTTTTATTGATTTCACAAAAGAAGGGAGAGGGAGAGAGAGAGAGAAACATCAATGATGAGAGAGAATCATTAATGGGCTGCCTCTTATATGCCCCCTACTGGGGATCAAGCCCTCAACTCCGGCATATGCCCTGACTGGGAATCAAATCGTGACTTCCTGGTTCATAAGTCAATGTTCAACCACTGAGCCACACCAGCCAGGGGTAAGTGGGTGGGGAGGGCATGTGCATTTATATAGTGAGAGATGTTTTATGGGATTTGGTGGGTGATAAAAAAGAATTGTTATAGTAACTTTATAACCTTGATACGAAAGAGACAGCGTAAAGAAAGACCAGTTCTCCTGTTAAACATTTGCCATTTAGTATATTGTTCTCTTTGGGGAAGTCAATGTATTTTCTTATAAACCAGAAAGAAGTAGACTCAGATATTTGAAAGGAATGGGCCTTAAGTTCCATGGGGCACAGTCTGCATTTCACAGAGAGAAACAAGCCCAAGACCAGAGAGGCTGAGGAAACATGCCCACGGTCAGGCACTGCCCTGTGTGTTGACTGCCTCCAGAGAGCTCACAACTCACTCTGCCTCTTCTGGAGAGTGAGGTAAGAGTTGCCCAATCAAACCCTGAAATAAGGTCAGTTATAAATGCCAGTGGCAGCCACCTTCTCTTTTATTGTTTAGAAAATGCTCTTCTGAACGTGTTATCAGGAGTCAGACTGAGAGAAGAAGGGTATGTGTTTTCCATGTCAGGAAGCCAGGGGTAACAGAATATGCACTTTCTGGAGGAAGATGAGGCCATAAATCATCATGAAGTACAGGCTGCTCCTGAGCTGTTTGTGAAATCCTGGCTTCTTGAAAACATACCACAGGCAGTGGAGAGTGAGATCCATGACCGGGTGCTTTCTGCAGCGGTGTGTTGGATGGAATGTGCCTGTGATTGGATCTCAGAAATGGTCCACTGGAAGGAAGGTTGCACTGTTTCCCAACAAAGGGAGACCAGGAACGAAACCAACTTTTGTTTAGCTTTTCTGGGCCCTGGAAGTGTTTGAGAATGGCAGTCGGGATTTGAACCCAAATTCAATGCAATTTGAAACCCGGGTTTATTTTACAATAAGCCAAAGAAATGTTCCATCTCCAACCTCCCCCTGGCATGTTGACAAGCAAGCATCTCTTACAGCCCGGGGGTTACAGAGTCCACTGCCAGGAATCGTGTGCAGGGCGAGGGGAAGGCCAGTAGCTCCAATGTTTTTGTCACGAAGGCTGAAATTGCAGGAACTACTCCGGATGAGCCAGTCATCACAGTAGGGAAGTGGATTTTTGTGAACCAAAATCTGAGGCACTTGCATCACACCATAACGTACACAGATTAAACTGATTCATTAGGCTAAGAGTTAAGATCAGACCTTGTGTGGGAACCTAAATGTTTAAGATAAGAGAGGAGAAGCTTGCCCAAACACCGACTGTCAATGGCCAAGAGGTAGATTCAGGGAGTGGGAATTCCCTTTCACATGGCAAACCAAATATTTCCAGACTAAAATTTGATGACATGTTATACAGAGTATAACCAACTTCCATATTATGAAAGTAATAAATAACTCATTTAAAAAAAATGACAGTTCAAACTTTATACCCAAACATCCCTCCCTCTTGTAGATTCACTGGTCTGAGTGTTCTTGTCTCTCTCTCCTCCTCTGAGAAAGGGCATGTGCCTCCACGAAATGCGTTCATTAGGAGTTCAGAAGTGGGAGCATCATGTTCTCACTGTTCAAGGCCACACGTAGTGGTCCTGGTTCCAGACAAGTGGAGCTTTTAAAAAAAGAAAACACTTGAGGCAACCATCAACAACAAGTGCCTTCACCTTCTGTCTCCTAGTCCACTGGCACACCTTGAGGGTAAAGCCCTCTTCTTGAATTGAGGCTCTGGAATTCCACCCCATCTCTCCATTTTCTCCAGTCTCTCTCTTCTATAGGGATCATCAAGTCCGTAATGCTCCCTGCCCATCTAGAGGGTGGCATTTACAATTTATAGCACAGCTGATTTGGGACTCGTACTCAACTCCTCTAAACCTCAGTGTCCTCGTTTGTAAAACGGGAAATAATAAAGCCTACTTTTAAGCCTAATCCTATATCTATATTAAGTGGGATAACATAGATAAAGCACTTAGCATATGAGTGACCCACAAAACGCAAATTCATAGAACAGAGTACAGTGATGCTCAAGCTTGACTCCTATTCTGTTGATTTCTCCTCTGGATAGTAGGACACTTTTACTTTGAGGCCCTGGAGCCTGGGTTTTAAGGGAAAGTGAAGTCTCTTCTGGACAGACTCCACCAACCTGGTATTTCTATTCTGCATAAGAAGAAGTTAATCTCTTTCCAGTCTCTTGCATTTTGAATTGGTTGTTTCCTTCTCCTGATCTCCAGCCCTCCCAGAATTTCTCCCCCAAAGTATCTGCCCAGGTCAAATTCATGGTTCTGATTGTTCAGGATCTGTTCATAATTAATTCAAAATGTCTCAGGTTTTCTTTCAGGCCTTATTTTTCTCAAACACTTCTCCTAGGCTGCATTCTTTGTTTGCAAACACCGGGGATCCACATGGATTCTTCTATTTTTCACAATTGTTTACCCCAAACAACTGCATAAACCTGGGTGAGCTTCCAAACATAGGTGGATGGAAGGTTGGGTGTGTATATGTTAGTCACTTATTCATCCATGCATTATTCATAAAGTACTTATTGAGTGCCTCCTAGTACTTGGTATTTTTTAAATCTTAGAGGATATGCATATCAATACAAAGTAATTCCAGTCCTCAAGGAACTTAATTTGGGGGAAGATAAACATAAATTTTTAAATACAATGTTATTGGCTGCACATTAGAATCACCTTGGTACAATTACAGAAGCCTGACACCAACCCAAACCAATGGAATAAATAACCCTATGAAGGGCCTGAGTATTGGTGTGTTTTGATAGCTTTCCAGGTGACTCCATGCTGCAGGTGTGTTTGAGAATCCCTTGGATTGAGAAGAGCATGGAATGCTTTGATACGACAAAGAAGAGATTCTCATCTTAACTGATAAGCTACAATGGCTGCCTAGGAGAGAGGACTCCTGAGCTCAACCTGAATAGCTGAGTTGTCCAGGTGAAGATGTGAGAAAGCTGCCCAAGCACAAAGGAGTAGGGTGAATTCACAGAACTGCAAATAATCCTGGGTAGACCTCAGAGAGTGCTAAGGTTTTTGGAGTTTTATCTGGCAGGAAAAGGGGAGCCACTACTGTACTATGAGCAGGGAATTAGTCTTATGCACATTTGAGGTACCAGGACATTGGCTGGGGAAGGAATTTTACTTTTATTGTAACTTTATCCCACTAAGAATTATCTCCCCTTCAATAAAACTTTCAAAACTGTTGGCACCTCCCTTGGTTTCAGACATTACAAACAGGAAACTCTACCCATGAGCTAACCTTTGCCCTATCCTTTCCTGGAACCATGAACAGCTGTTCTACTATTTGGATGTGCCTAGAATAAGGAAAGACCCTTGGCATCCTGAGGTGACTGCAAAGAATGATGTGGCTTCACCTGGATTAGTCACAGTACAAGCAGGTGATCGCAGAGTCAAATGCATTGAGATATTTTCATTTTAAAAGTATTTTGTCTCTGATAGGATACTGTTACCATTGGCAGGGGATACCCAGGGATCATACAGAGAAAATATAATTCATTCCATGGAAGACAGCCTGAACTCTAAAGAATTAAGCAATAATGACACTTGAAGTGCTTGTTCCCTAATTTTCGGTACATGGTTCCATTCACACAACAACCAAGCCTTTGGGGTAGTTTTAGATGTTGGTGTGGTGGAGATGTTATATTGTTTATGTCTGGGTGTTGATTTTTGCCTTAAATCTAAAATACACTATACATTTAATGACAATATTTCAGGCAAGAAGGAGGAAGAAGAGGAAGAAAAGGAGAAGATTAAAGTTATTGTGTGTTTAATTGTGAATAATCTAGTTCCAAAAAATGTTGAAATATATGTATAGTGGTAGGGATGGGAAAAGATATGCTCTATTAGTAAAACTCCCAGAATGGAAATCAAAGATTTTTAAAGCTGTTAGAAATTTTATAATCAACTAGAGGCCCAGTGCACAAATTTGTACACCGGTGGGGTCTGACCAGCCTGGCCCCGATCAGGGCAGATCAAGGCCAGGGCTGTCGGGAGGAGGAGATGGTGGGAGGTTGGCCAGCTAGACTGCCCCTGATTGGGGCCCAATCAGGGTTGGGCCTGCCAGGGGAAGGGGCTGTGGGCAATTGGAGTTGGCCCCACCCCCAAATGGGGTGGGAGGGGCTCATTGGGGGTCAGTGGCCAGAGGAGAGGATGTGGGAGGTTGGCTGGCTAGCCCCACCCCCAATTGGTGTGGAGGGGATCGATCAGGGGTGGGCCCAGCCAGATGGAGGGGCCATGGGCAGTAGCCGCTGGCCTTGCCCCTGATCAGAGTGTGTGTGTGGGGGGGGGGGGGGCGCTGATTGGGGGCAGGGCTGGCTGGGGAAGAGGCTGTTGGTTGATCAGGGTGGTGAGGGCTGATTGGTGGTAGAGCCAGCAGTGGGAAAAGACTGTGAGCAATGTGCCAGCCGGCCCTACCCCTAAATAGGTTGGGGGTTCAGTGGCCAGTGACCCAGGGGAGTGGCTGTGGGTGGTTGGCCGGCTGGCCCTGCCCTCAATTGGTGTGTGTGGGGGGCTGATCAGGGATGGGGCCAGCTGGAGGGAGGGGACCTGGGAGGTTGGCCAGCTGGCCCTGTCC
>NW_006287544.1:382834-388895 GCF_000327345.1 Myotis davidii | reverse complement strand
CCCACCCCCTATTGAGGTAGGGGGGTGGGGCCAGTCAGGGGGAGGGGCTATGGGGTGATAGGGGTTGTGGGGGCCCATTGGAGGTGAGGCCGGCCAGGGGGAGAGTCTGCAGGAGGTTGGTGTAGGGGGGCTGATCCGGGGCAGGGCTGGCTGGGGGGAGGGGCCACAGAAAGTTGGCCTGCAGGCCCCACCCCTGATCAGTCTGGTTCGCTGGCTGCAGTGGGCATCATAGCAACCAGTCATTCTGGTCATTATGGCGTTCCAGTCACTGGCTTTTTATATATATAGACTAGAGGCCTGGTGAATGAAATTTTTGCATGGGAGGGGGGTTCCCTCAGCCCAGCCTGCACCCTCTCCAATCAGGAACCCCTTGGGGAATGTCTGACTGCTGGTTTAGGCCCAATTCCTGTGGGCACTTGGGCTGTTTTTGGATCTTAACTATTATAAATTACACTGCTATGAACATAGGGGTGCATATATTCTTTCTGATTGAGTTTCTTAAGATATAGTACTAGAAGTGGGATCACTAGGTCATATGGAAATTCTATATTTAATTTTTTTGAGGAAACTCCATACTGTTTTTCATAATGGCTACACCAGTCTGCATTCCCACCAGCGGTGTACTAGAGTTCCCTTTCCATCACATCCTCGCCAGCACTTGTCTTTTGTTGATTTGTTGATGGTAGTCATTCTGACAGGTGTGGAGCACAGACTCAAATGACTTTATAGTCATTTTGTTAAGTTGTATGCATTCCTTATATATTTTGGATAATAACCCCTTAACAGATTTATCATTGGCAAATATGTTCTCCCATACAATGGGCTCGCTTTTCATGTTGTTGATTGTTTCTCTTGCTGTGCAGAAGCTATTTATTTTGATTTAAAAAGAGAAATCTGAGGCCCAGGAAGACTGGAGACTAGCTTCAAGTTGTAGGGTGAATTACTTGATAAAAACACCAAAGCTAAAAACTTCATCTCCCCACCTCGAGTTTGATTTGCTTTCCAGAATACTCCAAATGATTTCTGAGAAGGAAAAAAAAAAAAAAAACCTCTTTATTCCTCCTCATATTGATGGCTGGGGAACTGTTCAGAGATAAAGCATGTAAATAAATTGAATGTATCATAACTAAGTATATTTCAGTAAAGAAACAAGCAAAAGATCATGGTGCTCCAGTTCTCAATGTGTTCATTTGTCAACTTATTCAATGGCTGTTATCTGTAGTAGCTGACTGTTGTGTATCAAATTGCATTTGGGTGTGTCAGCATGACTAGTTTTACTTGTTCTTAGGTTCCCAAGGCTAATTATTATTTTGAACACCTTGTGATATGCTAAATAAGGCCAGCAAGAATAGGATTTCTCATGTGTTTATTAGTCATCACCTTCATCTCACATATTTCTTACTACTTTCAAAGTGTCAATAAATGATAATATTTGAGGTTCATAAAAACATCATGAAGCAGTTTTTATCTTAGTATTCTTCTGAAGAAATATATCTTTCATTGACAGAATAGTGGTGAAAAATGTGGTATCAGACTCGCTGTTGGGAGTTGAGTTTCTCAAGCCTCCTGTGCCATGGTGCCCCATCTATAATATGGAGCAATTTGAGTAGATATCTCATGCATCTACTTGGAGAGTTAAATGGGGTAATGCATGCAAAGTGCTTCCCGAGTCACCTGGCATATTCTAACTGTCCTATATTGTTAGCTAGTCTGGCTATCCACTCTGAAATTATGTATGATGGCCTCCAATAACTAACACTTAAAGGATGCCTATTATTACCAAGTACCACTTTAAGAATTTCACAAGTCATAACTCTAATTTTCATGATGACAGTTTGAAGTAAGAATTATTATTAATATCTCTGTATTACAAATGAGAAAATCGAGACACGGAGAGGCAAAGTCATTTGTTCAACGGCTGGGGGATTGCAGAGCCCAGACTCAAACTCAGACAGTCTGGTTCTAGGCTCTGCCTGTCACCTCCTGGGATAGGCTGTGTGCTAGGCACAGGGCAATAACAATGAGAACCACACAGGTCCTGCCCTCAGGGAGCTCACAGAAAACCACTGAGTGTGATGGTCCCTACAGGACAAGTCAACCCTCTGTCACATGCTGGCACAGAAGACAGCTCTGACCTCTTCCAGGAGTTTGGAAAAGTGTCAGTTACTCCCAACCCCCTATTGTTCAGGCCTGCTTTCTGCCCTTTCTGTTGGCCGCACGTACCCTGAGCTAAAAATCGCAGCATTGACCAACCTCTGATCCTCTCCACAACACACTTCCCTATGCTGAAAAATCACACCCAGATTCCAGGTCTCTGGCAATCTTTATATACAGGTTGTGTCATTTTCATGATAACCTTTCTAATGTTCTAAATTTCCATTCTGTGAATTGTCAAGCAAAAACATTCTTGGCGCTCAGTGGGAACTCCTTGTTCAAAATGCTGCACGTTATGAAGTGGATGATTCAGCACACATTTTTTCAGTGCATCCAACTATAAGATGCAGTGCCAGAAACAAATCCACAGCCTTTTAATGCCTCAGTGCCGTCTCTCCCCAGGGTGGGGCCTGTGTTTCTCCTGCGTCCAGTTTCTCATACGTAGATTATGATTTCTGCTTTTGCAAAACCGGACATTGTTTAACCAAGTCCTTATGGGAGGAAGCACAGCCCAGCAAGCAGAACAATGATTTGAAAGTCCTGGGTTCTATTTTCAGCTCCACTGTTGACTAGCTGTGCATGCAGCCCTAGGAAGGTCAGAAGCAGAATGGCCTTGCATCTGACGACTTTCTCTGTATGTACAGCTCTAGATGGAAAACAAATCAGGCATCTGGCTCTCAGCCTTGAGGAGCTGTGGTCTTTGGAGAATAGATATGTAGTCACACTTTGTTTGTTTTTTAAAGCAAAAGAACAGAACAAACTCTCTGGGGGGGGGGGGGGTTTGGGGTGGGGAGAATGAGTTGACAGAGAATGGAAGAAAGAAACCAAATAACCTTTTAAACAATCCGGGGGTTAAGGGATTGTTTAAATGATTCAGGTCAAAGTCACCTCTTTTGTGCGCACGGAAGGGGCTAAGGTTTGAAAGACTTCTCCAAGGTTGGACAATAGCAGGCCTCCGGTTATATCCTTGGCTAGTTCTTATTTCATCTTTGGTTCCTGTTACTCTATTTCTCATAAAAGGCATTTGTATGGGTTGAGTATATTAGATCATGTGCAATGGGGAGTTAAGTGGGGCGTTTCCTTTTGTCTGAGTGTTTCTGAAGAGGCCCAATATACCTGGTGCCAACTTTCCCACATTCTAAAGCTTACCTATAAAGGGACCTGCTAAGAGGTTATGGAAGTGTTTCTACCCATGTTATCACATTGGCAACCTCCAACCTATCAAGGTAACTAAAGAAGCTGGCACTGACGACTTCTTTGGAAGGTGTTACCAATTTAGTAAGTGTCTTCACCCTCACCTTCCATCCAGATAGATGTGCTTCTTCCTTAACTCAAAGCAAAAGAGAGACAAGTCAAGGGAACCAATAGGAGAACTTGATGTATGTCTTCTGGACTCTAAAGGACAAAGGGACTGATGTCTGACTCATACTTCAAACATAGGGCCTGAGACCTGGACTACCTTTTTCTGATGCCTGCAACTGAGCTTTATGGGGACTAAACAGCCCTTCATAATATGGAGGGACACATAGGACCCTGCACAAGAAAGACCCAGTGGGTTCTTTTAGGAGAGACTGCCTAGAAAGGAAACAGGACCCCATTAGTGGGGATCAACCACTAGAAACCAAGAGAATGAAGAAATCACAAGTGGCTGGTCTGAGAAGACATACCTGCAGTCATGAAACATTTACTGAGAAATGTCCTGTAAAGTAGACAAAGAGAGCTATCCTTAAAAAAGAAATCTCACCAAGATGCCCATGAGAGAAGAGTCAGTTGGGATGTCCACTACACTGAGAGGATCGCAATGACAAAGTTATAATAGCAACAGTAGTCAAGTTTATTTCACTTTCCCACCATTTCCTTGCTTGCCAGCCTTCCCTTATCTCTGGAAAGGACAGAGATAAGGGAACGGGGAAAGACTGAGGGAGGAAACCAACCTTATCCACCTCGTGCTCCTGGGTTTCTAACCCAAGTGATAAAGATGAAAAAGGATAAAGGTTACATGAATGAGATTTTCTATTGTACTAAACTGTTTACTACCTTTTTTTAAAATTTAATACTGTTGATACTCAGAAAATCCAATAGCAAACTTCCCAAAGTTCTACTGGTTAGTGGAACCTGAGGGTTGGGGTTGAATAGTCAAAATATCAGATTTGAAGGGGCAGAAGAAAAATAAAAATTGCTTTTTATTTGACCTTCCAGGTCCAGCTTATACACTCACCAGTTTAGCTAGAAAACACAAAATGTTTCTGTGGTGCAGATTCAATTTAATAAGAGAACAATGTGATATCACTGTCACCTTTCCAAATTCTCATTCTGTGATCAGCTTTGCTGCCTCAAAGATATGTTGTGTTATGGCAGCATTTCTGCAGGATGCTAATAGGTATTCCCTTACAGCAAAGACTTCCATGGCCAAATATACTGGTAAAAAGCTAATTTACTAAAAAAGTAAATAGGTCTTGCCTGGCCTGTGTCGCTCAATGGTTGAGCATCCACCCATGAATCAGAAGAACATGCTTCAATTCCAGGTAAGGGCACATGCTGAATTGGAAGCTCAATCCCCAGTGGGGGGCATGTAGGAGGCAGCTGATCAGTGATTCCCTCTCAGCATTGATGTTTCTATTTCTCTCTCCCTCTCCCTTTCTCTCTCTGAATTCAATAAAAAATATATTTTTAAATAAAATAAATAAATATGTTTTTTAAGAGTCTCTAGTAGTTCAATATGTGTTGCAAATCTATAGAAGAGGATGCTGTATATAGCATCTTCAAACTCATTTGTCCATGGAATGTTGTTATTCCCCAAACTTCTGGCTTTTATTTAATAAATATTTTCTGAACAACTACTGTGTATAGGCATGGGTGTTGGGGATTAATTGACCACATGAGACATTGTCCCTTCCCTGAAAGACTTTATATTTTAATTATTTTTATATTTATATTTTTTTTATTAATTTCAGAGGGGGACAGGAAGAGAGAGATAGAAACATCATAAATGAGAGAGAATCATTGATCAACTGCCTCCTGCATGCCCCACACTGAGGATTGAGCCCACAACCTGGGCATGTGCTCTAACTGGGAATTGAAACATGACCTCCTGGTTCATAGGTCAACACTCAACCACTGAGCCATGCCAGCTGGGCAAGACTTTATATTTTAATGGGTTGTTTATCTCAGTCCCTTGTTCTATAAAATTCTCTTTGGAGAGAACTTTATGCCATTTTCCCAGATTTCTGCCATTAAAAAGCTGTTTGTTAACACAACTGTACTTGTAAGAGAGATGTGTTTTTATAAAACATAGTGAGCACCAGCATTCACAAACAAGGGTAACAAAAATACATTGATTGCCTTTCTAACCTTGTCAACTTGAGCTGAAGATGGAAATACTTGAAAAAGTCCCAAAGCCATCTGCCTCTTTCTCCCTTGGGTCTGACTTCTTCCCCCGAAAAAGATACCTCTCCTCCCCATTTTCCTTTCTCTGCTCACTCAGAACAGATCTGACAGAGCCATTTAAATTTGTGTGGACTGGACTTCCTGTGAGATGTCTCCACAAAGGTTTCAGTTATATGTTGGTAATTGCTGGACAGATTTTGGCATTTAACTTTTTCTATCTTCATCGACCTAACACACATGCATATACAAGTATGTACACATGTGTGTGCACACACACACATATTCACACACCCAGTCTCTCCCTTAAAAGAGGGACAAATCCAAGGTCTTCTTGTAGATAGAGTAAAAGGCCTGTATTAAGCAACAGAAATTTCTCTACCTTGTGGTATCCTAAAGGATATTCTCATCTGGGTATTTCTTATGCTGTGGCTCTTCTCCCTTCCCAAGTAGCTCTGTATCCAGGTAACTGAGGTATCTGAATCTTGACCAATAGTGTGAAGCAAAATAGGGAAAAAGCAAA
>NW_006287544.1:375598-382805 GCF_000327345.1 Myotis davidii | reverse complement strand
CTGAAGTCTGATGATGCCCAGCTCTCTGCTTTGTGCCTGAGTGGCTATAGACTTATCAGATATGAAAAGCAAATGGCCCACTGGACCTAGACACGTATAACTTCCTCTTCCCATCCAGTCACCGCAGGCTCCATGGAAATTTCCATTATAGGGAGAGACCCAAATATCCAGCCATTATGCCCTGAAATGCAATGGCTTCCTCCACATCCTCTGTGAACTGCTCACTCCGTTCTTCCAAGTTCCACATCAACTACCAGTTCTCTGCCAAGGGAATGTGGGCCCTGCATCTGGGCATTTCATCCATGAATCCTTGTGGGCAAGAGACACACATAGGCTGGATCATACACTGTAGCTGGATTCATAATTATTTGGATCATCAAAATCAGTCTATAAAAAGTCTTTTTAAAATTATTTTAGAACCTGACCTTATCAATACATTTCTCAATTATATCTCAACTTATTCCACCTTTTGCCATCATTTATCACACCACTTGCGTCTAGGCCATCATCATCTATGAGCATGATAATAGGTTTCAACTAGTTAGTCGTCCAACTTTTACTTTTGTCCTCTCCAGTAGATTTTTCACATACAAGCATAAATTATCTTGAAAATAAATCAGGGTTACTATGTTTGGTCAAAATGGAATAATAGGCGAACATGAAACAATTAGAAAACTAAATCTATACTAATAAAAAGGTAATATGCTAATTAGACCGGACACCTTCTGGACAAAGCCACAGTGGCAGGGGCTGAGGCAGAGGCACTTAGGGACAATCAGGCTGGAAGGGGAGGGCAGTTAGGGGCATCAGACCAGCAGGCAGAGGCAGTTAGGGGCGATCAGACAGGCAGGCAGATGAGTGGTTAGGAGCCAGCAGTCCCAGATTGCAAGAGGGATGTCCGACTGCCGGTTTAGGCCTGATCCCACTGGCAGTCAAACATCCCCTGAGGGGTCTTGGATTGGAGAGGGTACAGGCTGGGCTGAGGGACCCCAACTCCCATGCACAAATTTATATATATACTAGAGGCCCAGTGCACGAAAATTCGTGCACTGTAGGGGGGGTGGTCCCTCAGTCCAGCCTTGGCCTCTCACAGTCCGGGAGCCCTGAGGGGTGGGAGGTGACCTGGCAATCAGAGGAAGGAGACACCCCCATCACACTTCTGCTGCTGCCACTGCTGACAGCGCAAGCCTTCGCTGGCCCTGGTTACCTGAGCCTCAGACGGCCCTGGGTGGCTGGGGGGCTGAGGGGACTGAGGGACTCTGGAGGCAAGGCTGAGGGGACTGAGCACCGCCATCTTGTGGCTGTGGATGCCGCCATCTTTGAGGGCAGGGCAGTCGATTAGCATATCCCCTCCTTATTGGCTGTGGGCACCACCATCTTTGAGGGTGGGGTAGTCAATTAGCATATTTCCTCTTTATTAGATAGGAGATATATATATATAAATTTTCAGATGTTGGCCCAAAGATAGTACAAGACAGTGATCCACCAAATAAGTAAAGTAACAATATGATTACAAGTGACCAACCATCCCAGTTTGCACAGGACTTGGGCATTTCCAAAAATTGCAACTTTCAGTGCTGAAACTGAAATAGTCCTGGATGAACCTGGGAAAGTTTTTCATCCTAAAAGCCCTGTGATTTCACCAGCTGGCTGCTTATAGGAAGTTTCCATGCTGTAGCACAAGAATATATGCAAAAATCTCTAAATATTTGGAAATTGACCCATGAATCAAAGAAGAAATCATGGAAGATATTAGAAAATATTTTAATCAGAATGAAAATAAAAACACAATATATCAAAATCTGTGAAATGCAATTAAAACACTACTTAGAAATTTATAACATCAAATGGTTACATTAGAAAAATGAAACATTTTATATATCAACTAGAGGCCCAGTGCATGAATTCATGCATGGGTGGGGTCCCTAGGCCTGGCTGGTGATCGGGGCTGATGCTGAGGGAGCAGATAGGGGGAGGGAGTGTGGGAGGTTGGCCAACATGGGGGAGGAACCACAGGAGGTTGGCCAGCTGCCCCTCCAATCGGGGCTGATCGGGAGGGCTGGCCAGCCAGGAGGAAGGACTGCAGGAGGTTGGCCAGCCAGCTGTGGGGAGGGACCACAGGAGGTTGGCTGGTTGTGGGAGGTTGGCTGTGGGAGCACACTGACCACCAGGTGGAAGCTCCTGCATTGAGTGTCTGCCCCTTGGTGGGCAGTGCATGTCATAATAACCAGTCATTTGGTCATTTGGTTGTTTGTTCATTCGGTCACTTAGACTTTTATATAGATAGATAGATAGATAGATAGATAGATAGCTAGATAGATAGATAGATGATAGATAGATAGATAGATAGATAGATAGATAGATAGATAGATAGATAGATAATAGCCACATTTATATAACTTGTATAATGGTCTCCTCAATAAGTCTAGTACCCCCTTAACACCTTACATAGCTATTACATTATTGGCTATATTCCCTATGCTGTATTTTATATCCCCATAACTATTAAGTAACTGCAAATTTGTACCTCTTACTCCATTCCCCTTATCCTGTTTTCAAATAAGGAAGTTGAACCTTGCTGGGGCTCACTACCTTTCCCAAGTTCATGTAGTTAGTTAAGAGTTGTGATTTGAACTCACATCTCCAGGCAATATCCTGCAGATTTAATTGAGCATATTTATGCCATTTAGCACATTTTATCTTTGATTTTTCTCTATTTTAAATATACATATATGTATACAATATGAGACATATCAAACTTTATATGTATGTATTTTATGCTAGAGGCATGCCGCACGAACTTGGTGCATGGGTATGGTTCCTAGGCCTGGCCTGCAATCGAGGCCATCTTCTCTGGCTTCCATCACCCAGCCCCGCCCCTGCTGCCAGCCCCCTCCCACCCCCCCAGCTTCCCATTTCCCATCAGGTGATCAGAGCCTGTTGGCCAGGGGGAGGGGCTGAGAGGTTGGTCAGCAGCTCCTGATTGGGTGATGAGCTCTTGTGTTGAGTGTCTACCCCCGGGAGGTCAGTGTGCATCATAGCAACCGTTCATTCTGCCATTCAGTCGATTTGCATATTACCCTTTTATTATATAGGATATGTTGTGTATATATACAATATGTTACATATATAATAGAAAAATATCAAAAGGTATATGTATGTATTTATATGTATGTTTTATGTACATATAATATAAAATGTATGTATACAACAAATATGTGTGTATATAATGTGTATATACATATATGTGTATACACACATACACGCTGATTCTTTATTAATCTCAAATCAGAGGACCTCATTCTCCTAGCATGTGGGAGAACAGTTCAGAACAGTTCAGAGCATTGCTATCATCATCTCTGAAAATTGCTCTATCAATGAAATGATCTACCATGAAGGACATCTGTGGAAACAATCTGTGACTACAGCCCATGAATAATTTCCATTTGTTCCTGCCAGTCTTTCAAGCTATGTGCTCTTGAGTCACAGAGTCATGGATGGGCAGCTGAGAAAGTCACAGTGTACTCCATGGCCATCAGTACTCACTCCAGTGTCAATATCTGCTCACTAGGATAAATCTAGCCTCTCCAAAACATCAGGCAATGAAACTTGTTCTTTCCATGAAAAGCCAAATGCATCTCTCCAAGCACAAAGTATTAAAGACCACTGGGTTCCTTGATTCCTACTTCTGGGACGGCTACACAATTACTGTGTCATCTTTGGCAAGTCACTTTGGATTCTCTGTTTTCTCCCTTAAGATCCTCAGGACCTTTTTTTTTTTATTATTGTTTTTTGCAGTTGTAAAATGGAGGAAAGAAAGCATCTTCTATATCTTTTCACTGTTGATCATTTTCTACCCCTCTTTCCTACACAGTTGATAACTGACTCCCTTCTCAGTATGACTCTTGGATGATCAGTAGTCTCCGTGAAAGTCAGATCACAATGTTCACCTCTACCAAATCCTCCGATGGCTTTCCATTTCTCTAGAATAAAATCTAAGTCCTTACAATGATCTTTCAAAGGCCCCACAGAATAATTTTCCCCATCCTCCCTGCCCAAACTCCTCTGTTGCTTCTCTGACTTTATTTACTACTCTTCCCGATGCATTAGTTGGTTAGGGCCACCATCACAAAATACCACAGAATGGGTGACTTCATGTTTCCTCTTCTTATAAGGATGCCAGTAAAATAACATTAGGGCACAATCTAATGGCCTCACTTTAACTTAATCATCCCTTAAAAGGCCCTATATCCAAATATAGCCATGTCCTGATGTGCTGGGAGTTAGAGCTTCAACCCCACTATGAAATTCGGGGAAACACAAATCAACTCATAACACCTTCACTTTGCTCCAGTGAATCTGGCCTTTTGTATGTTTTTCAAACCCTTGCCTTTGTGCTCAAACTCTGCAAAGTACATAGTGTCTGCTGCAATCTTGTAACTTCAAGGATGCCTCCACAACCTAATGAACATGTCAACCCTTGGCTAGAACACTATGTAAGATTTATCCAAAACTTCTTTTACTCTGCTTACGTCTAACTCCTTTCCAATCGGTTCCCTTTTGTCTCCTTAACTTCATATGATCTTTTAGTTTGGCTTCCCATGTTTCATTCAACCCAGTCAATGTATGATTTTTATCTTCACTTCTGGCATAGTTGCCATATTAGATTGTATTAATCCATTCATATTTAAAAAACAAAAGTGTACCAGTTCATGTGCCAGTCACTGTTAGAATCTGGATAAAGAGAAAAATATTAAGATTAGGATTAATCAGGATTAATGAATATGGAAGTAGTATACATAGGCCACTGTGAGAGCCATGAGAAAGGACATTGAAATAAATAGGCATCAGGAAGTCTTCGGGAAAGAGATGGCAATAGAGCTGAGGTTTGAAGAATGAATAACAGCTAACCAAGCATTTAATGGGAAAAGAATTGTCTAGGCAGTGTTAGCATCATGTGTGAAATTGTGGACGCATGAAACAGCATGATAAGGACAGAATAAAGGGCATGCTGGGAAGTGTGGGATAATGAGGCTTGGTTGACATGGGGCTGAAGAATAAAAATCTTATGTGCTAAGATATTGAAACTTGGAAGTTCTAGGGAGCATGAACAAATTCTTAACAAGGGAATGATTTGGTCAGATCTCACACTTAGGAAGTTTAGTCTGCCATCACTAAAGAGGATGAGTTATAAAAGCTAGTTCCAGACAAAGGAGACCAGTTAGGAAGTTACTGTAGTAATTCTGCTAGAGAAAAATTAAGGGCCAAAATCAAGACAGAGGCAGCAGAAATAGAATGGAATGTATGGCTGTCCAATAAATTAAGGAAATTCAATCTGCAGGATGGGTATTGAGTGTAGACATGGGAGTTAAACGAGGTTTCTGGGTTTGGCAATGACAGAGATAATGAGAAGGAAGAGAAAGAAATTCAGTTGCAGACACATTGAGTGTCTGTGAGACATCCAAAGAGAGCAGTTGCCTTGACCATTTTCTGTAACACCAAAGCGTTTACAGAGTGTATGTTTGGAAGAAAGACAACCTCAGTTGGTTGTAAAGTTGAGGAAAGGAAACCTCTTCACTATCAAGGCCAACCTAGTGGCCTTGTTCTATTTGTAAGAGTTCTATTTTTCTAATTACACCTTAAAATCTTAAGCAAAAGGAAGAATGCTAGAGTTGCCTTTTATACGAGACCAAGTGTGACTAAAAAGATATAGTATATCCACATCCCCTCCCCATCACTGCAGCATCCCCTATGGTGCAGATGTCTCGTGGATCCCAAAAATGTGGGTGGTGACTCAATGTGACAAGGCAAAAACATTGACCACACTACAGTGACCACATAATTATCTCATGATCCCAACTATAACACAAAATATAGTTACTAATGCAAAGTATAGTGCTTTCCAAATAACAAAGCACTTTCTTTTGACCTCAAAAATCTAGTGAGGCAAAAGAGACAATATTTTTTGGTTTTCATTTTACTGATGAGGCAGCAGTTTTCTAAAGAGATTTAAGTGACTTCTCCAAGGTCATACTGAGTCTGTGGTGAATAAGACTGCTCTTTCCACAACATCACTCAGGTTCCCCCAAAGAGCATACTTACAAAGGATATATAATCTGTTCCCCATCATAGTTTAACAGTAATAGCAATTTAATCTTCTAAGTAATCAACCCAAGCTTTTCCACTTACCAGATGAAATTGCCGGTGGAAACTATAGAACTTGAAACTCTACCTTGCACATTTTTGTATTGATCCCATTTGATGGTTAGTGATATTAAGGGACTACATGGTATCATCTAATGTTTCACAGCCAAGCCCTTTAAAGCAGAGTAACCCACAACACAGAAAGTGCTAAGTTCTCTTCTTGGCTCTAAGCCAGTGGTTCTCAACCTTGGGTGCACATTAACATTACAGTTATGAAGTAGCAACGAAAATAATTTTATGGTTGGGTCACAACATGAGGAACTGTATTTAAAGGCCCCAAGGTTGAGAACCACTGGTCTAAGGGGTCATTAAATCCTGTTTTCTCTTTTCTGTCCAAACGTTTAGGACTAACCAGCTTTCATTCTAATCATTAGATCATCATTATTTGTTAATAGTTTTATTAAAAATTCTCTAAATTTAAATCTGGTCCAGAATACCTGGTGAGATCATATTCTTATTACAGTGTCATAAATTATCATCTGCAAGACACTTTCAGAAGTCATAATTTTCTATCAAGTTCACTATTGTAGCATCATAAGTTGCTACATAGCATGACTTTTTAGAAAGTTAAACTGGAAATTCTGTTTCTTTGTTATTAATGTTGTGGCCTCACCCCATAACAAAGAAACAGAATTTCCGCAGAATGAGGCCCAGAAATCGGGATTGTAAAAAGATTCCCAGGTAATTCTAAAGTTCAGCCAAGGTTGAGAACCACTGTTCTAAGGGGTCATTAAATCCGGTTTTCTCTTTTCTGTCCAGACGTTTCGGACTAACCAGCTTTCATTCTAATCATTACATCATCATTATTTTTAATAGTTTTATTAAAAATTCTCTAAATTTAAATCTGGTCCAGAATACCTGGTGAGATCATATTCTTATTATAGTGTCATAAATTATCATCTGCAAGACACTTTCAGAAGTCATAATTTTCTATCAAGTTCACTATTGTAGCATCATAAGTTGCTACATGGCATGACTTTTTAGAAAGTTAAATATATAACAT
>NW_006287544.1:364834-373559 GCF_000327345.1 Myotis davidii | reverse complement strand
CTCAGTTATTCACCAGCTGTGAGCTCTATGGAAAATCACTCAACCTTTGTGTGTCTCAGGGTCCTCACCTTCCTCAAGCAGTGGTTAAGAAACAAACCACAATAGTGCCTAGAACGGTGATCTGTGTTTCATGCATGTGGACAACTTCAAATGCAGTTCTGTAGACAATTAAGGTCCCAGAGAGTTCTTTCAAAGGTTCCACAAATATTTGATTCAAACAATTGTTAAAAAATTTCTCACTATTTAAAGCATTTTAACAGAAAACAACGTGTATGCAATTTATACCAATTTTAACCTGTTTTCTTCCTCTATGTATGAACTGTGCTGTCAGACATTGGAGCAAAGTGTTTCCCATTCTTTTTGTTTATTTAAAGATTTTGCAGAGAATTTGAGATAAGGTGATAAAAATAATTATTACTATCTTTAACTACTTATCCATGGGAATCAGAATTGTCTTGACACTTTGCAACTAAAGCAAAAAATAATTGGAGGTTGAAGTGGATGTAAGATTCTCATTTCTAATTTTGTGTTAATCAGAAAAATCATTATTCCCAGTGACTGAGTTCATAATAAGTAAATATTATAAGTTACATAAAAACCTTTATACTAAAAATGACTCACTATTGTTTTCTTTTATGTATTGAAGGCTTCTGCAATTGTTCACTTGGAACAAGAAAAGACATTACCCTGCAAGAACATTTAACTAACACTTAATTAGACCAGAGCTGCTCCTTAGATCAAGGCTTTTTAGATCAAGTCTTGAAATTTTTAGCAAGAGAATGATGCTTATGTATTTGTTTAATCCCACCCTGATAATTAGGACAAGGCAAACAGTTACCAAGTGAAGGTCTTCATTCTCCTCCACTGTCCCACCATCATCATTAGTGCCTCGTGGTCCTCATCTGTATTTTTATATTTTTCCCTTTGAAGCTCCTGACAATCCTCTGAGTTTGCCAGGCAGGTAGTATTAGTCTTGCTTATGTAAATGAGGAAGCTGAATGAGACTTAAAGAGTATAAGTGATTTTCCAAGATCATACTACTAAGCATGATCTTAATTTGAGTTAAGACTCAAATAGGAGACTTACTACTACTGGTCCAGAGATTTTTCCCACCAGTCGGGACACGGAAAAGATGGCTGGGATTTTGGGGTGGGACTTTGGGAGTTCAGAGGTCAACCTTGCCATCTCCAGGGGTGATGGAGATGCAGGCTCCTCATGCATATCTTACTGCTTGGTTGTTCTCCTAGATGCTGACTGAATTCTCTAAGGATAAATGGGCAGCCTACACACTTGTTTTTAATATATTTTCTGGACTCTGTCTCACTTTCTGTGAGTCGTTTGACATAACATTTTGCTAAAAACAGAAATCCACATATAGGTATCAAACTCAATCCTGATTATGATCTCCTAGACTTTATGAGGGCAGGGGCAATAATTTAGTATTTATATCTACAGCACATGGATATATCAAAATCATAGTTGTGAATCAATGCATGATGGAGTCAAGCACTAATCTACATTCATTCTCTTTCTTTCTCTCCCTCTCCCTCTCTCTCTCTCTCTCTCTCTCTCTCTCTCTCCCTCCCTCCCTCCCTCTCCTGCTATCACTACTTGTGGGTCATTTATGCAGGAATGTTGTGAAAAGTTTTCAAGTGATTTTTTGAAATTTTGATCCTACCTCCCTCCGATTGTTTTTTGAATATCACCATCAGTGTAATCTCAAAGCTTCAACTAGATTTCTCCAGTGCCTCTCGAAACAAAACAAGATTCTCTTCCTAAGATTCAAGTTCTCCACATTACAGGCACGTCTCATTAATATCTCTCTTGCATCCTCTCTGTTCCAGCCTTGCCATCCTCCCCACAGTCCTTCAGATGCAGGCACGTTCACCGCTGCTTTGTCTCTTGGTCGTTGATTGTCTGACTGCCAGGTTTCATTTCTCTCCATAAATCCAAATCCTACTCATAATTTCAGACCTAATCCAATCTTCATTTTCCATGAACTCTTCTCCAGTTATTTTAGTACTTTAGAACTTTCATAGGACAAATTTAATACTTGGTGACACATATTATTGTATGAGTTATTTCCATCTCAATGGAAACTGTAGGCAACCATGTAAATTATGCCCACATTTCCCTACCTCCCTCACTGTAGATACCCACTAAATTAAAGTAAAAGCTTAATAAAATAACTCATAGATTTATTAAATTGAAATCTTACTAAAGTGCAGATATTTTTTTTTTAAAAAAATCATATTTCTGAGACATGTCCCACCCATGGTCCATGCTTACCTCAAGGTAATTTTTCACTGTATTTTTAATGAAAAAGAAAATTAAATTATAATTTTATAGTGTGTTTGTCTCCTTGGGCATTGCCATTGTTATTGATATTTATAAATAAGATCTGCCACTGAAGCATATATAAACACCCAAGAATGAATCATAGCAATATTTAACAATGGACTGCCTTCCAATTGGTTAGACAAAATGAGTGATTCAATAGCTAGTCAAACTCCTTTTATCTGGAAAAATCTCT
Source organism: Myotis davidii (assembly GCF_000327345.1). Classification (NCBI taxonomy): domain Eukaryota; kingdom Metazoa; phylum Chordata; class Mammalia; order Chiroptera; family Vespertilionidae; genus Myotis; species Myotis davidii. The sequence continues at coordinate 371,026 of NW_006287544.1, read as the reverse complement.
ATCGATTTCCTTTAGTGCTACCTAGAAGATTTGGTAAAGTCTAATGGCATTTCAAAAGACTTTAATGAGTGGGACAACATTCTACCATTTACATATACTGACTAGAAAGAAAAACTAAATACAAAAAAATTCTCAAGTAAAATTCTCTGTGATTCTTCAACCCTTATGTATTTTTTAAATGACATTATGAATGAAAGTGATATTTTATTTGTATTTAAAAAAATGAGAAAAAGGGAGTTGCGGGGTTTTAATATCAGGGGACATTTTGTACCTATTCTGGAAGATGAATATGCATTTTTGTCTTGGAGCCAGTCTGCAAGTCAAGTTCCTTCAAAGCAAGCAGAGGCTAGGCTGGTCTGGCTGCAGCCCACGTGGAGGAGGAAAGGGTAAGGAAGAGGAGTCCACCACTGGCATAAAGCTTTATCCATTCTTATACGCATGCATTCTTTCTCCACCTGAAGTTAATGTCACGGTAATTGGAAAACAAGAACTTGGTTGACTCAGCAGAGGCACACTGTTATATTCTGTCCTCTGAACCCAGAAATAATCAAAGACCTATTTCATCTGCTGGCTGACCTAACTTTTGAGTGGAAAATGAACTAGGAATGTAAGATAATTGGATAATTTAAGCATGTTAAAAAATCAGCATGCTCTTGAAATTGGTCAGACTTAGCCGATATTTTTTTGTTCTCTTTACTAGTAACTTGGATTTTTTTCTTCTGTGTTCCAGACTACTCTGTCGCTGTGGAATTTAAACTATTGGATAAGAGTAAATGACTTAAACTGTAATCATATTTGCCAAAAGCACAGAGAAGATATTAAGGCCATAAACAACGTAGAATTATACCCTAGGGTAAGAATTGGCTAGGCGAATTGGGACAGAACTATGAAAATTTAAATGTTTTCCTTGAATTCCTAATTGGAAATTGCTACTATGTGTGTTGTTTCTCATTAGTCACTTTTAAGCCTTGGTCCTGTAACTCTAAGACTACTCCTCTCTTGGGGCATGGAGGAAAATGTTGAGTGCACATGCTGTTTAGGGAAAAGGCAATAAACTGGGTGGAAGTTCAAAGGCCTGGGTTCCAGTTTCAGCACATCCCTATATAACAGGGTGAGCATCTTCTCCTCTCTGGTCTATCATCTAGGCCAGTGGTCAGCAAACTCATTAGTCAACAAAGCCAACTATCAACAGTACAATGATTGAAATTTCTTTTGAGAGCCAAATTTTTCAAACTTAAACTGTGTAAGTAGGTACATTGTTATTAACTTAATTAGGGTACTCCTAAGCTGGCCTTTGCTAAAAACATCCTCAATCTGATTGAGGTACGTTCGCTGAGGTCGACCCCTTCCAACTCTCCCATCCACTCTCGTCTTGTATACTTGTTTCGTCTATCTCCTTTCCGAAAACCGACTTCTGCGCATGGGCCAGGAAGTTTCAATCGCACTGTATGTGTGCGCCCGCACATGGTATTTTGTGGAAGAGCCACACTCAAGGGGCCAAAGAGCCGCATGTGGCTCACGAGCCGCAGTTTACCGACCACTGATCTAGGGTAAACAGAAGAAATCGACCTAGGATAGAATTCCAAATGGTGCTCAGTTAATGTGTGTGGTGGCTAAGAGCAAAGCCTGCTTCAGATGTTCACACTCCCTAGAATGTTCACCATGCCCAACTCCACCCACCCCCTGATCTGCGCATGGCCCATTCCTTCCCATCATTTAGTTCTCTGCTGTAATGTACTCCCTTAAAAGTCCATTGAGAGAGGCAGTTCTAATACTTCCTTTCCCAATTACTTCCTATCCCTTACCCTGCTTCACTTTTCTTCTTACCATTTATCGCTACTTAAAAATACATACATTTTGCCCTAGCTAGTTTGGCTCAGTGGCTAGAGCATCGGTCTGCTGGGTTCAATTCCAGTCAAGGGTACTTGCCCGGTTGAGAACTTGATCCCCAGTAGGGGCTGTGCAGGAGGCAGCCAATCAGTGATTCTTTCTCATCATTAATGTTTCTCCCTCTCTCTCTCTCCCTCTCACTTCCTCTCTGAAATCAATAAAAATATATTAAAATTACATATATTTTTGCTAGCTCTCCTTCCCTAGAATATAAGCACTATGAGAGCATAAATCTTATCTGCTTCATATATGCTTTTAAAAGTACCAGGCACTCGCCCTGACTGGCTTGGCTCAGTGGATAGAGCGTCGGCCTGCGGACTCAAGGGTCCCAGGTTCGATTCCAGTCAAGGGCATGTACCTTGGTTGCAGGCACATCCCCAGTGGGGAGTGTGCAGGAGGCAGCTGATCGATGTTTCTCTCTCATCGATGTTTCTAACTCTCTATCCCTCTCCCTTCCTCTCTGTAAAAAATCAATAAAATATATTTTAAAAAATAAATAAATAAATAAAAGTACCAGGCACTTAATAAATATTTACGAAATGAATGAATGAATCACTGACTCCCTGTCTGGCAAAGGCAACAATATGGTGGAAAGAAGTACAGTTGCCTCCTCTGGGAACATCCACTTTGCCACAATCTCCACCACTCCTACTGTTTTCCCAGCATTGAGTTCATTTCTTATGAAACTGCTTTTTTATATCCCCCTTTTCCCATTGACTTCCTGTTAGTTCTATGTGTTTTTTCATTTATGACATGATACCCCTGGTCTTAAATGTTCCTGGTGGGGAGGGGGGAGAGGGGAGGGGGCAGTCTGCTGCTAAAAATAATTCGCAAGCTCCTAGACAAGAGGACCTTTCAAATCCCTCCTAACTCTAACAACCAGTGAATTCATGCTTCACAGCCATTCAGATGTACAAGTATGAAATACAAGATGTGCGTATTCAACTTTCCTTCATCACCTCCTCTAAATGCTTTATTTTTTTAGTCAATCCCCACAGGAGCAGACCATGAGAGCCCATTCAGAGAACAGTTCTCTCCCACCTGCCACCTTGAGCCAGCCAACAATCTCAGCTACACCCTCCATCCTTGATTATGAGAGCCATTCCAACCCCGAGTGGCAGGATTTGCAGACAGCTGCTGGGCTTCACAAACATTTGGAGGAGGGAAAACGTGAGGCAGGTTGCTACATTCTTCCACGCCTTTCTATGGAAGCAGCTGTGGTCTTCGCATGTAAGACAAAGTAAACAGAAGCTGACAAGACTCAGCACCATTCAGCAGCGAGCATTCAAATGGATGTTTCTCCATGGAAGTCACCAGCCCAGCACCAGAGGCTGGGCAAGGCTCGGTTCCCCGCAGCACAGCGCGGAGGGAAAGCCGGGCCTTTGCATGCTCCGTTCACTTGAGCGAACACTGCCCGCGATGTGCAATTCAACCCGAATAACACGGATGGGAGTCCAGTCCCCTGACTCACTCAGCATTTCATTACTGGTTATCGCACACACAGCGTTGTCAAGTTTCAGCAACCTGTGAGCGCGCCAGGCCGAAAGACCCGTGTTTATCTCTGAGAGGCAAGCACTCTTCGGTTCAGCGGCATGCGTATCTGTGCATCTGTGCTGAACAGACTAACGGAGAAGTAGATCCCTGAATAGGAAGGTCAAGGTATGTGTAGAGGTGCTCTCTGATTCAACCGGCTGGCTCACTGCTTTTGTATCCTCTCCCCTTTTATTCACTTATGCGGAAAACAGGCTATTCATGTTTTCTTTTGCCCACCCCCATCTCTGTTAACTGCCAGGGCCATCTGGCCATCTGAAACCGTGTTTGGTTGCACAGTTTTGAATCCAGGTGACAATCAAAATGAAGAAGTGATTGTCTCTTAATGTTTTCTCTGAAGGGATTAAAAAAAATTGGAAAGCCTTTGTTTGTGTTTGGTTCCCATTCTCCAGTTGAAACCCTGTACTCACTGAATTGCAAGGAATAAAGCCTGTGAGTCAGGGCTGTGCTGATGTAATGTCAACGTGCGAGGCAGGGGCACTGTTTCCCAACTCAGCTGGAATTAAACAAGTGCTTTTAAACATGGGTGGGACTTGGACGTTTAACATGGTTATATTTTCAGTCTCTTCTCAGTTTGAAACTAAGATCCTTTGTTTTTGTGTGTGTCATTTAAGGCAGCTTGGTTGGCAAGTGAATGCACTGAAAAATAAAAAATAAAAGAACTCTTCTGTGCCTAGAATTCTGTAATGTAATATATCCATACGCATGTGGGTTTTAGTCAGAGGTATTCCAGATGGGGTAAGGGATAAAGAAAGAATTTGTCCACAGGCCTCTTTTATCTTGTGGCGCCTCTTGTCACCCACTTGTGTCTGTTTTTCACAAAGCCATTGCTTCTCCGAGAAGTATTGATTCAGTCTGGTTAAACCTGTTAAGTGAGAGGAAATGATCAATGGATAACTTCTTCAAAACATCCATCTCCCCCCAAGGGAAGCTGCTCATCTTTATCATCTCAAAGAGAGAGATACAGGAGTTTGGGGGAGAAGTTAAAATTTGACATATTCCCTTCCCCTCTCCCCCACCCCTCTCATGTCTATAAATGAAAATTCAAGTGAAGGAACATTGTTTTCTGTATTGCTTTCTCTACCTCCTGACATCATCATCGGCTTTTGTTGCTGCTGCTGTATGTGAGCTGAAGGAACATGAGATGATCTTCCTCTAATATCTGGGTTTTCAATTCAGTTCATGTCTCTTAAGTGAATTGCATTTGGCCTGTAATGACTCACTGCCCTGTGGTCCCCAGAAACATGATCAACAAAGGGATTCACCTCAGGAGAAAACAAACATATGCATCGCCTGTGGGCCCACCTTCCCAACCTTCTCTGAGACTCTGGCAGCCTTTCCTGAGCCAAAGATCTCTTCTCTAAAATCACTCAGACCATTTTGTGACATTCAGAAATGGCTGAAATCTTATAAATCCCAGGTGTGTTGGGAGGAAAACCACTTTGAATCAATGATTTTTATGATCTCCAAAATTCAATAAACAGCATTTCTTAAAATTAATGGAACTCAACATATGGCAGGTTCAGCATGGGATCAACTCAAGGAGAACTTATGACTGAAGTATCCCAAAGGCATATTACAAGACAGATTCATCCCCCAATAAGTTTCTGCAGAAGAATTGCCCCAAGGTCAGGACATCTACAAGGCAGTGCCTTGGCCATTGAGTCTGACTGTTTTTTAATGAGAAGAATGGTCAGCTGACCTTTGCAAAGGGAAATGTTGGTGCCAGGAATTATGTTTATATGTGGCATCTTTAATACAAGTATGAAATGTAAGAACTAGGAAGACTTTTTTCAGATTAGGAACTTGAGCCATAAGAATGGAAACTAACATGACCTAGGCCATACAATTTGATAGGTTTCATTAAACACACACACACACACACACACACACACACACACACACACACACACACAGCTAGTATCCTAGTAGATAATATAAAAGAACCATCTTTCCAAAAGAATCATGTGGACTCATAGTGACAATTTGTTCCACGGTTTAAGAATCCATGATAATGAGGTAGTTTGGAGTACTAAATTAATTCCTTGTTATAGCCTAGGATACTATTTATAACTGTTCTGATGAGTGTCATTTGCTTTATGTACTAAATACTTATTTGAAAACATCATTGCCTTATTCCATGTGCAAATTTGTAGGGAGAAGTTTGTGTATTGGGGGAATTTAATTCATTCCTACATTTTATCCAGGAAATGAAAGCCAGCTGTGTTGGGACATTTATTATTTATTTTAAATAATGGCTTAGGTTAAGGTACGAGAAATATATTGATTGGCAATTGCACCTTCCTCTGAAGAAAGTGAAACTTTAACGAGAGGAAGAGGAGGAGAAAGGTGAAGAAAGTGAAACTTTAAAGCTCCTACATCTCATCAGACCTTAAAACTTAGGACAGACTCTAATAAAAGGACAATTGTATGGATGTTCTTTTATTTGTAGATGGCAGAAATGGGAAGATGCACTCAATTATACTAACAGAGTTCTCAATCAATGTAAATTCAAAGTGAAGGCCCCCGGAGAGGCGGGGATCTTGAGCAAAAGCACTTTCTAGGAGGTATACTGCCAGGTTCAGAGAGAGGTCACGGCCCTCCTGCACTCCAAGCAGGGATCCCTGGATTCCATTCCAGGCAGCAACACTCCAGGAGTAAGAGGAGCACACTGAGCCCTGTCCCTGTGTCTGCTCGCTAGCCTGCCTGTCTGACATTTCTGCTCTCTTCCTCTTCCGCACCCTTCCACAC
>NW_006287544.1:336458-364810 GCF_000327345.1 Myotis davidii | reverse complement strand
GCCAAATGAGCTGTCCTAAATATGACCCTAATTCATGCAACAGCTGGAAGCAAGAGCAAAATAGACTGAGCTCATGCGAATGGTATTAGCATTGAGTCCTTTTTAAAATATCACTAAAAGATGTTTGAAAAATTCGTCTAAAAACTTTTAAAAATATTTCATTCATAAAAATTGCTGAAGAATTTCTTAGAGAGTTTCAATTTGGCAGGTCTTTGGGGAGGTGTGAATATCCAGTTTATTATTTCTCTTTCTCCCTGTTCCCAGGCTTCAGGAGAATTAGAGTCCGGCAAGGAGCGAAGGCTCCCACCTAGCTACTCACACTTTTCCTTAGAGGTTGCAACAAGCTCTCCCACCAGGCTCTGTGGACGTTTTCTGGAAGATTAGGGAGCCACCATATTTGGGAGAGAACTGGACCATGCTTTGAAGACTTTCTGCCTTTACTTGCCCTTGAAATTATCTTCACTCTGATCTGTGAATCAAAGAAGTGATCTATTACGCATTTAGGGAATCTGTCTGGTACATTCCCTTACTTCTTCACATACTTTTGTTATGACTTAGGGGACTTGGAAAAAACTTAGTTAAACAACTTAGTCATGGTGAGTTCATGCAGAACAACTCATTTCACACTAATGTCGATTTCTTTTTTCTTTTCTTTTTTTCCCTTTGGTAGTTAAATCAGGGTAATACCCAATGCGTAGTGTCCCATATTGCCAGCAAGGTACACACTAAATTGTTCCTGATAGAGAGTTGTTTAATGAATTAAAGTCAACTTGGGAAGAAATGACTAATGTGTGTTGTTGAGCTTGGTCCTCCATCCTGCTCCTGAATGGACATCACAAAACTGGGAAGAATAGGTAACATACTGAATGGCAGGGTCAAGCTTTTGTAATATCTTAGGAGCCTGGCGTATGGGCTAAATCTAATATGATAACATTTAGCAATATAAGGTAATTATGAACTTTTGCATTTGAATTAAAAAATTTAATATGCTTTTGGTGGTAGAAAAAGCCAAGTTTAATATTGGTTAAAAATATTTTGAAGAGTTTTACTCTATTCTCAAATATGATGTAACCTCCAAAATATCCCAAGTAATCTCAATCTGAATTAACAATAAAAATAACACCTATAATCTATTGAATACCTACTATGTGCTAAGATAACAAATTTAAAATGATGATATAAGTATTCCCATTTGCAGATGGAAAAATGGAGGAGGTTAAGTAACCAGCACTGGATCAAATGGCTAGCAAATAGCACAATTAAGACTTCAGTCAAGGTTGGAGGTCATTAATGAAAAAAACTTCCTAAGAATTTTGCTCTGGTTATTCATGTCACTTATAAAGAATGATATTCATCTTAGAATCAAAATTAAATAAAAATACTAAAGAGTGTCTAGAGGAAGTAGATTGGGATAGTAAAGAGTCTAGAAGTCATGCAATAAAAGGCATCATAAGAGAGATAATAAATATTTAACATGAAAAATGAGGATTTGGGGGGATATAGGAGTTGTTTTCAAATACCAAAGATCTAGGATCAATTGGAAGCTAGCGGAAAACAGGTTTTTAACCCCAAGTAAATTTCAACAATAAAAGTTTTATTATAAGCAAGGAGAAAGAAAGCTCCAAAAAGGATGGAGCACTTTTAGTCAGTAGAAGTCCTCAAGCAGATGCTAAGAGTCATTCGCTAGGGTTGTTCCTGAGGGAAATTCTGCCTTTGGAGACATTTGAGGGATTCTATGAACCAATAAATGGAGTCCCCTCCAATTCTGCAATTCTCTAATTCCCTTTTGTAAAACTAGTCTAGCCTTTCAAGGAGGTAACCTTTTCACAACAGAATAATGTGATTAATTTAATGTGAAGAATAAAAAAGAATGAACAATCGAGGGAAACATCAAGGTTTTGAGCCTCATAACTGGAGAAGCTGTTGATACCATCGAGAGATAAAGAAAATGAAGGAGAAGCAAGAAGTCCATTATCAGTGGAATATGGTTAAGTAAAAATAAATGGACAAAATAAAGCCTGTCTAAGATTCCAGTGCTGGGTGTGCTGGGTGTATAATCCAAATATTCTTTTACATCACGGCAGAAAAATGCTGAAATCTTGAGGTGTATAAATAGAGAAAAAGCCACTTGAACTTGAGAACCATGAAATATTGTAACTCTAACTCGTCTAGAGATAACTTACTTCAACCTTTTAATGTTAGAATTGAAGAAACCACATCTCAAAAAAGCTGAGACAGGCTCTCTACCCTGGTACCCTGGTTGCCAATCCAAGTCTGACTACAAATTTAAGGAGGAGGGGTCGGATCCAGGTTTTTAAAAATTTAATTATTGAATAAAGATACCACTTACATTTCCATAATACACAAAGGTCCACGTAGGGATGGTATAAGGCAAGACCATACCACTGCTTTTTGAGAGTTTTAAAGTTTCAATTCCACTCCTCAGGATGCTCTGGCATGTTTTCACAGTATTTTTAACCTTGGTCTTCATAGTCTGATTTACCTCAGGAAAATTATACAGATTCTTAAACTATAGAGAACGAAGAAGTGCATGACTGTGTTATTTAGTGTTAGTGAATCAGCCTGATGAGTCTTTGGGTTTCCTTTTAGATGCTGTTTTGCCAGTTTCTAAGATCACTCTAGAAGCACTCATGCATATGGTAGCCTTAATAGCATCTCTCCCCTCTGATGAAAAGATTCATTCTGTCCACTCTGTGCCACATGAGGGTCTCCGAGGTCCAGTTCTGAGTGAGCAGCTCTTTAGTATTTATATAAACCTTTCCACTGCTACATTTTTTAAATCCATCTGACAAGGTTAAGAGGGGGTTGATACAAGAAAAATTTGGAACTAGTCCCATTTGATATTTATTTGCTGAGAAAAACAAACTGTTTTTCATAATCTGAAAGTTTATGGAAATTTGAAAACTTGACATGCAAGTTTTCTATGTGGCAGAGGTGGTGTGTGTGTGTTCATTTTTTGAGGGGCTCAAATTAAATACAATTTTGGTTGGGGGATTGCTGAAATGACTCAGGTGTCAACTTTATAACTTCAACTTTAAATATTAAACCCAAACACAAGCTTCATGTTCCAATTCATACTGAAGCTTTATAATATATGACGGTGGAGTATAGGTATAATGATCTCTTGGGAGAGGGGAGATCCAATTAAAATTTAACTTTGCGGCCTTTTGGAAAGACATAAGCAGTTATATATCCTTCGAGAGGGTCTTGGGAAATACACTTGAGCTTTAAATGGCTACTCATTTGACTGTGAAGTTGATTTTCCATTCATCTGGGAGTCGGAGCATAAGAAAGAATTCAAATAACAACACTCTGATGTTTCCTGGTGTGTTACCAGGGAGAAAAGAGCTCCTGGAAAATGAATGCCTTACACATTTGCAGATATCACCAACCACTTATAAAAACAAGACTATTGTTATGCATAAAAGTCATTCCTTTTAAGGGAAGCCTAAAAGTGGATTGAAATGTGGCTGACATTTCTACCACAAGATAGGATATTTTTAAAATATCATGTTTAAGTTCTCTTACTTAAAGAGGAAAGAAAAAAATCTATAACCCAGCACTCATAAGCAATTCCAGACATTTCACCCATAAAATAACTCACAGGAAGACACTACACTTCTAAACACAAAAGCCATTAGCAGCCTTTTCTAATTCTCGTTTTAGTTCAGTAAGAGAATTATGGCCTATGTTTCACCATTTCATATATTGTTTTTAAAAGGCAAAAGTACGCAATAAATGGAACAGAAAACATACAAATTAATATATTCTATTTCATTCATTAGTTGGCTACTAAGATGAAATACTCCAACATGTGCAAGAGCTTCCTCACCCCCACTTCTCTGGGTGGTCCTTTTGTTTCCTTCTTTTTACAACAAGGGTCTGATGTACTTTAGAAAATATAAAAAGGAAAAGCCACTATTTTGCCTCAGAGCTACCCTATCTCACTGCCCAATCTCAAATTCTGATGGAAACCAATATAAGTGTTTCAGCCTGAGACTGCAGACAGATTGATGAAATAAGACCAATGAGATTATTATATATCTGTATTTAGGTACTAAATGGCATTGTGTTAGGAATGATTTAATTAGAAACTCGTTATTTCTTCAGCAAATTTATTGAACAGTAGCATCAATTCAGGCAATGCAAGTTTACATAATAAATACACCTCAAATTCTCAGTAGCCAAATCTTAATACCATGAAGGTTTAATTTTCATTCAAGAAACAGTGTCATGCAAGTGACTCAGAGGATTCAGTGAGTCAGAATTCCCTCCATCCTGTGTCTCCACCATCTCCCATAACCTCAGAGTCCTCTGCATTTATCCAAATAAAAGAAAAGAAGCTTTAGAAGTCTCCCCGGTTTGTACTTAACTTTTGCCCACATGCTATTGGAATGAACAAATCACGTAGCCAGACCTATAAGCAAGATGGTTGAGAAACATATTTCCTAGTGCAATAGCCACCTTCCAGTGGCAACCTCACGCTCTAGAAGAGGTTAGTGACAGCATCTGTAATACGATATTGTGCTGGGCATTGTGGAATCATTTTTAACTTTTTATTTTTTTATTTTGTTTTATTGCTTAAAATATTACAAAGAGGAGTACATATGTCTCCTCCCCCGCCCCTTGACCTTCCCCCAGCCTCCGCTTGTGGAATTTTGAAAAATAAATCAAACTGGGATGAAGCCGTTCAGTAGCAGACACTTCTGCAAATTCTTCCAAGTATCCCATTTTCTTACCAATAATAATAGTTAATAAATATACTAAAAGCTTGTTGTGCCCGGCTAGAAATGCTCAGTTTGTTGGAGCAGCATCCCATACACCAATTTGATTCCCGATCAGGGCACATACCTGGGTCGTGGGTTCAGTCCCAGTTGGGGCGCATACAGAAGGCGATGTTTCTCTTCACTTCCATCTCCAGGTGGTATTTCAGAACTCGTACCCTGGTGTGTGGATGTCCATATCCAGAGCCTTATCTCTTGAGCTCTGCAAACTTCTAATCAATTGAGACAGGGGCTCAAGTCTGTTTCTCTTAAAAGTTCCTACCACGAGGCAAAGCCCACACCAGACAATTCCTGAATGTGTGCTATACTAAACAGAACCTTGGCAGCTACTGCTGGGGCAGCTATTGGTCATACTTAGGACCCAATTTCAACTCATAAAAAACTGTACTTCAAAACACAATTACCTATAAAATAAATTTTATTGTAATATATGAGGTACTTATACTAAAATATTGATTAATCATTTAAAAAGAAAAGCTGAGTCCTGACTGGTTTGGCTCAGTGGATAAAATATATATTAAAAAAATAAAAAATAAAAAGAAAAGCTGAGTCAATTAAAATGGATATGCTAATTTATTTGAGTAGATGGGGTATGAACATTCATGAGAAGAAAAAAAAAAACTCACTGAGAAAAGTACTCACAAGAGTAAGCAGATGCCCAAGGAAGGTGTACATCACACTTTAACCAGATGTTCTACTGTATTAACTCTGCGTGTCTACCCTCTAACTTGCAAAGTGGCCTTGCTTCACATGATCCATTCCCAATTTGACTGCTTTTCATCCTGAAGCAAGGATTTTTCTAATTCTTGCTTGCTATGGCAAGTCTCCCAAATTTTAGGAGCAAAGTTTTAAAAGAAAGCATTCCAGATGTAGAACAGTTCTTAGCTTGAGTAGATTCTAGTAAGGAATGTAGTTGATGTGCATAAATAACTTGAATATGGGGGGGAATTAGGGATACATAACCTATAAAATGTGCAGATGAAACTCTATCAAAGGAGAGAGGTTACATGCAGTTTTGCAAAAAAAGTGAATTTTTAGCTAAGACTTTTAGAAACGTAAAATTAGCTGAGCTGACCAAGTGTAGAGAAAATAGAAAATTGCCATTGGGAAGCATATGATCTATTCAGCCAACCCACCAACAAATATGTTAAGTGTCTCTATGCAAGCCAGGGTATACAGTGCAGAGGGGAAAAGGGGACTTGAAATGTAGAAGACAGCATCTCCCCTCATGGGGATTAGCAGCTAAGAGCAAGAGCAGAAGAGAACACCTGGTGTGCACAGGGCACCCACCTGTGCCTGGCATCATGCTAAGTGCATCATTTGCCTTATCCCATTTGGCATTAATGCATGCAAAGAATTTATCCAGGTGCCTGGTGCAGAAAGAGCGTGCAATAGTGGTAACTGTGATTTAAATGCCAATTTTATGTGGAGGTTGTTATTATCTCTGCCTTCAAAATAAGGAAAGTAAGGCATGGCAAGATTAGGGGATATATCCAAAGCCCCTTAGCTGGAGAAATCAGACACACACACACACACACACACACACACACACACACACACACTTCAATAACAATAAGTCTATTCTGAGAAATGGTGGCCTGAGCTCTGCTACCCTGCTCCTGACCTCCTCCATTCTAATTCTAACCAACTTCCAGTTACTTATCTTAAGCAGAGCATCTTCTGAGGTACAGTGATAGGTAGGTGGAGTTTGGAGGATGCATGCAAGTCCTCCTATCTGTGGGGTCCATCTGGAGAAAGCCAGTGATAAGTTGGTTTCCATGCACCAATAATAAAGAAAGAGGGGCAAGGGTCAGAGCACCAGGCTTCCTAGAGAGAGTGAGACCCGGGGGTGGGGGATCTGTGAACCCCTAAAGGGTGTGGCAGGTTGAAGGGTGGTCTTAGGGGAACCTGATGGTCTCATTGATTTTGGAGGAATTCGACAGAGTTTGACAGATGGGCTTGGGGTCTCTATGCCCTTGAGGGTGGTCAACCGCCTTGCAGCTTTGTGAGCAAGGGACTTCCTCTTGATATTTTAGCTAGCTACAGATAGTTAGCTAAATTCCTGCAACTCAAAATTCCTCAATGCTAAGCCAGGAACTAGGGCCAAGGGTTAGCAGTAAAAGTAATGAATAACTCAAGGGAATCCAGTAGTCTGAGGAATAACAATTAGTACATAAAGATGAATATTCTTCTGCTAAAATAGAATGGCCAGAGGAGATAGAAACCACCTTAACAAAGAATAAAAGATGCATTTACAGAAATGAAAAAAATGTGAAAATAATTTTCTAGCACTTAATATTTTTTGTTTGTTTTAATATATTTTTATTGATGTCAAAGAAGAAAGGAGAGGGAGAGAGAGATGGAAACATCAATGATAAGAGAGAATCATTGCCGAAACCGGTTTGGCTCAGTGGATAGAGCGTCGGCCTGTGGACTGAAAGGTCCCAGGTTCGATTCCGGTCAAGGGCATGTACCTGGGTTGCGGGCACATCCCCAGTGGGAGATGTGCAGGAGGCAGCTGATCGATGTCTCTCTCTCCCTTCCTCTCTGTAAAAAATCAATAAAATATATTTAAAAAAAAAGAGAGAGAGAGAGAATCATTGATTGGCTGCCTCCTGCACACCCTCCACTGGGGATCAAACCCGCAACACGGGCCTGTGCCCTGACCAGGAATCGAAATGTGACCTCCTGGTTCATAGGTCAATCCTCAACCACTGAGTCATGCCAACCAGGCAAGAAAATGTGTTGTTGTTTTTTTAATTTAAAAAATGTAATTAAGTTCGGGGAAGCCTGGTTTAGATAAGAAAACCTCACTAACATTATGAAGCAGTATAGTATATGGTAAATGCCAAATGAGTGCAGTAGTTTTGTTTCTCAAATTGAGCTAGCTGACAATTAGACTCACCTAGGATGCCCACAAAAAATTGAGATTTTTCAATGTGCCCAGCTGTTATAAGTCAGAAACTCTGGAAGTAGAGCCAAAGAAACCATTTTTGTTTGAAGTTGGCACTGGTTTTGTTTGATGAGCACTGGTTATGGGGAACAGTTGGGACCAGAGGCTAATGTTGAATGAATTAGATCACCAAGTCTGTAGGAGGTAGTTAGAAGGAACTGGAATGGGCTGAGAAGGGTGGGGAGCACTTATAGATAATGGCTTTCAAATAAGAAACAAAGATTGACAAATGCTTTATTTGCATGATCCCAATTTTTCATGGAGTGTAATCACAAATATTTGTCACAGTTGTAGATCAAATAGCAACCTTTGTATGTACTCTATAAAGCTTTTGTATGTATAAGTCTAGCCTTAAATACCATAATATACATCAGAGCAATAAGAAGTTCAAGTGCTGCAGTTGTGCAAAAGTTTAAAAAGCCCGGGTTCATCCAGTTCACACTTCCCTCACTCCCTGTGTGTGTTTAATAACTGAAATACACAAGATACATTTCAGCAGTTTTACTTTTTTAACCACAGAGGATGACAATGGCCCATTTCTCTCCCAATGTTCCATTCCAAGATGGACCACCATTTGGCAAGGTATGAGGGAACAATGATAGGAATAAATGAAGTGCTTAGAAGACAAATGTGTAGTGGTGTATGCAGTTTGATAGCATCACCCTTTCATAATTTTCTCCTACATTTTCTGAACTACTCCCACTAAGAGGACAACACAGCACTTCCTGTCTCTTTCCTCTTCAAATGGGTCCTTCAGAGTCAATGATGTAAAATAACAAAGGACTCATGGATCAAGAAAGATGGTTCTTGACATCTTCCAGTAGGCTATTCCCTTGGAGTAGGCTTTTTCCAGGAGGTGTGATGGATTTGAACGAATGGATTCAAAAAATGTGCACCTCCACTCTTATTTACTTACTGCAAGCAGTCAAGCTCCATGAGGCTGACCTTTCTACAGCTGGAAGACTCTTGCATGACTACTTCCTCAAGAGAAGTGAGTCCAGAACCCAGAGCCCTGCAAACAAATGAAAAGCACTCTGCCGTCAGATTTGGGATGAGATGCACAGGCTGTCCCCTCTCAACATGGCACAGGACACATGAGCATATCTGAGCTTCCAGGGCCCTGCAGCAGCAGAGAAACCATTTTCAGTGAATAACTCAGACTTTCCAAATCTTATTTAATGCTTGTGTTAGTTTGCTAGGGCTGCCTTAACAAATGACCACCAACTGGGTGGCTTAAACAACAGGATTTATTGTCTCACAGTTTTGGAGGCTAGAAGGCTGAGAATAAGTTGTTGGTAGGGTCAGTTCTCACTAAGGGCTGTAAGGGGAGGGGCAGTTCCAGATCTCTCTCCTTGGCTGGTAGATAGCCATCTTCATGCTCAGGTGGCATAATGCCTTTTATCTGCCTGTGTCCAAATGGAAACCAGTCATATTGGATTAGGGCCCATCCTAATGACCACATTTTAACTTGATTACCCCTTCAAAGACCCCATCTCCAAATACGCCACACTCCGAGGTACTGGATGGTAGGATTTGTGTGTGATTCAGAAGGGGTAAGGACACAATTGAGTCGATGATACCAGTGAACCCTTTTTACAAATGTCATTTTTAATGCCCTGCAGCACACATTTTTGGAAATGTTACTGCGGTCTCACAGCACCATGCTCTGCCTCAGTAGTTCCCAAGTGCCATTTGCAGATTATACACCCAATCGCTGAGGGTGCTTTTTTAAAAATATATTTTTATTGATTTCAGAGAGGAAGAGAGAGGGAAGAGAAATAGAAACATCAATGATGAGAGAGAATCATTGATAGGTTGCCTTCTGTATGACCCATGAGAGAGAATCATTGATAGGCTGCCTTCTGTACGACCTTTACTGGGGATTGAGCCCACCACCCAGATATGTGCCCTTGACCGGAATCAAACCCGAGACCCTTCAGTCTACAGGCTGATGCTCCACCCATTGAGCCAAACCAGCTGGGGCTTAAAATTTTATATTTTTGGTTCTCACCTCTATAGATTGAAATCACTAGATCTAGGGAGTCTCAGGCACTTACAGTTGTAAAACCTGCCCAGAAGATTCAGACGTTTAACCAGATTGGATATCTCCAGTCAGTTAGCACTCCCTTACTCTTTTTACACTTGATTTGGGCCAGATGTCTCAGAATAGCTGCATAAGAATTGAATTGTACCTCTTTTAAAAATAGTATGAACATAGGAATGTTTCTCATCTCTGTTTTTAACGTATCTTGTATCTGCCTCCATCATGGTACAAAATACTTAATGTGCCTAAGGAAACCCTATCTTATTTATCTTCTTATTCTCAGTGTCTTTCAGAGAGCTAGCATATAAGGAACATGCAGTATGTGTTTATTAAATGAATAAGTACCTGAAGCAATGCACAGGAATATATACAATTGTTTTATTGTAAAAAAAAAATATGTTCTTGATGTTGACATATCTCCATCCTTGAGATATTTCATCTCTTCTACAATTTTAAAACATAAGCCTTGCAACTCCACCTTCCCCCGCCACACACACACACCTCCCCTCCTTGACTCCAGCCTCTAGTTTTGGGGACACATTCTAACCTCACTTGTTTATGCATACATGCAATTGAGGGACTCCTCTCGGCCTTCTTGCCTCACCCCATCCCCAATTGTCACCATTATTTCCAAAATAACATTTGTTTGGTCCTGTCCTTCAAATTTGAAGTGGGAGCCCTGTTAAACATTTCCATAAAATGCTTTGGTTTTATAGAGACATTGATCATACTTCTAATAATTAGTTGAATGACTGCTTTCCTTGCCAAAATTTAGCTACATGTGGACAGACTTCATATCTGTTGTGTTCATTTTTGAAACTCTGGAAACTTGCACGAAGCAGAGCTCAAAGGTGGATGGAGTAGCTGTGGACTATTGGTGATGACATGCTTCTCTCCACCATTCAGCTGTGAGTGTCTCCAGAACAGAGACTACATTTAATTACCTTTCTATTTTTGCCTGGAAGATGGAATTTTTCCAATAAATTTCCTGAAAATTGTTAAGGCTTTGTTTATGTGTATTTTTGTTTACTTATGCCCAGATGCAAGTGTGGGGTAGAAACTTAGGACAAGGGTAGATGTTGATGAAAATATAAATAGATTTTTTCTTTCTTGTTATTATAGCCCAAACTTAAAATATCTTTAAAATAAAAATAAACCAGAAAAGAATAATATATTTAATGGAATCAAGACAGCCCAGACCACTGATATGCTTCTAACAAGCAGAAGGTAATAGCAAATAAATAACAGTTTACAAGTCAGTTTTCAGATTGCCAAAGGATTATTTTAAACACAGCTCTGGCAGGCGTCTTCTTATCCAGAAACTGGAGCACCTGTAGAATGCTGACTCTACCTATTCATTATTTCTAAAGACAGAGAAACCCCCCAAAAGACACAGCATGCTGGGATGATGGCTATGACCAGACTTCAATTTAGGTGAGTGATCGGAACTTCCTGTGGTGTATGTCTTCAGCACGCAGCTCAGCTTTTCAACTCTCTCGTGATGTTTTATTCTTTCAGTGGCAACCTGCAAAGGCCAAGTTGTTTCTTTCCATACTATTGAAAATTGGCTTTCTGGTAACTTGCTGTCCTTACTTCTAGGCAATTACATAAGATAAAAGGAACAGGCACCTATTTTTCTGGGGAAGGTGGAAATGTGTTGTTGTTTCTTGTTTCTTTCCAATATCCTCGGTGTAGCTGATCACAGAGAGTGGAAAATAAATCTTATGTTGGAGCAAATTGCCTCCTTAGAAGGAAAGTTGTTGTGGTCCCATTTATTTTTCTTGAAGATTAAGTGGATTTTTGACATCTTTAATAGATTGTGATAATATCAACTGAGATTTCTTAGCAGTAAAAAGAACCTAAAAAGGGGGTGCTGTCTCTTAGCGAAAGGGTGTCTGGAGTAATGATGAATCTTCCATCCACATCAGGGCTTGGGGGTTCTGGCACAGAGAGGCTAAGACTAGAAGCACCTCCTGATACATAAACATGACAGCTTTAGAAAAATGGCTTGGCCTCTTCAGAGGCTGAGCTCATTCTCATTTGCATAGCCACCGAGACCCTGGCCCAGCAAGGCTGCCATCATAGCAGCAGATACCTGTGCACCAAGTTCACAGGCTTTCCATCGGTATCTGTTTATTTATTCTTCGCAGTTTATAGTAGGGAGGAGCATGCTGAGTTATTCTTAAACCAGGACCATTCCTTCTGAAACATAAGATGCTGTCCTCTGATATTTGCATTCCTAAGTCAGGAAATTCCCACTCTGAGAGTTCTCAAGAAAGATTTGTTCAGATCTGCACTGATTTTGGTGAGGCAGGAACCCTCCAACGTTAAGAAGTGGCTTCTGACTAGTCGCAGAATGAACAGGAAAGCAATGAAAAGAGGCTTCCGAGATTCCGGCTAAAGGACATGAAGAAAATTCAAGAAAAATTAGTGGGAGGACAAATTAGAACTGAGGGCCTAGAGGATCATGGGAGAAAAAGTGAAAAGAAGCAGATGAAAGTTTCTAGAGCTCAGAGGAATGGCCAGGCACCCTGAGAGCAAGGAGGGAGGAAAGAGGAGTGGGAAGCAAGTCAAATTGAAGAAAAGGATAGAAAAATAAGAAGAAAAGTTTGCAGAACTGTACACTGCGGGAGGATGGGGACAGAAATTTATTTGTTGTATTTAAGGTTTTTGGTAATGTTTTTCATCTTGGTCCTTTACAATTTTAGTTTAGAATTTCTTTCAATAGCTCTAAAGCAGGACAATTATATGGGAGTTATAAATGAAAAACAAAACCATCACAAACAAGTGGGAGTTCTCACACCCCTAATTAGAAAGGCCTGCACCATATTTTCAAATCTTGTACCTGGGGACCATGGGAAGTTTTTAGTGACAGTGTTTTCATAAAAGCCTGCCCTAATACATCACCACCCAGACCAAATTGGGGGGAAATAAGAAAACTGCTTCCAAGTCCAAATCCTTCTTTGAAATCTAACATTAGGTTTTAAGACAATAGTTCATATAAATTTTAAAGCAAGGAAACAAACTAAAAGAAGCAGTACAAGAAAGATTTGAAAAATGTGAGGTAGCAAAAAGCATAAACAGATATATATTGGTTACATCTTCTCAGAAAACACATAGGTTTCATAAGCATATGGGATCTGGGCCCAATGGTTATATGCCCAATGGAGACTCATTTTAAACAAACTACCTGGAAAAACACCATAGTCTATTCAGTGTTCAGATCCTTAGTTTCACCATATACTGGAAGTACCCAAACTCTACACTCAGGTGGACTAAAATGGTATAAGTCCCAGAAATACCACTGACATTCACAATGGCCAATGGCTCTGATCATTTATGTGATGAAAAACATTATTTTAATAGCAAATGTTTGTTTGAAATTCTGCAGTTAGGACATGTTTATGTTCACATGAAAATAAATGTAAGCAAACCATTCAATAGTAAACATCTCTCCAGAAAAAAAAATCATCTTTCTCCATAGAAAAAGGCAGCTGCAAAATGAAGTTAATGCCTTCAGTTCATTATATTGTAAAATTATTTGGAAACTTTTTAACACTGTCCTAAGAAATCATTTAATTTGGATGATTTCAGGGTATATCACTCTTATAAAGCTTCTTAGGGAAGATGCATCTTAAAGGATGCTTATTAGATAAGAAGAATAGATACACTGTACATTGAAACCTGTCTCTACAAATGTGGAACTATATTCTTTTAATTTAATTAATTTAACCAATGGATTTATTTATACCCAGCCTTTCCTCCAGAAAGGATTTAAGGTGGATTAGCTAGTGTGCCGGTCTGAAGGTGTAGGTACTCATGAAAGCCTCAGATTAAT
This sequence comes from Myotis davidii, assembly GCF_000327345.1. NCBI lineage: Eukaryota > Metazoa > Chordata > Mammalia > Chiroptera > Vespertilionidae > Myotis > Myotis davidii. The sequence goes on along the minus strand of NW_006287544.1, from coordinate 351,170 downwards.
ATCTGGAACATATAACGTGTCCAGATAGTTTTCAACTATCAGTGTGTTAATCTAAGCTCGGAAAGAGCTTTTAACTGCAGTGAAACATCAACTAGCTTGGAACCTGCATTTGTAGTCAGCTACTTTGTCATTTGGAGACCTGCACAATAAACCTATTGTTCCTTTAAAAAAAATAAGAAAGAAAAGCCACTTTCTGCTGTTGCTTTTGTTCATCTTATCATCTTATCATTCGGCCGCCTACTCAGGATCATATGTGGGAAAGTATGTGTGTAAGATTGAGCCCTATATTCAGTACAGGAATTTCTTGGAAAAACAACCTTCTTAAATGGGTAGCTATGCAAAAAGCAAAAGAGAAATTCTACTTTTATGATGAAACTGGCTTTTCAATTAGTGTGTTTCAAATCTAATGTTTAAAATGAAAAAAAAAAATTCACAGCAGACCATCTATGTGGACATTCTCACACTGCATTTTATGCAAACCACCTGCTCACCTGAGATTATTGGTGGGCTCTTGCAGTAAGAGGGAGAGAGTGCCATCTTTAAGATGATCCACTATGCTTCCATATCCCTTTGTTTTTAGGATTAATTTAAAGGGTGACAAACAGATATGTTTCTACTGACTTATGTAAGAACTAGAGGCCCAGTGCACAAAATTTGTGCACTCAGGGGGGTTCCTCAGTCCCGCCTGCATCCTCTCTCAGTCTGGAAGCCCTCAGGGGATCTCTGACTAATGGCTTAAGCCCGCTCCCCACCAACCATGAGCCTTGCTTCTGGCTGAATGGTACTCTCCTTGTGGGAGCACACTGACCACCAGGGGGCAGTTCCTGGGTTGAGCATTTGCCCCCAGGTGGTCTGTGTGCATCATAACAAGCAGTTGTTCAGCTGTTCAGTCGATTTGCATATTAGCCTTTTATTATATAAGATAACATGAACATAATGGGGATAAAAATATTCAAAAAGCTCCCTAAATGTATCAATATGTGTAATTTGAGGGTCCAAAACAAAACTGAAAGTGAATTTCTATGGAGTTTTAATCTCAACACTGAAACAGACTCATTCTGAAATCCTGTTCACTAGGGTAACTGCAGTTTATATTCAGATTCCATCTGGAAGATGCAACGGGCCAAACATCTCACCATTGAAGAAGATCATTACATAATATTTCTGTTGACAGAAGGGCTGGAGCGTTTACAGATGTGACAAACAATTGGTCAGATGCTAGTGGACATTTAGAAGCCTCACTGGGTTTCCATTAAATTTGGTGACAGCTGATTAATTAGAAACCCATTCTACTACTACCACTTATTTTCCCTTGAACAATTCCAAAGCCATCACCACCCTGAAAAATAAAATGAATAAGTATGATCTCAATTATATGTGAATAACTATTGCAAACACAAAAGTTTCTGCAGGGTAATTCCTATCCTGTACCATTCAGCTTTGCCACAGTCCTGGGTTCTGTTACTAAGGAAGAAGGGGGAATAGTTAGTGGAAAGTCATTAATCGACTCCATGCTCAAAGCGACCCAAATATGTAATGTACTCATTCCCATGCATAAAAGTTTCATCCACTTACTGTATCCAGCTGGAAGCCTGAAATCTCTGTGTGCTTTCCTTTCTATCAGGTTCAGATGTAGCTGCCATAAAACTGAAAGGCAAGTTATTGCTCCCATTATACCAAGTATAAAATGGTAGTGAGGAGAATAGAAACACTGCAATAAGAAACAGCATTTGGGAGAAGAGGTAGGGAGATGCACAGCAGTTGCCATTCCCCAGCAATGATCAGATTCTGCAGAGCAGAAGCAGCACCATGACGGGACCACAGTAATGAGAAGGTTTACTGCTGACCCTGTCTCTTGTGGCCCTGACACTGGTACTCCAGGAAGTTCTTCTGTTTCCATTATCTTTCACAACCACAGCAGAGAAAGGCCTTGAAGAGTACTTCCTTGGTGTCTTAGTTTGGGATGTCATAACAACATATCATGGACTGGGTGGCTTAGGAAGTCCAAGATTAAGGTCCAACAATTTGAGGACCCTTCTTGGCTTACAGATAGCTACCTTCTAGCTGTGTTCTCAGGTGGCAGAGAGGGAGAGAGCCAAAAAAAGAGTGAGTAAGAGGGGAAGAGCGCCTAAGAAAGGGGGTGGGGAGAAGGAGGAAGAAGAAGATAGAGGGAGGGAGAGGGCAAGAGAGACTGCTCTTTTGCTCTTCTTATAAGGATACTAATGCCATCTTAGGGGCTCTCTCTCCTCAAGGCCTCATCTAAACCTAATTACCTCCCATAGAGCCCATCTCTAAATACCATAACATTGAGTTAGGATTTCAACATATACATTTTGAGAAGACACAGCATTCAGTCCATAATACTTTGGGTTACCTAGCTTCAGGAGCCCACTTCCAGGTGGTATAAATTTAGGAACCTATAACTTTATTTAAGGACTAGTGGCCCGGTGCATGAAATTTGTGCACATTAAAAGAGAATTAATGAGAAGAAATACGTTAATATTGCTATTTGCCCTTTCTCTATAATAGAAGTGTCAGAGATGAAAGAAAATTAGTAAAATGTATATAAAATCTCCCTCTTGTCATTGGGGACTTAGAGTCAAGTTCCTGCCCACCACCCTCATGCACTTCGAAAACGCAGGAGACCCAGACCAGGCTGGACCCACCCCCAGTGGGTGAGGCCTAGACCCGGCTGGCCCAACCCTGTCAAGCCCCTCTGGGTGGGGAGCACAGCCTCAGGTCCCCCAGCCCAGCTCCAGGGCAGCGGTGCAGCCTGAGGTCCCCTGTCAAGCCCCACCAGGCAGGGGGAACAGCCTGAGGTCCCCCAGCCAGGCTCCTGGGCAGAGGGCATGGTCTGAGGTCTTCCAGCCCAGAGCTGGGGTGGGGGCATGGCCTGAGGTCCCCCATCAAGTCCTGCCAGGTAGGGGGGGCATGGCCTGAGGTCCCCCATCAAGCCCCTTTTGGTGGGGGGAGTGCAGTCTGAGGTCTCCCACCCAGAGCTGGGGTGGGGGTCCCCTGTCAAGCCCCACTGGGCAGGGAGCATGGCCTGAGGCACCCCATCAAGCCCTGTGGGTGGGGGACACAGCCTGAGGTCCCCTGGCCCAGTGCTGGGGCTGGGGGGGCAGTCTGAGGTCTCCCAGCCTAGAACAGCCTTAGGTCCCCCGTCAAGCCCAGCCCCCACATCCCCTGCAGTGTCACACCAGTGCTGAATGGGACACATGCAGGCAGCGTAGTGTGAAGATGTTAGTGCTGGAAGCAGAAGTCCCTGCCCCTGCCCCTGCTCACAGACTGGTAGTGACTGGGACACCATCACGGACAAATTAGCATATTTCCTCTTTGTTATATAGATTTTTACAAGCTCAAGCTATTCCAGATAGGCTCGGTGTTCCTTTGTCCACACAGTTATCTCAAAAATTCAGTAGACTTCCCCTCTATTTGCTGCTGGAAAGTTTCTGTGCAGGTAACCACAGTCAAACATCTTATCTAAACAAATTTTTTCAATCTGAAGATTTCTTTCACCTACTAGGCCCTGTGCTTTGTCATTCCCAAGTTCTCCAAAGAAGAGCAGGTACCTTGAATCCATTTGAAACAAAGGTCTCAAGTGAGAAGACAACAACATAAATCCCATCCTGCTAGTAGCTCACCATCTCCTGCTAAGGATGCTACTATCTAAATTGCTTTAGACTGGGCTGTAAAAATAGTTGACTTCCAATTAAACAGTGCTTGAAATTACTGGACTTTAAAAGACCTAAATCACAGTCTTCAGGCAGAGAAGCCATACCTGAGTAATAAAGCCTTTTTTTTTTTTTAACTCTCCTGCAGAATGGTTAACTCAGTTCAAGGTTATCTCTCACTTGTAGAGCAGGCAGCACACACTGGTATATTGAAATTTACCAGTAATCAATCTTCATGCAACATGTTTGCTTTCAGGAAAAGTGGGAATTATCACGTGTCATATGCAATTCTGCCCAATGAGCTTCCCTTTCCATTTTCCTTTAGGGTTACTCCTACAGTTACAGTAGCCCCCTACCAGCTGCCATCAGCCATAGTTTGGAGAGTCATTTGGAAATCAGACTCAGTATTTTTTTTTTCTTCTGCACTAGCTAGCTTGCATGAAAAGTACCTGATGAATCCTTAGGATTGGGTTGAGGTTGAGCTGGTGGAAAAGAAAGAGTAGGAACCCTGGGAGTGGCATCCACCTACTTATTCACCTACCAGAGTAAGGAAGCCTTTGAGCAATCCTTAAACCAATGATCAAATCAGTGGCTGATGGACTGCTAATTGGCCTGCTTGGCTTTATGACCCAGACCTGTGCTGTCCCCTATGGTAGTCACTAGCCACATGTGACTACTGAGTATTTGAATGTGGCTTGTCTGAATTGAACTGTGATAGAGGTGTGATATACACATTATACTTTGAAAAGTTAGTACAAAAGTCATAACATCATAACATCTCAATGAACTTTCATTGATTACTTTTGCTTGAGAAGCTTGATGTAGCTATAAATTCAGCCTACATTGTAAATAGCTGGTTAAGACAGATGGAAAGAAAGAGAAGAATAAGAGAATTATCCTCTGAGGAAGAATCAACAGGACTTGGTGACTAATTTCACATAGGCTGGAGAAATGGAGGTGATGAAGAGGAAGCCTACATGATGAGGGAAGTAGGGAAATCAAGAGAATGGCTGAGTTTGAGGGGAACAGGTGAGATGAAAGGGAAGATGAATATCAGCTACATAATTGAATTGGAGGTAACAACATTACATGTAACTGTGTAGCTAGAAATCAGGAGGATCTTGGCCAAAGATAATGACTTGGTATTCATCTGCAGAGAGGCAATTCAAATCTTGAGAGTCCATGGTTTCGAAGGAAAGATGAATAAAAGCAGTTTAGCAGATACTGTTGGTTTCCAAAATCCATTTCCCACCTTGACCTTCCTAACTGAATTCCCATTTGGATCATTTATCACCCTACTCCTCTAAGCCATGAGCTACAAGTTGTTTCCAAATATGGAAGGTGGATTTTGATTAGTCTAAGCCAATAATGGTGATTCCCATCTCTGTTAGGAATGTGCATGGGACATAAATCCAGGCAGCGAGATTTGAGTTCACTCCTACAGAGGCCCAAGAGGAGATGGCCTCCTCTTTTCCTCCAGAAGTTGTCTGTCTCTGTCTTGACATGAGACCTGGAGCTGTTCTGCCATCTTGGGCTCCTGAAGAGTCAGGATTCATTGGGCACAAGCTTCCTGTGATACAACCAGAAACCAAACCTTAGAAAATCATTCAGATTCAGAGGCTTGGAAGAGGACACGAAACCCATGAGACACAGAGAAGTCAGATGCGAGGAAGACAAAGAAATCAAGTTGGGTTCTGAAGTCAAGGTATTGCAGGGGTGGGCAAACTTTTTGACTCGAGGGACACAATGGGTTCTTAAACTGGACCGGAGGGCTGGGACAAAAGCATGGACTGAGTGTTTGTGTGAACTAATATAAATTCAAAGTAAACATCATTACATAAAAGGGTACGGTCTTTTTTTTCTTCTTTTTTTTAGTGTTATTCATTTCAAATGGGCCAGATGCAGCCCGCAGGCCATAGTTTGCCCATGGCTGTATTACGGAATTGAAAAGAAGCCAGAGATTTTGAGAGGGCTTGACCTGGGCTGGGGTGACCCATCCCAGCAGAGACTGAGCAGGCTGGGCCTGGGAGCAGCACTGGGAAACAGCCACCCTTTCTGACCAGCAGATTCAAAGAGTTGCACTTGATGGGATGCCTGAAGCGATTCTGGGGTCAGCAGAAGGTTGTTTCTGAACCTTTAAACATCTTCTCTTTCAAAAAAGTAACATTCACATTGACTGGGCAAGTCGTTTAAACATCAGCCTCAATATAGTTATTCAGATTCACCCCATCAGTGTGAAAATATGGGTTGAAATGGACTTCGTTGTGTGAAATTAAGTGAGATCACACTCAGCAGTCATGGGAAGCATTCCAATTCAGACCTCGATGATGAGAGGCTTTGAGCCATGGGGAACTGGAAGTGATATTCAGAAACAGGGAAGGGATCCTTTCTTTGGGATTTTCCCATTTGCAGCCCCAATCTCATGTGAATGTTCTTTCTCCTTCAGGTATCTTTTTTCCTGTTTTTAGCATATTCTTCTCACTTCCCCTCGCAGTTCTATCTCCCTGGGAGAGCGTATCTGGGCCCTTGGGTGAGAGTCGCATGTGACTTTATGAGCTGTTGAAATTAACTAAAGCTTATTCTTTCCCAATAAATCTCCCTTGAGCCACATGCAGCAGCTGTGAATTCCCAGCGTGAGACGTGGCCGAGATACTAAGAAAAGCTGGCTGTGTTCCTTAACCCCCTTCATTCTCCTCCCAAAGAATCAGTGGGCACTGACACCAGGACAGGCAAAGACAATCCTATAGGTCTTCCAAGCACAACTTGATCTAATCTGACTCAAAGATTTGGTGCTTCAGTTTCCTAGGAGTTTCTACTGGGTGTTGGCTTTGAGAAAAGGGGAGGCTGACAAAAGACACCATTCAGAAATATACTTTTAAAAGTATATTTGGTACTATTCGGTATTTTCATGAGAGCTGAAAATACAAACCTTGCTAGCCATCAGGCAAGATTCAAGGCTTCAGATAATGTGAATAAAATTACCAAAGGTGGTACAGGCAGAGGCTAATCTGAAGGGGAAATAATATTGGGCTGTGCAGTGGGAGCACAGCCATTGTTTCCTAATTTAATGGTGCATCAGTGGGTGCTCACTCAGCCTTTTCTCTTCAGGGGGTGGCTGAGGGTGGAAGGGATAAAGAGAGTTAACAATTCATAAGGCATTTATTGGCTTGAGACACCCACATTCTGTCAAACTTGTGTGTTTTTGTTAAAAAATATACTTCATTGTGTTGTAGCAAAACTAAATCCCTGCCTAGCCTCCACAGAGACAGGGTGATTGGATTTCAGGGTGAGGTGCCAGCTAGGGCTTTGGGGGGCATTGGGTGCCAGCTGCTCCCGTCCCTAGGCTCCCTCTACACTTTGTTTCTGTACGAGGGATTCCGGATTAGTGGGTCTTTTGTTAGGGAGGAGGACAGGGAGAGAAGCATCTCCTTTGAGCTCCACGCACAAGGGCAGCCTAGCAAAGGCACAAAGCTTTGATTTACTTCTCACTGGTTGACATTTTTTAAAAGAAAGGATTCACCCCTTTAGTCTGGTCTGTTGGAAGCTTGTATGGCAATGGGTTGGAGGGCTGGCCTTTCCAGGATGTAGTTCGCAGCCACCAAGCCAGGGTTGCATTAGAGCTCCAAGCAGATAAAACATCCCAAGCTGTTCAGAAGGGTTTGTAGGAAGGGATGCCTCACTCTCACATGGTGAGGGGCATTATGGGGTGGTCCTGATCTGAGCTGAACAGAACAAATGGATTTCTATTTGACTCTTTGAAGGAGTCAACATTACTTTTACTCACTTGGAAATCCTGGACGCCTACGAGTGTCTAAGTCCTCCTCGTTGGCGGGCTTGTCCAAGTGCAGTGACCTGCTGGACCAGCCCCAGCAAGATTCTCATCCAGTGAGCAAATCGCCCAGCCTCTGAAAGAAAGAGTGGCCTCTTTCATGGAGCATCTCCTCTTACAATGGAATTGCTAAACGCATACGCACATGCACACTCACACGCACTACAACTTTTTTTCTTGGTTGTTTTCTAAAACTGGGAACAAAATTACTAAGCAAAATTTCCCAATGAACACTTCTCTCTTTTATTTTTTAAGGGCAGAGAAAGACAAAGTGAAAAAGGAGCCTCCCTTATCCTCCTGCCCTTCCCCTTACAGCCCAGAATCAAAACACTCATTCTGAGGACGGAGCAGGGGCAGAAAAGGTCAAAAAATTAGGCGTTTCTACTCTTTGGCTCCTAAGGAACTAGTGTTGCTCAACAGCTGCTCTTGGTTGTTCAGAAGCCCTGCCTGCATGTGGATGAGGGTGTGTGTGTGGGGCGGGGGGGGGCAGGGGGAGGACTAATGACACTGGCAGACGGGGGAGTAGCATCTAATATTTTTTACTCCTCAAGAAAGATGGACTTTGTTTCTCAAAAAGAGCAGAGATCCTGTTTCTGGGTAGCTGTTATCAGAAACTGGTTTTAACCACACACAGTGGGAGTGTGTGTGTGTGTGTGTGTGTGTGTGCAAGAGGGGGAAGGCTAGAAGAGAGAGGATAAAGTCACAATCTACTCAACCTTTTATTCTTTTTTTTTTTTACGTAGAAAAAGCTAAAAAATTTCAGCCAGAAGAAAAGCAGTAAAATGATTGAGAAACACTTTGTGACTAAGAGAGGATTGCAATGGAAAATATGTAGAAAGAGAAATTAAACCAGCTGGCTTATTTAATTTTGGCTACCTTCCCCCTTTTATATTTTTTGTCTTTAGTTTAAAGTAGGGGAAAATGTACTGAGTAAATATCAAGTGTTTTTCCTAGTATTTAGCTCTAACAAACTCTTCACAGGACTTAGCTTAGCGGATCTCTGAGGATTGGGCGTGAACATGACATTTCACCCCTGGGTCAGAGACTACTTCCTGCTCTGTCTCATAAGTAAAAGTCCTTGCTATTCCAGGGGTCTCTGGGTGCCCAGGAGTGAGGGCGAGGTAGGGGCTGAGGGGCGCTCAATACACTATTCATTCCTCACATTATTTTATTGTAAAAACACTTCCCCTCTTATTCTTGTATTATATATAGGAATTAAATCTCAAAATGTTATTCCAAAGTACCTATTACTTAATACATTCCCAGCTTATTAATTTATTCATGCATTCAATAAAATCATTTAAGCTCTGTCTACGTACTGGGCATTATGTTAAGTGCTGGGGAAACAAAGATAATTAAAATATATTCCCTGCCTTGTACATCTTCAAACAAGCAGGAGAGACAGATGTCTAGACTAACAATCACAGACAAGAGAATAGGGAAAACATAACCCTGCCGAGGGCGGGCAAGCAAATAAGGCTGCCAGGAAGTGGTGATATGGGAACAGAGTTTTGCAAGCTAAGTAGGAACATACCAGAAGACCAAAGAGATGGAAAACATTCCAAGCAGAGGGAAGAGCCATGCAAGAGCCTTGGTTTCCTCTTGGGGAAGTGGGGTAGTCTGCAGTGTTGTACTGTGATTGGGTTCTAGGAACCTAAGACAAAAAAAAATGAGTGAATGGGACAGGATTGGTCCATGCATTTCAGAGTTTGCAACCAAGGAGCTCCCAAAGTCAGCATTTAGGGATAAAGGTAGAGTTAAAGCTCATAGAAAATCACACCCACACATCATCCTGAAGGAATGAAATAGAAAGACAAAATCCAATAGTAGCAAAGCAGGGACTGGAGGCAGCACAAGTTTGGGGGCTGTGAGTAGGAGGAGAGCCTGGAGGGAAGCCAGTGCACAGAGCTCTCTCAGATATTTAGAGGCAGCCCAGGGACCTGCTTGAGGTGGAGGCAGTGTTAAAGGCACAAAACTGTTTGAGGAAGAAAGACTAAACACACCATAATCAGAAAATTAAGGTCAGTCATCATGACTGATGTCCGGACGATTGAAGAGGATACAAAAAAGAATCAGTGGTACATGATAAGGAACCTTGAAAAGTATGCTCAGTGGACCGAACACCATCCTCCCAGCTGGGACTTCCCACATGGTGGCATGGACACCACACAAACTATGCTTTAAATATTTTCAGAGGTCATGTACTTATTTTATGCAAATCAGAAAAGTATTTTATTAGCACTAAACTATACAGACACAGAAATTGTTTAAGGTGAAGCTAACATAGACAATATCAGGTAAATTGATCTTTAAGAAATCTTAAGAAAATACTGTAAGAGGGACTAGACAGATAAAGCAAAATTGAGACAATGATGCATACTAGTAGATGACTGAAGTTTGAAAACTTTGTCAGTAGCCAGTAGGAAACCCCTGAAAAATGTTAGGGATGGCTTAACATGTCTCATCCAATTAACTATAAGCAATAAACTCTTTAAAAAAAAAAACCAGTTATCTGTGTGTCTATTATCTTACTATACGGGAATAAAACAAAATCCTGGGTACATTTTAATACACATTAAAGAAACTCGATAAACAAAAATTTGTTGAATGAGTGACTATCTCCACCCACTTAAAACATGTCTCTCTTTTACCATATTAGAACTGTTCTCATGTGGTTAAAAGCCATTTACATTAGGTATCTATAGTAATCATACTCTCATGTGACTGAGGACTCGATTTCTGAGAAATCTGAGCTCAGAATGACTTAGACATCACAAAGTGACACTGTGAAACTGTGGCCTGCTGGCAGTGCTGTTTCTTAGATCCAGGAAGAAATCCAACGAGGATTTTTCCCCCCACCATTACACTCATTTTACTGCATCTTCAGTGTGAGATGTTATTTTTGTATGCCAGGGTAGATTAACTGCTGTAACAAATAACCCTAAATCTCAATCACATAAGACAATAAAAATTTATTTTTAATCTTCTCAATCCAATGCAGGTGTTCATAGTTGGACAGCTGTCCTGGCTGCTTCCATGACCCAGGAATCAAGGATTCCTCCATCTTGTGATGCTGCCAGTTTCAAAATGTGGCCATCAAGGTCTCTAGAGAAGGAGGAAAAATTATGGAAAATGCATATCAGCCTGGACTGCCATCTCTCAGCAACAAAATAGCATTAAGGATGAGGAACTCACCTTTGCCAGTCAGCTAACCTTTTTAACCAATGCAAGATGATACTCAGGACTGCATTCTGGTGATGGAGTAACTATAATTGGTCAAGTGACAATGTAAACCAATAGTTCTTAGCTGTTTGGGGACCGTGAATATGATAAAAAAAATATGTATTTTCTCCCTAGAAAAACATATAAGCATAAGCACACACAATTTTCATGGGATTTGAGGACCTTAATGGATTCCCAGAAGCCCATCCACTGAAATCATTAGAGGTCCTATAACCTTGGTATAATTGAGAGTAGTTAGCTAAGAGTTAATTTTGAATAGTGTAAATCATGAACCATGAGCCAACTTAAATTAACTTTTTCTGCTAGATTATGGTCTGATTTTTATTTTATTTTATTTTTAAATATTCATATTGATTTTTAAATAGAGATGAAGGCAGAGGGAACGAGAAAAGCATTGATGTGAGAGCAGAACATTGATGGGCTGCCTCCCACACACCCCCTACTGGGAGTCAAGCCCACAGCTAGGTCTCGTACCCTGACCAAGAATGGAACCAGAAACCTCTTGGTGCATGGACGATGCCCAAACAACTGAGCCATACCAGCCAGGGCAAGATTTGCATCTGATTTTTTAAAACTTAATTGCTGAAACTAGAGATCCAGAATATTATTAGTGTACCATTCAACTTGTAGACGTCAATTTTGCACTGAGCAGAAATCCCTATGTCTACTACTGCGAAAGACTTCACGTTGTATCCTGCCACCCATTTGCCACTCTCCAATCTATTTCACATGACATCAAAATGTTATCTAAAAATTAAAATTCACTTGTTTCATTCTATCCTAAAGACCTTTCAGTGGCTGAAGACCCAAATTCTAAACATGGCATACAAGGCTCTGAGTAAACTGACCCTACCTGTTTCTCACATCATGTACTACTCTGATTTTTGTACTCCCTCCCAACTGGTCTTTCTTTTTCTTCCTCCCACCTCAGGGCCTTTGCACATGCCTTTGAATCTTCTTTGAATTGTTTTCTCTTTATCCTTTATATAGTTAACTGTTACTTTTCCTTCAAGTCTTAGTTCATCTGTCATTTCCTCAGAGAAGCCTTCACAGAGTTGCAAAATAAGTCAGGTCTCCTATATATTCTTAGAGTATATTTGATTTGTCTGGATCACTCCCACCAAAAGGTAAGGTTCATGAGAGCTGAAACTGTGAGCACCTGGTGCTACAACTCAGCGCCTGTCTTAGTGTGTGGAATATACTGGACATTCAGTATCCTATCTAATAAAGAGACAATATGCAAATTGACCATCACTCCAACACACAAAGATGGCCGCCCCCATGTGGTCAAAGATGGCCACCCCCATGTGGACACAAGATGGCCGACACAAGATGGCCAGCAGGGGAGGGCAGTTGGGGCAATCGGCCGGCAGGGGAGCAGTTAAGCATCAATCAGGCTGGCAGGGGAGTGGTTAGGGGGTGATTAGGCTGGCAGGCGGAATCGGTTAGGGGCAGTCAGGCAGGCAGATGAGCGGTTGGGAGCCAGCAGCCACTGGATCAGACCTAAACAGGCAGTCGAACATCCCTCAAGGAGTCCCAGATTGGAGAGGGTGCAGGTTGGGCTGAGGGGCACACCCCCCTGCATGAATTTTGTGCACCGGGCCTCTAGTTTGTTAAATAAAAAAATGAATGGATGAATGTTGCCTATGTTTTACTCTATATCTTGAAATAAAAGCTAAGTGATAAAGAGTTTGAAACCAAATTATTTTCTTACTTTGAGAAGTGGCTAGAATAAGTCTGGGTTTGGTATAACTTTAAGGAACTTCACAATTAAGCAATAACTTTTACTGCACTGCATAGCAACCTCTGCTCTTCAATAACATCTAATCCAATATGAGAAACAAGCAATATAAACAATTGTTCATTATTATTTAATATTAACACAAACTAGAGGGCTCATTGATGGAGTAAGAGCAGTAGAAGGGAGCTGTTATAAAGGAACTGGTAAGTTGCAGTGTTGGGCTAATCCTGGAAAGCTTCCTGGGGGAAGTAGTTCATTGGTTATAGTGTTAAGGCTCTTTATGACACTTCTTTTTAAAAGTATATTTGGTACTATGAATATCAAAAAAAGATTTTCTCCATAAATCTTGCTCCTTGGCTTTTATGTTTTGTTATCACAAGGATAAAGTCAAAAGTTATGAGAGAGGCTGGCAAGGCATAGATCAGTCTGCATTTTAGTCCCCCAGCAGAGCACACAACTTTAAACTGTTGTGTCTCTGGTCGATTGTATTAGTTTTCAAAATATGTATCCACTGTGTCTCCATGTGGGAGGACTCGGCCATGTGATTGTCTTTGGCAAAGGACATGGCAGTGATACTGATGGGTGCAGAGGCTTTGGAAGCCTTTGTGAGGTCCACTACCTCTCTCTTTTCCTCTAACACAGGGCTGTCACATTTTCAGGTGGGGCTCTTCTATTAACCAGGATCCCAAAGTGAAAGGAATGAGGCCACAATTGACCTAAGTCAACCTGTAACATGAGAAAAAATTTAGCTTCACTTTTATAAAGGCACCAACATTTGGGGTTATTTGTTATTGCAATATAACCCAGCAAAAGGTGACCGATATGCTTTTCTTCACAAAAATCCTATATAATAAAAGCCTAATATGCCAAGTGACTGGTCAGCTGGTTGGCCGGTCAACCAATCAAAGCATAATATGTTAATGATATGCTAAGGCCACTTAACTGCTCACTGTGATGTGCACTGACCACCAGGGGACAGACACTCCAACCATTAGGTTAGCTTGCTGCTGGGGTCCAGCTAATCAGGACTGAGCAAGATGGGCCGGACACACCCTGGAGCCCTCCCGTGGTCCCTCCCCAGGTGGCCAACCTCCTATGTCTCTCCCCAGCCATGATCATGTACCAGTGGGGTCCCTCAGCCTGGCCTGTGCCTTCTCACAATTTGGGACCCCTCAACGGATGTCAGAGAGCCAGTTTCAGCCCAATCCTGCAGGCCAGGCCAAGGGATCCCACTGGTGCACAAATTCATGCACCAGGCCTCTAGTTATATATACTTCAACTCAAACTTAGAGTTATATGCCTAATGAAAGAATAACCATGCCCTTTTGGATTAATTATCTGTTTTTATTCGAGTGTACAGCTTCAGAAAGGCACAAATGCATCCATGAAGTAGAAAGTCATTCTCAACCACTGAGGCTAGTGGACTAATTTTTACACACAGATGCCAGCTTTCTTCTGCAGGAGGATACCATTCTAGATATGGAGGAAAACTAACAAGAGATCCCTGCCCAACTGGAGGTTACAGTTCGATTCCTGGTCAGGGCACATGCCTGGGTTGTAGGCTCGATCCCCAGTGGAGGGTATGCAGGAGCTAGCCAATTAATGGTTCTCTCTCATCATTGATGTTTCTTTCTCTCCCTTGCTCTCTGAAATCAATAAGAATATATTTTTTTAAAAAAAGATTCCTGCCAACTAGAGGGGAATTACTTTGCCTGGGAAGGAAAATCAATTGGAAAAAAAAAGAGCTTTATCTGCTGACTTATACTGGGATAAGAATTTATACTCGAACCAGTCAGAGCTCACCATAATATCATTTTCAATAGTAGCATCTCAGAGAAATATAAAAGAAAAGTATTAAAGACAAAAATAGTTTATACAAATTGGCTAAGTTCTTGCTTAACATTCTTTCTTCCTCCTCTCCTCTTCCTCTAATTCTTGCTTAATTTCCCTTCTCTGTCTTTCTTTGTTATCCTTGCCCCAAATCTACTCATGGCCATTTTGGGAAAATGCAAGGATGATAGACATAAGTACATATAGATAGATAGTTATATTCCTATTCAAAGCAAAAGATAAATATACATTTATTTCTAGGAGTTCAGTCTATAACTATAAAATATTAAAAAAACTTGTTTAAACCTAAATATCTAAAACTTGTAAACCTTCCAAAATCGACTTAAAATTTGAGGGTTTTGACACTTTCTTCTTAAGGATGCCAAAGTGTACCC
>NW_006287544.1:323119-336110 GCF_000327345.1 Myotis davidii | reverse complement strand
TTAACAATGTAAATGGTTTACAATTTCATGATTGTGAATATGAAGAACTGATAATTTTTCTGAATTGTTCTAGTCCAACCTAGAATGATTATAATCATACTAGAGGCCCAGTGCACGGCCTAACCTGCAGAATGGGGCCAAAACTGGCTCTCCGACATCCCCCAAGGGATCCCAGATTGTGAGAGGGCATAGGCAAGGCCAGGGGACCCCACTTGTGCACAATCAGAGTAGGGGAGGGACATGGGAGGTTGGCCATCTGGAGAGGGACTGCAGGAGGGCTCCAGAGCATGTCCGGCCCAGCTCACTCAGTCCAAATCCTCCAGACCCCAGCAGCAAGCTAACCTATCAGTTGGAGCTTCTGCCCCTGGTGGTCAGTGCACATCATTGTGACTGATCAATCAGGCAACTATCTGCCCCCTGGTGGTCAGTGCACAACATAGCGAGCGGTTGAGCAGTATTAGCATATCATTAGCATATTATGCTTTGATTGGTTTAATGGCTGACCAGACAACCGGACACTAGCATATTAAGCTTTTATTATATAGGATTGAACTGCATGAGAACTCAATGTCAATTATGTCTAGATACTGAAGAGAGTTGATTTTCTGTATTGGCTCTATGGTTTAAAACCATCAAAAGGAAGGGGGTATCGCAAAATGCACCATTCCAAAATTAAACAATGCAGTCCATCAATTAAACAATGCATAAGGCATGTAATGATGATAATTCCTGGGTATGTCAACCAAGAAACAGGCAAGCTGGTTGTTAAGTTGCCTCACCATAAGAATAATGACTGTGTGAGTGCTTGGGTAGGTCATTCCCTCTCCCAGTTCAAACTCTGAGGGAAGACAAGATGAATTTGCTAAGCTGGCTTTTTTCTTTAATGCCAGAATACCAAGGAAACCAGTGTCTTAGGCTATCTGTGCTATTAAAACCACAACATACCCAATTTGTGGCTTTAGAGAACAGCAAGTCACTGAGGGTTAGAACTGAGTGGACATCTTGTAGTTCATTTTATTCATTTTAACGATGTGATTTTGAGGCCCAGAGAGACAGGGAATAACTTGTCCAACGTCACAAATCTAGCAGGAACAAGCATAGAAAGGGCTTTGCCCCAATCTCTTTACCACCAGGCTAGGGTTTTCCTCTCTGCCATGTAACTTGAGAAACAGCCACCATTTCCCAAAATGAAACCCAGAAGTAACAAGCATGAAATGTGAATTTTTCAATTAGAATTTAAAACTATCCTTTTGAAATTTTAAATCTAGTGGCAATAATAAAAATGAAGACCTACTAGAGAAGTTTAATGTATGTTAATTCCCCACCCCATATGCTACAGGAAAAATAGATCCCTGCTTCTATTTCAAGCTACTGAGAGAACTCCATAAATTCTTTTCAGCTCAGAGGATGCTTGCATTACTCACAACCATTCTGAATACTACAGAAAGGATTATATGTAAGATACATAGCAATAAAACCTAACAAACATGATTTTACTGTAGTTTTCTCTAAACCAGAAGCACTGACCTAACTTGACTTTTCTCCTTATCAAATAGTGTTAGGACATTCATTTTCCTATTATCAAAGCTGAATTATACAAGCACTCTTGCTTAAATGTATACTCCATGAGACTACAAAATATGAAACTAAGTCTTGTAAACATCCTTAAGAGATTCAAACATGCAAATGTTGTTAGATAAAGTGGCCACCTGTCAGATCAAGAGACCACAAACTCAATGTTGCCAC
The DNA here is from genome assembly GCF_000327345.1 of Myotis davidii. Classification (NCBI taxonomy): domain Eukaryota; kingdom Metazoa; phylum Chordata; class Mammalia; order Chiroptera; family Vespertilionidae; genus Myotis; species Myotis davidii. The sequence continues at coordinate 334,364 of NW_006287544.1, read as the reverse complement.
ACACCTATGCAGTTTTTGCTGCTGTTGTAGTAGTTGCTCTTTTGGAAATTGCCTTCACAGCAATAACTTTACACAATTAAATTTAATCTTATTATTTTAGCCACACCTTGTGTTTCACCAAAAGCTTTATCACCTTTTTTTAATCACCCATGTTTTCTTCAGACTCAGCTCCTGATTATTTCCTCCTATTAAAAAAAAAGAATTCTACTTCAAAGGGCAATGATCTGTTACCAATCGAGATCACTTGGAAAGCATATTCACCAGGTTAGTTAATAGATTTAAAGAAGATCTGATTAGCGATGGCAAGAACACTGGAATGAGCACATGGCCTTCCAGTCTTTATTACAGGAAGAGACCCCTTTCACCAATATAAATGCCTTAAAATTTAGTCTTCTTGACTTGAATAACCAACATTATAGTTTATACTCCCACAGGCATATCTCAAAAATTTTTCTATAAGGTGGTTTGAAGCCAAAGCAGAAAATCATTTTGCTATACATCCTAGACTATTACTTCTCTTATTCATTATGCAAAAAGGGAAGAAACATTTAAGTTGTAATGATTTTCCCCTGCTCAATGAAGCCATATGCCAGCAAATCCCAATTTATTAAGGCTGGGGGAAAAAAATAAAATTTCAAATGTATGGGGTGGGGGGAGGAGAAGTTGGTTGAAGGAGATTATTTGTGGTTTAATTATTCTCAGTAAAAAAGTTTCTGCGACCTACTCCAAAACAGCTATGCCAGCCAATCTATGCTGGAGGTCTTTGGGGCATTTGGAGAGGACAGAAGGCCCTTTGTTGCCCCATACTCGCCAGCCTAGAGCCTTCTTATCTCCAAACACCTTGATGCTGCCTGAGCTGCAGACATGAGACTTCCTTAATGAGTAGGTTGCCCTTTCCACCTGGAGCTGGGGCTGCTGCCTGGACAGGAGACGAAAAGCTGTGAACATCGCATGAGAAAGGATAGTTCCTCCTTTTTCTCAGAACTGCACCCTGAGAAACCAGGAGCAAGAAAAGGGGCACAGGAAAGCACTCCCACATTCCAATTTGGTGAGCAACAGAATTGCTCACAGGTTATCAGGTGGGCTACTGGAGGCAGGCTAGCTGGGGTTGAATTCTGGCTTTGAATTTACTTTGTGAACCTAGACAAGATCCATCAATTCTCTGTGCCTCAGTTTCCTCATCTATAAAATGGAAATCATAGGATTACATTATATGTCATAGAGTTATCTTATCATAAGATTATTAGAACAGTGCTTGAGCCATGGTAAGTACTCAGTCAATATTAACTAAAACGATTACTAATGACTATCATTTATTGAGAGCTTACCATGTTTCTGAGGGCCCAATATGTTGAGGACCACTAGTAAACACTCGGGCATCTTTAATTATGTCGGCTGAAACTCAGAGCGCAGGCAGAGCCATGCCCTGGGGGCGGACCAATTCAAGAGATTGGGACGCCACTCAGTCTGACTTTCCCGCCCAGTGTTAAGGGGATGGATCTCATGATGTCGCCAGGAACTCAAGGCCCACCCAGGTGTGATGTAACTTCATGTTATTCGAGTATTAAATGAACTCCTTCCGGTGCTGGCTCTCTCTGAGTCTGTCCCTCCATCAGAGGGCAAACACCACACCCAGGCCCAGCTTTCACTCTATTTCTGTCTCAGCCTTGTGTTTTTTTCATTTTTCCTTAAACCTTGTCACGTTCTAATCAATATTCATCAACCCCCGTTTCTCTCTGTCTGTGCTGGTCACGGGAAGAGAGAAACCCCTTCTAATACCAATACATAACATACACTTCCCCTAAATTCTTTCCATGATTTTTTTATTGTCTAAAGTTTTACATATGTCTTTCCGTGAATTTTTATCTTCCAAAGTGAAATCACATCTGAACTAGCTATTTAATGGTGATGTTTCCTTTCTTTGGTTAGCTCTATCATTAGTTGTATTACACATACGTATGTCATTTTAATTTTTGTAACGGCAAATTTTACATTCTTAGATGCACATAAAATTCCTTGAATATATAAAATAAAAATTTAACAATCATCAAAACAAATGGACAGCCTTCATTTACCTTCACTACACTTGTGTTCTAGTTATTCTTCAGTGTCAACAAAGATAATTCACATCCTAACAGAAAAGACACGTCAGAACCAGAAATCATGACAACCCTTTCTGCCCAGCTGCTAAGCATGTTTCTGAGCTAAATATACCCATGCTCTAAGGTGGTGAGAGAGAGGGTACACGGAGCCCAGGAGCCACAGTCATGGCAGCAATTGTTAAATGCCGACGACTTTGCTGGAGACCATGAGGTGGACCGGCTCTGGGCGCTTCTGGAGCTGTCATGGACAGAATGGGAGGACCACTTAAGGCACTGCTGCTTCAGAGGTGGGGCCTCATCATTTTGTAAACGAAAGGGCAGCCATTTTTTTCCAACCTCCAGGTGGCTCTCTTCAAGCTGTCTCAGCTCAGGAGCTTGAATCCAATTCCAAGTATTTTTCATTGGTGTCACAAACCACTAGAAGGACAACAGGACTCGCACCCAGGAACTAATGCTAAAAAACAGCATCCCCAAAGTATCTACTGTCCTGGAAATATCACTTTGAAACCAGATTTTTAAAGACATAGAATTTTGGAAGGGACCCGTAATCCTTTTCTGCAGCACCAGAAAAACAGTTTCTCCATAGTCCTCTAATAAAGACAGGTCTCATGGATTAATCTCCCTTAGGCAGGTGTCATTACTGGTATGTCAAATCCATAAGCAATCCAACTGTAATAAATAAACTGAAATAATAGCAATCATAATATAGTAACCACCCACTATTGCATTATCAATGTATTTCTTTCATACAATACTTTATAAAGTGCTTTCTTAATACAAGGTCTCTGCCTTCCCATTTCTACCAGGATTTCTCACCAACTGATAAATGAGCACTCTAAATAATTCTGAGGAATGCCCAATGGGATTATTTTGAAGGGCCTAATTATAGTTACTGAGGAAGAGGCTCATTGTAATTAAGATTAAATTAGGATAAAATTGTTTTCAGATTGATAATTGTACCTTGGGCTTTAAGATAACCAAACTTAATGCCTGTAACCTCACCCATTCTCATACATCTGCTGCAGTGTTTTAGTGTATCTTAGAGACCAATCATAGTTTTGTGTGTTTTTTCCCACAATGGCACACAATTATAGTTATCTAAAATAGCTAATGTATTTGTAAATGACAGCACTGGCAAGAACTTCAAACTTCTATTGAGAAAATTAACCTATATGCCATCATTGAAAATGCTACTTCCTCCCTCTGGGAAGTGTCTTATAAACTGCTTTATCACCTTATCGCCTTCTTTTAGTGCAATCCAAACAAGATTGCCAAAGCTCACCAATATATGTAACCCCCTGTTCTTCCCAGGCACAAAACTAGATTGCATTTTTTAGCCTCTATTTTCTACCATAGGGGGGTACCTAGGACTGAGATCTTGACAACAGAACATGGGTAGAAATGATGGGCAGTCCTGAACCACTAGAACCTTCCATTTGTGATCCTTGCTCTCCTTCCCTAGCTGAATAGAAAGGACCCTGAGGACCTAAAGTAAGTGATGGAGCCTTTAGATGGAAGGACCTGGGTCCCTGAAAGACTGTGTAGAACAGAGTCTGCTCCACTGACCCTGCCATTACACGACGAAATCAATCATTGTTGTGGTAAGACACTGAGGTTTGGGGGTTTATCTGTTACAGCAACTAACACTATCAAATACAGTCATTTTCTCACTCCCTGCTGTCTCTCCATTTTCATATCACATTTTCTTCTTTTCTTTGATTCATTCTGTAAAGAATTACTGTGTGTCCATCGTATGTGCTAGGAACAGAGTACATTGCATAGTAACTATGTTCAAAGTAGCCCAACTGAACAATCAACCACCTTATAATTTGACAAGAACAATTTTTTAGGTCTACTACTTTAGGAGAGGTGTCAGAAACTATAGTTTAGCTGTTTGGTAAATTATATGTTATGGAAACATAGCCATGGCATTCATTTACCTGCAAGAAGGCAAGAATGACCAAGAAGGCCTGCAGGGTCCATGTTATATTGTCTGTGTTGAGTAGTAATGACAGAGACTGATGTACAAAGCTTAAATTATTTTCTGGTCATTTACAGAAAAAGTTTACTGGCTCTTGCTCTAAAAGATTTTGGAAAGGATTTTCGAAGGAGATGACACATGAGGTGGGTTTTGGTGAAGTGCACTGTGGTTTAAAAAAAATGGCGGGGGGAGAGAAGGCATTCTGGGGAGAAAGAATAATAGCCAAACAAAAAATACATAAGTTTAAAGGTTACTCAGACACTCAGACAGCATTTAGAAAACACCCAAGGGTGAGTGACCCTCCCCTCAGATCACCAGTTACTACTGGGAATGAGCCACAGGCAGAACCATACTGACAGAAGCTATTTCAAAACAAGCAAACCTGTTGACCTCAGACCTTTCATTCTATCTAGGTGCCAACTTTTAATAGATAATATTATATCAACACTAAGTAGCTTCAAACTCAGCTACAGATAGATGAGCTGTAAGTCTTCAGCCATCACTTCATAGCATAGACAAATAGAATGTCCTGGACAATGATGCAGAAGGAAGTGTCACTCTTTCATTACTTTCACTCATTCTTTCCTAAAAACCCTAGTGATAAATTTATTTAACAAAATAAATAGTGTATTTAACAAAAGAGAAATGAATGAAGGCCCCAATATGAAAATAAATTGAAAATGTGTTGAAAATATACTCCTTGTCTTGATCTGTTCAGGTTGCCATAACAAAACACTGTAGGTTGGGGGGCTTTGATTTTTATTTCCTTACAGTTCTTAGAGCTGGAGGTCTAAGAATAGGTTGCAGGATGGTCAGTTTGTGGTGATAATGCTCTTCTTGGCCTATAGACAACCACCTTCTCACTGTGTCCTCGCATGGCATAGGGAGAGAGCTCTGGTGTCTCCCTTTTCTTATAAGGGCGCTATTCACATCAGGAGGGCCCCACCTTCATGACCTATTTAAACCTAATTATCAACCAAAGGCCCCTTCTCCAACTACTATCACATTGGGGATAAGGGTTTTGACACAATTCAGTCCATAGTATTCCTCAAAAAAAAAATACAAATAATAAATAAAAACATATGCATTGATCCTTTACCTAGTAAACATATTTTTGAGTACCTATTATGTGCCATGCACTTCTCTAAATTTGAAGATGCAACAGTGAATAAAATAGACAGGATTTCTTCTCTCACAGAGTTTACTTTTTAGTAGTGGAAGACACAATGATCAGGTCAACAAATAACAGAGAAGGATAACTTCAATTTTTTATTACGTATTCTTCTTTAGAATAGAAATTACGGCAGACCTCATGAGTAGGTGCATATGAAGTAACACTGGAATTGTAACCAGAAGCCAGCTATGCAAAGATCTGGGGATAAAAGGTTCTAGGTGGAGAGAAAAGCAAGGGTTAAAATTTCAAGGTAGGAAAGAGCTTGGCCATTTGAGAAACTGAAATAAAGTCTGTGTCACTGCAGCCTCAAAAAGTCAGGGAAGGGGGATAGGAGAGAGAGAAAATATTTGAAGAGCTAATGACTGTGCAACTTTCAAATTTGATTACAAATATCCACTCCAGGATTCAATACACTTAATGAATCTCAAGCAGAAGAAAAGAAGCCAAATAACAGGGTGATCCATCATGGCCAAATTGCTGAAAGCTACTGATAAAGAGAAAAATCTTACATGCAACAAGTGAAGAGGAGAGAACATATATACAGATAAACAATGATGGGGATATTTTCTTACTTTTTATCAAAAGCAAAATAGTCAGATGGCAATGGAGCAACACCTTTGAGGTACTGAGAAAAGGGATTTTCAGTCTGGAGTTTTATAGCCAGCAAAGATGTCCCTTAATTGTGGGGATGAGACAGATGTTTTCAGATGGTCAAGGGTGATAGAGGTTATTGCCAGCAGAGCCACACTACAAAGAATGCTAAAGGAAGTTTTTTAGGCTGAGGGAGGTGAATGGAAGATAGTCTCAAATCTATAGGAAACATTGAAGTACACCAGAAATAATAAATGTGGAAGTTGTTATTTTTTCTCAATTATTTGATAAAAAGTTTAGCATTTAAAGCAAAAATGATAGCAATATGTTGTAGGGTTTGTAACATGTGTAGAAGTAAAGTATTTGAGGATCATTGTATCCAAGGCTGAAGAGAGTGGATGGATGTATATTGTTGTAAAGCCATTGCCTTACATATAAGATGATGTCATGTTATTTCAACATAGACATCGCTGAGGAGGAACATATATTGTGGTCCTACAGAAAGCACTAGGAAAATAAAACAAAAGGATAAAATTTAAAACAATAACCTATAGTGACCATAAGCTTTTGACCATAAGCCACAATAAGAAATATCAGATAGCTATCTCTATTAGTACACAAGAGCTCCACAACACTTTTTTTTAAATATATTTTTATTGATGTCAGAGAGGAAGGGAGAGGGTAAGAGAGATAGAAACATCAATGATCGGAGAGAATCATTGATTAGCTGCCTCCTGCATGCCCCCCACTGGGGATCAAGCCCACAACCTGGGCATATGCCCTGACCAGGAATCAAACCCGTGACCTCTTGGTTCCTGGGTCGATGCTCAACCGCTGAGCCACACCCAGCTGGGCTCCACAACACTCTTATACACAAATACATATATATCACAGAAAAACAAATATTCAGACCTGGTCAGTGTGGCTCAGTTGGTTGAACTTGTCCCTGCACCAGAAGTTCGCCTGCTGATTCCTGGTCAGGGCTGGAGTTACGGGCTTGATCCCCAGTAACGGGTGTGCAGGAGGCAGCCAATAGATGTTTCTCTCTCTTCCTTCCTGTCTCTGTAAAAATCAATAAAAACATATTTTTAAAAAATTTATTCAAAGCATTATTTATGATTACTAAGTACGATAAGTATTTTTTATTCCTTTTAATTTTTTAAATAAATCACAACCTGCTGAATTAATCTTACTATCAAATTCTTATTGTGGATCACAATTTGAAATTGAAAACATATTTTTATATAGTATCTGCTCTGCATCAGAACATACTAGTATGTTTTAATTTTTTTAACTTTTGTTATGTAATTGATGTTCACCAAAAATTCCATGCAGAAGGTAAGTAATTCTCATTTTAGAAATGAGGAAATAGACTTGGAGAAATGAACATTCTCAAGACTCTAAGACGAATAGGTGGAAAAGGGAAGATTTTAACGCATATGTAAATATAATAAGTACAAGTGCTATGTCATCAGGCACTATAGCACATCGTCTCCCCCTGGCCATTAAATTTGGGGACCTGAGCACCATGGATGGGTGCAGGTAACTATATGCCTTTTTCTTGAGATAAAAGACTAGTTCTTGTCTATAACCTGAAGAAAGCTTGAGCATGACAAATTTCTAACCTTCAAGATTTCATATCCTGTACTTTCATTTGTATATACTATTGGTGAGTGGATGGCAACAGAAATCTACAAAACATATAAATGAGAAACTATAATCTACTGAGCCTATATTTCAGTTCTAAGAGTCTATATACATATAATTTTAATCAAGGGTCCAGTGTCCTGCTGTTCTCTAACTAAGCCACAAGATAGGCAGTTATCTAAATTGCTCAGAAAGCTATACAAAGACAAGGGTCCCTTTGTTTTTTTGTTAGTCCGCCCAGAATTTTTGCAAGGCCTAGTGTTAATTAGAGTCTCTTAATGCAATTTAACTATATTCCTCTTAATTTGTTGTAAGTTATACAGATATAATAATCTAGCTTGCCTCTGAATAAGAATTCTTTTTATAAACTTATAGAATTGAAAATAACTACTCAATATTTAGCTTTAATCTCTTCAGACTAAATAAATACAATCCCCTTAAGTCTTACCAGTTGTCTTAGCTTTCTCTGTAATCATTTGGTAGTGCCTCTCAGAAGGCCCTCTCTGCTTCCCCCACACACATTTGAAAGGGTGGAACCCTACAGCGATTGTGTTACTCTATTAAGGACCTGACCAATGCCAAGTATGGCTGGATGATCTGCCCTTGCCTGATGTGCTCTTGGTAACAGAGAATTGAGTATTACATTAACATTTTCAAAAGCATTATTGCCAGTTTCTTGGATCTTCATAAGCTGGGGCCATGTTGAATCTCACTCTTATAAACTGTCATAAGCTGACTAAACCAACACCATACATTCTCTGTTTTAAAAATCCACTCATATGCTTCTAAGGAATTTGGATTTCCTTTTTCCTAACTTGAATTTTCTTCCTCCTACTTTTTTAACTGGTTTTCTCTATATGACATTATTGTTTTCATTGATTTTAAGAGTTGTTTTTATATTAGGAATTTCAACTTTCTGGTATTTGTCTATGTATTTTCTTTTAGGTTTGTATAATATCAAATATATTGCCAGTTTTTTCCTTTGTTCTTTTTTTTATTGTTTTTATCAAAAATTCTTTTCAATCCCAATATTAATCAATAATTGTCTATATATATCTTTAACATTTATAAGATTTTACAATTTTTGCAATCAACTTTTAACCCATATAGCACCAATTTTGCTATTTATCCTAGAGTGAGATAGTGATAAAAATCACATATACATGTGCAAGAAAAAGTATGCCAACTTTTCCAATTTATCTCTTCTCCATTGGTTTGTGGTACTTTTTAATAATATATTTAATGCTTAAATAATAACAAATGTTTCAGGATTATCTATTAATATATTACAAAACATCAATATACTATATTATATATAAAAGGCTCTTAAGAAATAAAGCTCCTATAGAAATATGAACAAAGAGAGAAATAATTTTTATAAATATGTGAGAAACATTCATCTTTACAATCAAATAAATCAAGAAAAATTATATATAACTTCTTCTATTGGATAAGCAATTTTTTTTCAAATTTTTATAGTGTTAGAGTGGTTGAGATTGTTTTAAAAATGCATGCTTTCAATATTGCTGTTGGAGCTCTTTTTCCTAATATTTTCTTCAGATTATTTTCAAACCTTTAGAAAATTTAAAAGTATAGTACAATAAATATCCACATACCCCTCATTTATATTCACTAATTGTTAACATTGTTCTCATTTGCTTTCTGTCTCTCTTTCTTCTCATCATATATGTACATGTTTATCTGTGTTTATGTATACACATGTTTATCTGTGTGTTTATGTGTGTGTGTATATATATATATATATATATAATATTCACATATATTATACTTTTTATTTTTTGCTGGATCATTTGAAAGTTGGTGTTGACATCATGATACTTCAGGCTCAAAAATTTTAACCTGCCCTTGCCCATGTGGCTCAGTTGGTTGTGTGTCATCCCATGCACCAAAGGTTGCCAATTTGATTCTCAGTCAAAGCACATGCTGGAGGTTACAGGCTCGATCCCCAGTAGGGGGGATGCAGAAAGCAGCCAATCAATGTTTCATTCTCACATTGACTTTTTTTTCTCTCTCCTCCCTTTCTCTCTATCTAAAAATATTAATTAAAAACTATATATATATGATTTTAACCTGCAGCTAGAAGTGTTTTAAACATGAACAATATCTTTCTAAACCAATTTAAAGAGATGCATCAAAGCCTTCAAAATATAAAATCAACATAATAATTTCACACCTAAACATTTGTTCAAAAGATATGATATTCTCATTCCTCAATTTGAACCTCTTTTTTTATGGCATCCAGTGTAACATTAGTTCTTATTTATGATTTAACAGAAAACTACTCAAATAATTACACAGGAGATGTAAAATTAATTCTAGCTTTTGACATTAATGGAATACAAATATGTGATAGCTTTTTTAACAGAAATTTGTTCTTTGACAGATTTATCTATCTCATTAATGCATACTCAGAACTTTACCAAGACAGATGAGAAGTGAACTTGCTCTCAAGGAGTTTGTTATCATGAGTGGCTCTTAAAGCCATTCCTAGAATTATAGATTTTTCTTAGAAAGGAAAAGTCGCTGAAGGATTTTAGATATAGGTGTAATCTGATTTCATTTCAGAAAGATGATTCTAAAGACATTTATAAAATGAGATTGAATGAGAAAAATACTTGTTCAGTAAAACATTTGGGAGGCTGTTGCAGTAGTCCATGTAACTAAAATGAAAACAGAGAGAAGTGGAGAGACTGAAGAGAAATTAACAGGAAGGAAGTAATGAGAAATAAAAGTTGGGCGGACATTTTAGTTAAGTAAAAAGAAGGACTGCAAGACCCTTTCCAGGTTTCCAGACTTAAGCTACTGGTTGCTGGTGGTGCCCCCCATGGCTAGAGAGCTGGGAACATAAAGTCAGGTTAGGATAGGGAGTACAAGCCTGAGTTCAGCGTGGTGCTCAGTAGGCTGGAGAATACACGAGGCTGGCTCTGAGGACAGGGTAAGAGTTACGGAATTAGACAATAATAAGGATGTAGAAGGTATCAGTGTTAGTTAAAGCCATGGGAGTAAATGAGATCATCTAAGAACAGTGGGAAGGTAAAAAGAAAATCTAGGTTGGATCTCTAGACAACAGTTTAAAAGTAAATAATAAAACAAAAAGATAAGAAAATTTATAAAATAATTTGCATAATCTAGGGAAGAAAGTCTTCCTAAAACCAAAATAGGACATCCATCCTACATAATAAAGAGGTAATATGCAAATTAACCCTCACACCCTCATAAGATGGCTGCCTACAACCAGACCGCTATTTTTATAATAATTTAATAACATTTTTAAACAAACTATGTTTAACAAAGTCTGAAGAAAAGTTAACCATGATGGAGAAGATGACTAGGCAGGTATAGGAGAGAATGTTCTAGGATACTTCCAGGACACTAGAACATATCTATACTAATAATAGAGGTATATGCAAATTGGTCAGGATGCCCTCATGCAATGACCGAACAGCAGGCTGCATTGGGTGACCAGGCGAGCAGGGTGGGAAGTTGGGTGCAACTAGGCAGGTAGGGGCATTGAGGGGTGACCAGGCCAGCAGGGGGGCAGTGAGGGGTGACCACTGGTGGGGGGAGGCAGTTAGGAGCAATCAGGCCAGTGGGCAGGGGCAGTGAGGGGCGATCAGGCCAGCAAAGGGGGTTAGCTAGGGGCTACCAGGCAGGCAGGCAGCTGAACAATTAGGAGCCAGCCATCCAAGATTGTGAGAGAGATGTTCGACTGCCTGTTTAGGCCCGATC
>NW_006287544.1:310973-322808 GCF_000327345.1 Myotis davidii | reverse complement strand
CGGGTTAGTGAGGGATGACCAAATGACTGAACAGCAGGCTGCATGGGGCGACCAGGCTGGTGGTGGGGGCACCATGAGGGGGAACCAGGCCAACAGGGAGGGCAGTAAGAGGCAACCAGGCTGGCGGGAGGTGAGTTAGGGGCGACCAGGCCACCAGGGAGTGCAGTTGGGGGCAATTAGGCTGGCAGGGGGGCAGTTGGGGGTGACCAGGCCAGCAGGGGGGCAGTAAGGGGTGACCAGGCCAGCGGGGGGTGGCAGTTAGGAGTTACCAGGCCAGCAGGGAGGGGGCAGTTGGGGGCGTCAGGCCAGTGGGCAGGGGCAGTGAGGGGCGATCAGGCCAGCAAAGGGGGTTAGCTAGGGGCTACCAGGCAGGCAGGCAGCTGAACAATTAGGAGCCAGCCATCCAAGATTGTGAGAGAGATGTTCGACTGCCTGTTTAGGCCCGATCATCGGGCCTAAACAGGCAGTTGGACATCCCCCAAGGGATTCCCGGATTAGAGAGGGTGCAGGCTGGCCTGAGGGCACCCCCACCCCCATGCATCAATTTTGTGCACTGGGCCTCTAGTAAATCATAAAGGAAATGATAAATATACTTACCTACATGTATCCTAAGCTTTTTCATGACATATGACACCATTAAACAATGTTAAAAGACAAACAAATGAAGGGTAGCAGAATATGCCACCCCAAAATATGTCACTTTGTCATAGGATTATCTGGAGCTAAAGGCAGTTGAAAACCAGCTGATAGATATAGAAAGCTCTCTGCCCTTCCCCTGCTTGTATAAAAGCAGGATATAAAATTGTAAAGGTATCCCTCACTCTTCTCTCCCTGGAAGGACAGAAGTTGAGTACTTGAGGTAACTCTAGACCAGTGACAGCAAAACTTTTGAGCTCGGCGTGTCGGCATTTTGAAAAACCCTAACTTAACTCTGGTGCCGTGTCACATATAGAAATGTTTTGATATTTGCAACCATAGTAAAACAAAGATTTATATTTTTGATATTTATTTTATATATTTAAATGCCATTTAACAAAGAAAAATCAACCAAAAAAATGAATTCGCGTGTCACCTCTGACACACATGTCATAGGTTCACCATCACTGCTCTAGACACTTATCAGCCCAGAGACAACACCAGAGAAATATATATAATAAACTTTACCAACTAGCTCTCATCTCCCATTAGTTTCCCCCATAGGTTTACCCTCCCTTAATTTGCCACCTAGAAACTCATTCCCTTTGTCTTGTCACTTCTGTAAGAAGGTTTTGTTCTTTGCTAAGATGTTATACAAGGCCAAATTCTAACCATTCCTTTGAGTTATTCATCACTGAGCATTCCCATTTATTCTCAAGTGTTATACTACTATAAGTTTAATTGGTGGGGTCTATATTAATTGACCAGAAGAGATGACCAGATAAATTAATAAGTGAAAAAAAGCAACTTTCAAATTTATGGATGTAGGGTAAATAAGCATAAAAAACCTTTGTTTTTTGAAGAATTAAAAGTGGGCTGGATGGAATGAGGAAAGATTATTACTTTTTCTTTATAAATCTTCAAATGGTTTAGCATGCTTTATATTAATAATTTTTGAAATTAAATTTAAAAATATGAGGAAAGCACAAAATGTAACTCAAGGAGTGTCAAGAAATTAACATACATCAGTGATTCACCACTCTATTTTACATTAAAACATAAGTATAAAATAGTAAGACATTGTTCAAATAAAAGTCATATCTACCCACTTAACAAAACATATCACTTTCATGTCAGTGGTTCTACTTTGCTCCTAAGTAGTTCTTGCAGGCTTCAGACATGCCAGGGCATGCTTAGAGTCTGGCCCACTGAGGGGCCAATTTGCATGAGGAATTGCAAGGCCTCCTTAGCAAAATCTAACTTCGACAAGATAGAGTTGGACACACTTTTGGTCAAACAGTGTTGGGAGGGGTGCAATGTTTCAGAGCACAGCATAAGGAAAAAAAAGAAACATAACATCCTTAATGTTTTCTGACCCAGCTGAGAAGATAAAGCAGTACCATTTGGGAGCAGTGTAGGAGACGTGCACTGAGGTGGGTGCTGACACGGTGAGGTTTCAGGGGCATTCGCAGGAAGCACACCGAGCGTCAGCAGCAGCAGGCACACACGGTGGGCACGGCAGCATCGGGCGAGCACTGGAAGCTTGATCAGGTGTCTACAGGGTCCGCACTCAGCAGCAGAATTCGGAGCAGCAGGAAGATGTACTTCAATGACGGGCACTGGAGGCAGCAGGGCGGCTCCTGCGTATTCTGTTTTATTCACTTAACATTATATAATCTCTCTCTACATTTCTCTGCTCTTCTTAATTATCATTTTAAATGGATCAATAATGTGGTCCTACAGAAAGCACTAGATATGATATAGGTAGCTTATGAACCTCCTTTCTGTTTTTTACTCTGTGCTAGTATTATAGAAGTTCACACATATAGCTTTGATTTGATGTTCAATTATTTTCTTAGAATAAATTCCCAAGTAGGCACTGACTGATGGCTTCAAATGTTTTGGACACTAACATATGTGAAGTGAAACACCACCTTCTTGTTTTTTGTTTCCCACAGTGTTGAACCAAGTTAGCATGCCATCAGCAATGTTTGAGTTATCAAGCTTTTGTCACAGATAAGACAGCTAGGTGTCACCTTTTCCATTTAACAAATATTTATTGAGTGTCTACTATGATTGACCACTCTTCTGCATACAGAACAGTAAACAAAACCCCAAATTCTCTGTCTGCATGAAGCTGAGAATTAGTGGGAGGGGGCTGTTTACTAAAGGTAAGGTCATTTTCTGCATTGCTTCAGTTTTCATGTTCTTAGTACTTGTGGAAGTGATCGTCGTCATTCTGTGTTTCTTTGCTGACTGTCATTGCAGTTGTGGGAACTGCATTTTCATCTTCTTAATGGGAAGGCGTTTTCCTCCAAGCTCTTATGTGGCTTCCTGATTCCTGGGATGATTATCTTTAGAAATCACTGCCCTGTCACCACCACATAAAGAAGTTACTCAGAGCGCCCAGCTGGCATGGCTCAGTGGTTGAGGGGCAACCCAAGTAAAAGGTCACGGTTCAATTCCTGGTCAGAGCACAGGCTCGGATTGTGGGTTCAATCTTGTGCAGGAGGCAGCCAATCAATGATTCTCTCTCATCATTGATGTTCTTGTCTCTCTCTCCCTCTCCCTTCCTCTCTGAAAAAAAAAAACAACAAAAAACAAAAAACATATAGAAGTTACTCACAGCTAAGAAAAATCCACCTGCCATGGAATTCTGTGTCTCCCGCTTGCAGACCTTTCATTTTTCAGGGGGTCTTTGGGAGCCTTCCATTTTTCCACCAGGTCTCCTTTCCATGTAGAAGCAGTTTCTCTCCTTGTCACTAAAGTCGATTTTCTAGGATAGCTCTCCTAATTCTTTCCACTTCCAGCGCTGTATCCTCTGTTTTTCCTTCCCTTTTCCCTTCTGGAGTAAAGGACACTGCTAGAGAGACAAAAGTCCTGGCTGACCAGATCCTGCCCTGCCCTAGGACCATTTCTATTCTCCAGTCCCAGAGCCTCGCCAGACCCAGGCAAGCATCATGTCAGCGCCCTTCTCCGTGTGCACAAGCCCCATGCGATGGAAAGACCCTGCTGATCCCCAGGACACCAGCCCTGCTCCCGCCTGGAAGTGGGCCTTGCTGCTTCAGCGGCCCCACACATGGAAAGGAGCTAGTCCATTGCTTTCACTTCTCCTTTGCGGCCTTTCACCACAGGTGAGAGCCTCTGTTTGTCATGTCTAATGTGATCCTTCCACAGCTGCCGACCTAAGGCATTTTGTTCTTGTTGTTGTCCATGAGTTTACAATTTGTTTATGTAGTCAAATCAGTCAGTCTTTTCCTTTGTGATTTCTGCTGTCACTTTAAAGCAAAAAATAATAATAGTTTTTCCAGACATCTGATGGGAAATAATTTACATTTTCTGTTACGTTTTTGTTATCTGCCATTTTAGCCATCCAAATTTTTTTGATCATGAGGTATGAAATTGAGATACTAGTTGATTCTTTTTAAAAAGTGCTAATATCCTAACGTGTATTAAATACTTATTTCCTTCACCATTATTTTGAGATATCTCTTGTTATCTGTTATAACCTTAAAAGAATATGCTTATTTCTGGACCATGGTATTCTATTTACTTTCATGCTCAAAGGTTCCCCTTTATAAAATACTAGTTCATGCTCTTAGTTGAGCATAATACTGTTAAGTACCATGGGGCCAGATGGCCTGGATTAGAACCCTGACTCAGCAATTTCCTAGTGGTTGTGTGAACTTGGGAAAGTTACTTAATCTCCTTGGATCACAGTTTCTTTATTTGTAAAATGGAATAATAAGAACACCTGTTTATGTGAAGATTAAGTGAGGTATTTACTGTATGTAAAGGCTTTAACCAAAGCCTGCATAGTGTAATTGCTCAAGAAATAATATGTATTAATTCAATATAAATTATAACCATTAAGTTAAAAAATTCTGTTAATATTTTTGGGTTACATTAGACCTCTAATTTGATTGAGTAAAATAGAGGTTCTTCCAGTTTATCATTATTTTGAAGGACAATAGTACAACTCTCCATTTGTCTTCTCTAATGTTTGTCAATAAAATTTTACACTTTTGTTTATATTAAATTAGATATGCATCTCTGTTATAAAACACTTATAAACAATATTTAACACATGTGAAAATGGTCACCTTTGTTTTCTTACTGACATGAAATGGAACATTTCTAATAAGAGAAAAGAGATTTTGGAATAAGACTTGAAGGTCACTTTATACAGATGGTGTCTCTTACCAGCTTGAAATCCAGGACAAATCCCACAATCTTTCCGAACCCTGTTTTTTTTTTCTTCATCTGTAAGACGGGGATATGAACACTTACCTCCCAGAGCTAGGAGAATAACTGAGATCACCTGTAAAGTACGTGGCACTCATGACAGACGCTTAATACATTTTCATTCCATCTAGAATATATTCTTTATTTATTAAGAAAATTGTTGTTCTATTCCTAAATCTCCAGTCTTTCTATTATCTGTATTCAAATAGATAGTTCTTAAATGTATTTACTTTGTGATTAAAATTCAACTTGAAAACTATCTCATAGCAAAAAAAAAGAGACATATTAGCACTTATAACTTCCTTCCAGCCCCTAAAAAATACACTTGTTTCATAATACCTATGCAATAAGTATTTGCTGAATATTGTATTGAGTTAATGAACTTAATTAATTAGAAAAAACAGCACTTAAGATTTGTTTGTAGGTAATTTATAATCAGCAGTTCACAGTTAAATACCTTTTTCTCTATCAAATATGGTAAAAAGATCTTGAAAATGTAGTGAATACACATAACCCACATATACACAAACATACATGTATTCATATATATTTATATATACTATTCAGAGACAAAGTGTTTCTAAGAGGGAAAGATAACTTTGTTAATAGAAGGAAAATAAGACTTTTTTAAAAAGTGTTTTATTCTTATGCATTGGTACCTATAAGTTTTAAAACAATGCAATTGAAAAAATTAATGAATTTGTTTAACCACCAAAATTTTGTTAATCAGTACCACCAACACAGAAAAATAATTAAATCAGCTCTTATGATTACATTTAATTTGCATTATTTTTGCTCACTATACGTATTTGCATTTTTAACCTAGAATTCCATCTATCACACCTTGCCTAAAATAGCTGCTGTTAGAGTCACTTTTCTCTTGATGACCTATGTATAATATTGGCAAACATGTTAAGACCCAGGGGTGAAGAGAGGAAAAAATGGGGAAAGTAAAAAGGAAAAGTAGAAATAATATAGATGACCAAATTTAGATTCCACATATTTCCTTAGTAGTAGCTAGGGCACTGCACAGTTTTTTAAAGAGTTAGTTTTTATTTTGACTTGAATTTGGCTACTTTTAATTGAGTATTAATCATGTGCCAAGCAGTTTCTATGCATGTATTCCTTCAATTCTTACTGCCACTAGGAAATGCTATTATTGCTTCATCTCTGTTTTAATGATGAGGAAACTGAGGCTCAAAGAGGTTATGTTATGGGCCTGCAGTCATACATTAGGTTCATTCCAGTGGAGGTGAGCGTGGAAGCCAGATCTCTTGATCTTCGGGTCTATTACCATAACCTTGTGCTCTGCAGCCTCTTCAGGAAGAATAGCATTTGAGTGTTAGTTGTGCCCCTGAATGGAAACAAATATAGTCACGGATCTATCAGCAGTGGCACCATAAACCCTAGATCTGTTAAAAATGAGACAACAGGCCCAAAATGGAGTCACGTGTGCCAAGCCCTTGTCACCAAACCAAGACTTCATTACAGTTTTGACCTCTTTCAGAAATGAAATCTTAAGCCAGTCAATCAGGAATTACCTTGTCAACATCAGTGAGGTAAATCTACCTCATAGACTCCTGCCACCCCAGGTGACTCTGCCACAACCAACCTGCTTCTTGCCTGGTATAAGTTCCTTGTGCACACTCCCTCTGCCTGTACCAGTCTCTCATTGTGTAGAGCTGCTCAGAGCTCCTTCCTACCTGCTAGAGGAGATGCTGTCCAATTTGTGAATTATTGAACAAAGCCATTAAGATCTTTAAAATCTACTCAGTTGAATTTTGTTTTTTAATAGCATTAAGCTATCTCCCTGTGAATACACCAGCTTTTCCTTATGAACAGCATCCCATACAGAGCGACAGATTTGAAATGTCCACACTCTATCTGATAAATGCAAATTCAATGTAGCGCTACCTGTAGGTGTGCATGAGGCTAGAAGAGGAACACACAGGGAGATGCAAGTTATTGATAATACTCTGGTACTTAGGTTGGGTGGTGGGTTCATGAGTCATCATTACATTATTATACTTTAATATGCATCATCTATAATAATAAAAGGGTAATATGCTAATTAGATTAGACATCTTCTAGACATCCTTCCTGACTAAGCCGGGGCCAGAAGGAAGTCAGCCCAGGTACCGGGTGTCTGCTGGTGGCCGAGAAGGGAAGCCTGTGTCCTGGGTGCTGGAGGGAAGCCAGTGCCTGCAGCGAGTGGGGGAGTGGGGAGGAAGGCCTACTCTTGCACAAATTTTTGTGCATCGGGTCTCTAGTGTTTTATATAAAATATAATTTTAAACTGTTAAACAAAGCCAAAAGAATCCTCTGTGCATATTTTCAAAGGTACAGAACATTATTGATTAATAATTCTTCTTTTTTCTACTCTGCCTCATTCTACAGAGACAAAGCTGAGCCAGGCTAAGCTCCTGATTCTCTCCTCCTGATAATCACTACCTCCTGATCCAAAGGCCTGGGAGTTACCAGACAAGGTTTTTGAAAATCATTTGTGCTGAAAAATAAGACAAAATGCCTTTCTTTAAGGATTAGTCCTCCTTTCATCAAAGCTTCAAGGAGCAAAGGAATAAAGAATTAAAGAAAGCATCCTGTTTCACTGCTACCAATTGAGGAATTCTGCACTAAAGGGCAAGGACCACGCTTTACTCCTCTTGCATTACCCCAAAGTGCCTGGCATAAGGCCTCGCACTTAGTAGGTGGACAATTGATGTTTGTGAATCATTGTGTGAATGGATGAGTCAACTCTCACAATTTCCATGGAGAATCTTAAATGTCACTCTTCTCAAAATTTGACCATGCTGCTCCACCTACTAAAAATTTCATAATGCACCACCCACAAGCAAGTCTTGTATGAACATCTTCTGTGTTCCCCAAATCCTTCGTGATCTGTGGACACAATTGCTGAAAGTGAGCCATGCTCCCACCACGGCTCCCACTCAGCTGGTATTTTTAATGCTCCAGCATTTCCTGAAGTCGAGCTCTCAGGAAATGGTTTCTGTAATAATGAGCTCACCCTCCCCATGTTCCGCTTACCCCCACCACAGAAACCCAGAATAACTGAACAGGTGTCCAAATACCTAGAATTACCCAAGAAACTCCACAACCTGTCTTCTGTTGCCTATTAGTCATGAGGATAACTTCTTGTCCTTTGCAGTTTGACAGGAATGTGTCCATGAACTGGACACACCCATATTTGTGTTTTATTTATATCTAGACACAGCTTAGTCTTAAAATTGGCAATAGTCTCCACACACCAGAACTAAATCAGGATAACCTAGTGGTTAAGGGTATGGCCTCCAGAGTCCAACAGCCCTGGAGACCGAATTTGGACTCTGCCACAAACCATGTGGTTTCAGGCAACTCATTTAGCCTTTCAGAGCCTCAATCTGCAAACTGGTAATAATAGAAGAAACAATTTCTTAGCATGCTGTGAATAGCAGATACTATGATCCTTGTAAACTGTTAACCTTTGGCCTGACAAACAGCAAATGCTCAGCACTTGCTAATGGTTATGATTGTGTCAAGTCCTTTCAGAATCCAGGTCTGGTCAGTTTCTCTCCAGACATCATTTCTGCACAGGGTCTTTAAGTGCCCACGTACCTTCAGAAGCTGACCTGGCCCAACCCATTCTGGGAGCACTGTCTGGACCAGGGATGGCAAACTTTTTGACTCGAGGGCCACAGTGGGTTCTTAAACTGGACCGGAGGACTGGAACAAAAGCATGGATGGAGTGTTTGTGTGAACTAATATAAATTCAAAGTAAACATCATTACATAAAAGGGTACGGTCTTTTTTTTCCTTTTTTTTTAGTTTTATTTATTTCAAACGGGCCGGATCTGGCCCGCAGGCCGTAGTTTGCCCACGACTGGTCTGGACACTCTCTGAGAATCAGAAATGTCAGGAGACCAGAAGATGAGAAGGTAAGGATGGAGGGACCGAGGGAGGTTATAAAATCACCTGGTCTGACCCAGGTTCAAAGCAAACAAAGAAGTTGCCACAGGAGAATGAGAGGAGATATTTACACAATGAAGATCCTTTGAGCCTCCATGATACAAGTCTATACATCTTAGAGAGGAGTATGTTTTTCTTAGAGTTTTCTTTAAAAGAGAAACCCACGGGCAAAGATGATGTTAAAAAAACAACAACTGAACCATGGGAGGCAGGATCCCGCCATTTTCATCAGACCATCTGATAAGCTTCCCAAGGGACTCTTCTAGGCCCTCCCAGCAGCACTGGACAGTGAAGCCACCTTAAGAGGATGTCCGGGGGGGTAGCCCAAACTGGAAATCAGCTTCCAATGCTTCAGATACAAGGGGAGAAGGCGGGATATATCCACTCCTAGTCATCAACTCTTCACCCCCATGGAGCAACACACACAGGGGTTATGGGAGCTCCTGACACTGCTGGGAAACCCAGCGGCAGTCGCTGCGCTAGCCCTGGCAACCA
The DNA here is from genome assembly GCF_000327345.1 of Myotis davidii. Classification (NCBI taxonomy): domain Eukaryota; kingdom Metazoa; phylum Chordata; class Mammalia; order Chiroptera; family Vespertilionidae; genus Myotis; species Myotis davidii. The sequence goes on along the minus strand of NW_006287544.1, from coordinate 313,469 downwards.
GCAATACATTGGTTCAGGCCAAGCAAAACCTTTCTGTGTCCATGGCATGAAGGCACACCAACAACAAAAAGATGTCAAGCTCTCTTTTAAATGATATTTCATGGCCATCAAACAGTCATGACAAGCCCATCAAAGGAGCAGCCCATATATGTAGGCTGGTGGGGACATTCCTGGCAATTCAGACTCATTGACAGCCCCAGGGAGGGGAAGACAGTTCATGGGGTCTCTCTATTTATGAAGAGCAGCACTTTGCATAACAATTGTCCCATGCATAATCTTTAGTTGGCATAATTCTTCTGGGCCCAATCATGAGAGTTACTCTCTGTCTTAACCAAAGGTCCTTATTATTAGGAAAAGCAAGCTGTAAATATTTCTATAAATCAGCCAGATGGACTACTAGTAGTATGATGTACAAGGAGGCCTCCACTTTGCATGGGGAGACCTCATGCTCTGGATGACCTTGACATGTTATGTCAGCTATATAGGCTTCAATTTCCTCATCTATAAACCTTTTCTTTAAAGGAACATCTTGTGGGCTTTTCTGGTTATACCCACTATAATTTACTATTGTTTTCTTTTAAAAATTTTTAGTTGAGACTTAGCACACATGCAGTAAATTGTACAGAGACACATTATCTTACTTAGCATTAGGTATCTTTCAGGAAGTAGAAAATTGTGGTGGGGTTATGATTGTTCTCTCCTAATATCAGTATTAAAGTCCATCTTATACTAATAGATTCTAGAGTTAACAAAGGCTCAGAGAACGTGTCAGTCATAGCACTCCAATTACATCTCCAAAGTCCTGACTCATGATGGTTGGTCTGGAGAGTTGAACTTCTGAGTACTCCTCTATGAGCTTATACCGCCTGTCCCCATGCTAGCAGCAGCCTTGCCTAAATCAGGGACAAGAGTGGGAAGAGGTTATAGTCTGAGAAGAGATTTTTAGGTCACAAAGACTCGCTTAAAAAGCGTAAGTACTAATGTGTCTGAAGAATTATAATTCCCTTTGACCTTCAGCAAGTGCCATAATTTTATAGCTATTATTTATTGAGTGTTTTCTGTGTGCCAAGCATTCCACAGAGAATTTAATATGGATTATCTCATTTAATCCTCAAAATAACTGATGAAATGGACAGTTTTATTACCCAACTAGAGGCCTGGTGCACAAAATTCATGCACGGATAGTGTCCCTAGGCCTGGCCAGCAATCATGGCCTATTGGGGCCTTCCAGCTGCTGGCCGGGGTCTTTCTTCATTCCACGCTGCCCTCTGATGGTCAGCACATGTCATAGTGAGCGATCAAACTCTCAGTCTCCTGGTTGAACTCCCAAAGGGACACTTTGCATATTAACCTTTTATATAGAGAGATTTTACAGATGAAGAACCTGAGGTTCATAGAACATAAGCTACTTCTCCAGAGTTATAGATTGAGTGTTAGAGCTAGGGTTTGAACCCAAGCCCACAGACTTTACTATGACATTATTCAGTTTCTCACAAGCCACTTCCACCTTGCTCTGCAGCCAAGGCAGCACCGGGCCCCAGGAAAATGCACTACCTCAGCCAGATGGCACACTTCACTTATGCTTCCATGCTTCAGTCTCTAGCTTGAAATGGTCCTCACCTTCCATCTGCTCTCCAAATTTATCTTTCAAAACCTAACTTAAATGCCACATTCTCCTAGCCATTCCATTCCACACTGAACATCCCCTTCATTGAATTCAAGTCAAAATTGTTGTCAACTCCATTCATCTGGGGTCTTCATTTTTTAAAATTTGTACATCATTCATTCACACACATTCATTCATGCACATACACATTCATTATCCTTTCTCCTCAATTGTCAACCAGTAAAGAACAGGAACCATGCTGTGTATTTCTTTTGTCGCTCCCAAATTTTATCATGGTACAAGATTTTTAAATCAAATAATGTGATTCTATACAGTGAGTATGAAAATTATATTGCTTTAAAGCTACATCTTGTGTCTGTTGGCTAAATGTCCACCTAATTCATTCCCTAAGCATTTGACCCACTCTTTGCCAGGGTGAATTGTTCTTTGAAAGTTTTTTTACCCCCTCATAAAACTATAATATTCTATCTTGCATTTTTTATACTAGCAACCATATGTGTATGTGTATGAAGGTGCATGTATGTGTGTGTGAAAAACATATGTTCTTTTAAAGCAAGGGATATGGGATAATGGTGCATTGTGCTTTGCATTAAGCAAGCACCCAGGATGGCATTACATGCTTGCTAGCCAGCAAACCTTCCTGGGAAGTGAGCAACTTTCTCAGGCCTCTGCTCACCCTGGTGTGTTGACAACCTTGTGAGAGAAGACTTTAATTGCAGTCATAAAGTAATATCTACCCCATTCCCTTTGGATTGCTTGTTTATAGTCTGAAATTGCTGAACTGGTTCTGCAGGTTGTTCTTGTTCATTTGCTAAGCTGAATCAAGAAGGGAGAGTTCCAGGTTCACCCAACTGTAAACAGTACTTCCC
>NW_006287544.1:289898-310930 GCF_000327345.1 Myotis davidii | reverse complement strand
AGGGAGGGGGCAGAGAGGGAAGGCCTCTGGATTTAACAAATGAGACTAACAGCATTGCATATTTACTGGACTGAGATAGTGCTCCAAATGATTTCTTACAGTTTTTTTTGGCAAACATGACTGTTGACCTTTTAAAAATAATTAGACTTTTGAACTTAGCTTTATCCCACTGCCCCAACTCCCAAAACTTTTTCTGTCATCATATAAACATTATTTGAAGTTACAAAGAGCATAAGCCTAGTAAGCTAGATATTAATGAAAGATACCTAAAGAAGTCAAAGAGCCAGCCAGCCTCAGTTTGTCTTGACTTCAGGGATGTGCCCGCAACCCAGGTACATGCCCTTGACCGGAATCAAACCTGGGACCTTTCAGTCCACAGGCCGACGCTCTATCCCTTCAACACTTGAGGCTGAGCTACAAATGCACAGTTTTGATATGTTCATTTCACTTCCATGTACTAGGCACCATTTCGTCCCAGGCCTGTGGACTAACAACACTGAACATTTGCAGGATCCACTCTCCAGAAACTTGCAGCCTGTGAGGGTGGAGAGTGGTCAACATCACAGTCACCAAAATCCAGGGAAACACAGTGGGCCAGGATGAGAAAACCCTCTCCTCTATGCTGGAATTTTAAAAACACTCCTCACTGCCCTAGCCGGTTTGGCTCAGTAGATAGAGAGCATCGGCTTGTGGACTGAAAGGCCCTGGTTTGATTCCAGTCAGGAGCACATGTCTGGGGTGGGAGGCATGCAGGAAGCAGCCGATCAATGATTCTCTCTCATCATGGATGTTTCTATCTCTCTCTCCCTCTCCCTTCCTCTCTGAAATCAATTTTTAAAAAAAAAAACACACAACAACAACAACAAAAAACACTACTCACTAATTGTGGGTCTTTGTTTTGCTTTAATTCTAAATACCTGAACGTTAGGTCCATTTTTGCCTTTTCCTGGCTATAAGATCTGAGCCAAATCACATCATTAATGGGAACTCCATTTCCTCATCTGTAAAATTAGAGTGTTGGTGTAGATGAGGGGTTAGCAAATAGCTGCCTGAGGGCCAAATCCAGCTCCAACCTGTTGTGTAAATAGAGTTGACTGGAACACACCTGCCTGTTCGTTTACAGGTTGTCTATGGCTGCTCTCCATCTGCAGCAGCACAGTAGCTGTGGTGTGTGGTCCACAAAGCTGATGTTTACTGTCTAGCCCTTACAGAGAATGTTTGCTGACCCCTGGCATAGTCATCTTGAAGGTCTCTTCCAGGGCTTTACAAGATTATATGTAAACAGATAAAGCACTTTAAAACTGAAGATAATCATACAAATGGAAGAAATTATCAAAAGCTGCAGACTGGTTCCAGGAAGACACAGTTCTGCATGTTTATTTGCATCAACGGAAAAAAAATTTATTCCAATGGGTCTTAATTGGATATTAATATAATCCAGAAACATGGAGAAATATTTTTATCTTCACCCAAGTGTATGTTTATTGATTTTTCGAGAGAGAAAGGCAGGGGAGAGAAAGAGAAAGAAACACTAATGTGAGAGAGAAACATTGATTGGTTGCCTCCTGCATGTGCCCCGACCAGGGATCAAATCCGCAGCCTTTTGGTGTATGGGACGATGTTTCAACCAAATGAGCCACCCGGCCAGAGCAATATGGAGAAATATTTTAATGTCAACGTCAATGCCTGGGATTCATTGTCTAGGGCAGTGGTTCTCAACCTTGGTTGCACATTAGAATCATCTGGGAATCTTTTTAAAATCTTGATTTCTGGGCCTCAACCGCCGGAAATTCTGTTTCTTTGTTACTAATGTTGTGGCCTCACCCCATAACAAAGAAACAGAATTTCCGGAGGTTGAGGCCCAGAAATCAAGATTTTAAAAAGATTCCCAGGTGATTCTAATGTGCAGCCAAGGTTGAGAACCACTGGTCTAGAGCTTCTGATTTAATTGCTATGGAGTGAGGACCTCTTATCAGATGTGTTTAAAAAGTTCTCCATAAAATTCTAACATGCACTCAAGGTTAAGAAATGTTTATTTATCAAAAGCCTGCACACAATACCATGATTAACTTTGAAAATATACGAAATCAGTGTTTTTCAAGTAATCTTAAATCAAGTTGTCTGAGCTTAATACATAAAGCCATTAATAAATACATATAATAACATCACTACGTATGCAGAGCTGGCTTCATAAGAATTGTTTTGAGAACTTGTTAAATATACAGGTTGGCGGCCCCAACCTCAGAGATTCTGATTTGATATTTATCTGGGAGGGATCAGAGCATTAGCTTTTTTTTTTTCTTTTTCTTTTTTTTAACTACACTGGTGATTTCACTGAGAAGCCAGGTTGGAGAATCACCATAATATAGGGATTCAGAAGTAGATGAAGAGCTCCTAAAGCCAGGTCTCACATACTTTTATCTTTGACTCTCCAAGGCCTAAACCAGCCCCTGGAACTTTGTAGGTATTTGGTCAATGTTTAATAAATAGAAGTTAATTTAGAGATTGGACAGTAAGTGCTTTGGTAGACAGGGATACCAGACATAGGGCTTTCAGCTTGACTTTGAACAAGATAAGGTGGAGACTCAAGTTCTACATATTAAGCAACTATCAAGTGCAACCTTCCCCACCAACCCCTCACTTCTACACTATCAACCTGATTTAAAAAAATTGTTATTTTGGAATAACTAAGCCACTGATGTTCCCTTAGTCCAGAGGTGAGGAATGTCTGGTCCGTGGGCTGTACAAGGCCCTCAAAATCATTTGATGTGGCCTTGCCAAGGCAACAGCAGGTGGTACTCAAAATTCAGTAAATCTAGGAGCTTTTTGCATAGCAACATACATTTATATTAAGTGAATTATATTAAGCAAATGATGTTATAAATAACCAAGTGGCCCCTGGCAGAAAAAGGTTCCCCACCCCTGCCTTAGGCAGACTGAAGTTCACATGATTGCTTAAATCTTTTTTTTCTGGGAATAGATCTTTTATGCCAACTGGGCAGGGTTACTGCCCCATAAACCTACCTTCTATGATTAGCATTTACTGTTGACACTTGCAATGATTAGACAGGGTTGAGCAAAGGGTATTTTTGCAGTCTCTGGGGAAGAGTAGGGAACATCAGTAAACATTGCATCTCATTACAAAGGCCTGAATGTGCAAAGCACACTAGTCCAAATGCCATAATTAGATAAGCACCTGCAACGCCCATTAACTTCAAAGGGAAATTGAAGCCAAATCTAGGCCCATATGCCCACTGTCCTTACACTTAAACAAGTCAAATGATTCCTATTTTCACATTAAGTTAATTTCTAAAACAGCCTACATGGTAGTTATTGCTCCAGACCTTTAATAATGTTCCCATGGTGGCCTCTCTCCACCTCCAATTTCTGGGGGTTCAGATGAACCTTTGGCCACACCCTAAACATGTCCTTTTTAAAGTCAGGCCATTTTAAATGACTCTGAAGGACAGCCTCATCCTCCCCCACGTAAAAGACTAAAGTGTGATGTTGCTGCACAAAAATGCATTTGTTTTGTATATGGGCAGATGGTTACTAAAGTGGTCATAATAAGAACCATGGTTGACAGTGGAGGATTGATGAGCAAGGAATCTCTCTGAAAGAGAGCCCAGAGGCCTCTGTATCAATCCATGACATGCTGCTGGCAAACTGCCCTACATACAATATTATATGCAGCTATAAGCATCAGGGGTTCAAGATGGGAGGACACAAGTAGCCTGAGAAAAGGCCACATTCTGAAACTTTATTGTGCCTATGAGACAAATGTGACAAAGCAGATTCCCAAAGTGATGACTCATTCAATGAGATGGCCTCCCCTGGTCAGAGTGCAATTTAGGCATAAGTGTAGAAAATGGCTGGCTGCATGGAACGGATTCTATGGATCTGGGAAGACCCCTAGGTTGAAATATGTATTTACTACTTAAGTGTTAAAGGCCCTGGAATTCCATCATGAGAACCTAGTGCCTTTACACTCTTACTGTCATGGAGGCATGTAGCGCAGAGAGGAGCATGGACTGAAGGGCTGAGCGGGCAGAGACACTTTGGTGAAAAAGGCCCCACTAGGGAGAAAGGTCTGTCCAGCAAGGTCTCCCCATCACAGTTCAGATGATAAAGAAAATTAAAATTCTCTTTCCAGAACTTGTTGGTGTAGACCCATGGGTAAGGGGCTGGCTGTGCATTGACCACAAGGTCTATCAATTCTCCAAAACAGCAACTGCAGCAGAATGCAGCACCACCCCCAGGGCGAGTCTCCCCACCCCCTTTTCCCAAGACTTTCTTTACCTTTTTCCAAGACTGAGCATATTGTGATACTAAGTGGCCCATGGAGGGGACTAAACTCAGCATGCTCACTGACATTCCAGGACAGTGGGAAATGGTGAAACCTGAATCACATAGACATACCCGCTCCACGTTACCACCTGGGTGAGTACTCAGAAACCAAGGCAAAAGCAGAATTATGTGCCTGAACAATTTGATATCTATATAACAAAGGACTTCGAGTTTATGAGAATTCTAAATCCCATTATATGGTGTGAACACTTCTTGCATAGTTCGGATGTACCCAGGAGTGCTGTGCCACTCAGCAAGGTGCTCTATAATTGATTACCTAGGGGGACACACAAGAAACATTGCATAGATCCTGGTATATCGTGTAAGTCAAATACTGACCTTTCAGGTGGTCACCCTTCAATATTCTTGAGATCGGAAATACTTTGTATCAGTAGCATTTTAGTGTAAAGGAGATTTCATATAATAACAGATGGGGCCCATGGTGAGGTTACATGTTTCAGTAAAAGCGATAGGAGGTGCCAGTAAAGCCCAGTCTGGCACGAAGGAGAAGTTTTAAGTATTTGCTATGAATTCCACAGATGTTTACAGGGCACCAGCAACAAGATGAGGCACGTAGTTGGGGACCCAAGAAAGCAAACAAAGCAACAGATCTATTTCTTCCTTTTTAAATGTGACAGGGGTGGGAGGGGAAATGCCATAAGACCGTGGGCTAGGAAAAGACCTTCTGATAGGGTTTCAGGAAAGCCTGTTCTGAGTTGGTGACTTTTAAAATGAGACCGGCAAAATGAGAAGGAAATCTGCTGTGCAAAATTAGGGAGAGAGAGTAAGGAAGAAGGTTTCAAGACAAAAAAGAGTGTTTATTCTCTTGGGAGGGCTGTCAGAATGAAACTGAGAAAAGACAGCAGTTCCTCCAGGTTGCCTGAGCGACCTCTGAGAGAGCGGTGTCTGCAGAGTGGAGTGGGTGTGAAGGGGAGAGTTTTCGGTAGGAAGTGGGGAGAGTGGGTGCAGGCCGTTTGTGTTAGCTGGAGCAGGGGAGGGTGAGCTTGGTTTTGCTATTTCAGGCCATCGACATAACCAGCTTTCAGTTTCCATGAGAGGCAGCTGGTAGGTGCCTTCCAGATGCACAGAAGTCACGCCAGCGGAGTGGTTCACCTCCAGTTGCCTCCGTACCAATCTCCCCACAGTCACTATTTGACACCTTCTCCTTAAGTCCCCTCCACCACCCACCCCCAACGACTTTGTCTCAGTCCTCTCTGAGATTGAGGCCGCCAGACAAAGGTCCCTTCGTCTTTTCTCTTTTTCATCTTGGTATGTCTGTACGTCTTCACCCTCCATGTTTTTAGAGAGGAATGCCTCCTTGACTCCCAAAGTAACTCCACCTAACCATGTGATCCCACTCTTCCTCTTTCTTCCCTAAACTTGTTCCACATCATGCTCTCTCTTGTTTATTTAGTTTTCCCCTCCCTTCTGACATCTCCCCTCTCCAGAAGGGTTCTCACTCAATCTTGTTTATCTTTTCAGTCAGCCCCCAACTCTCTGGGATTTTATATCAGGACCTCTTAGTTGGATCACTGATTTCACCTCCTAGGGACTCACTCACCCCTCAGCCTTTGTTACCTGGCTTCCTAGCCTGACTATGGACTTCTGCCTGGCATGCTCTGCCCCTCAGTTTCAGAATTCACACACCTCTTCCTGGCAGCACACTATGTCCATGCCAGGACTCCGGAACCTGCATCTCTCTCCCCAAAACTCACTTGAGCACAACCGTGTGTGGATCCATAAAACACCCTACGTCAGACAGAAGAGACATAAACGTAACTCACTCTACCCTCTGAGGTGCAGCATTACCTATGGATCCTGCTGCTCTAGGTCCAAATACATCTCTCTTGTGAAAACCACCTTGAATCTCATGTGTGAGCCCAGTTTTGGTTCCACTGGTTTCATTTTTATTCATTCTATTTATTGAGCACTTATTATGCTGCAGACTCTGTGGCATGTACCTTCTACACATGATCTCATTTACTCCTCATGGCATCCTGTGCTGGGAAGCACTACACAGTCAGTCAACCCGTGCTACAGTGACCTTGAGAATTTGCCCAAGGTTACACACCAGTAGATGATGGAGTCAAGAGTCAAACCAGGCCTCTGACTCTAGAAGCTGTGCTCAATAAATAGTTATAACTTTTAGCAGAAGAAAGAGTGAGTGGTGTGTGTGTGTGTGTGTGTGTGTGTGTGTGTGTGTTAGAGTGATAGTGAGAAAGCTTTCTGAGATCCTGCTACTTATGCCAGATTTTCTGGTTCTGATTAGCTGCAGCCTGGCTGCCAGGAGCTGTTATTATCACTTACTCCGGTGCCCTGTCACTGGGCCTGTGGGGACTTGCCCTTCCTTCCTGCCCTCGGCCTTCTGATGTTGATGACTGCACTGGAAAATCCCATGCTGGCTGCTGCCATGCTTACCAGACACAGATCGTACGTGCTGCTCGGGACTTCCTGCCCTCTCTGTCCCATGCCTCCCCCTACCCAGGGGGCCAGTCTACTTCCAGGCCAGGCCTTTCTCAGTCTGTTTTACTCCTGAGCAAGTAACTGAGTTTTCTCTATGCCACATTTCTTCATGGAATCTGGTCCCTGGTTCTCCCTGACAGAATTCATCCCTCACACCCTCTGTTACAATCCTTTAACTCTTGGCTTATGCTCTCTTTCTAGCTCAGTGGTTCTCAACCTTCCTAATGCCATCACCCTTTAATACAGTTCCTCATGTTGTGGTGATCCACAACCATAAAATTATTTTTGTTGCTACTTCATAACTGTAATTTTGCTACTGTTGTGAATCATAATGTAAATATCTGATATGCAGGATGTATTTTCATTGTTACAAATTGAACATAATTAAAGCATAGTGATTAATCACAAAAACAATATGTAATTATATATGTGTTTTCAGATGGTCTTAGGCAACCCCTGTAAAAGGGTCGTTCGACCCCCAAAGGGGTCACGACCCACAGGTTGAGAACCGCTGTTCTAGCTCTTTCCTCAACCTACTTTAGATTAAGTTAATGCCACACCTGTCTTGTTAACCCTTTCTAATATATAATTTCCTTTTTCTCAAATGTAAATATTTGTTGTGTTGAATTGAGTCATTACAACACACTCCTTCAAAATAAGAACGGTCTAGAAAAATTCAAATTAGTAAGTTTGCTGAGAAAAAAACGGCCCTGAAAAAGAGAAGTTTAACAAGAGAAAAAACAAAACCAATGAATAGAACAATAATGGCCAGTAACCAAAGTTTTCAACATGTTTTGCAATTCATTACCAAATGCCAGACGCATTTGGGTCCTCACCCTCCTGGAAGATGAGTTCTGTGACTTGTTGAAAGCCACACAAATCTAATGATGACAGGACTCAACTCCTTGGCTTGGACTTCAAATCCCCATCTTCTTCCTAAAATCCTTTTTAAAGTACAGCTGTCTGTCTCATCAGCCATCTCATCTGGGTCATTTGAAAACCTCAAGCAGAAATCCTCCAGCTCAGCATTAACGTTTTCTCCAAAAGGCAGCATCTTTGAACAGAAACCAACACAATGAAAACCAAGTACAAATGGCTTCTGGCTTCTGGCTTCTCTTCAATGGTGGCAAGTCTTAGTTCTTTCCTTTTATTCCCCAGGGGAGTTGTGGGCTTTCCAAGGGTTAAGCAATGAGACGTGAGCTTAGGAAATGAAACTTTCAGGAGTTACATTGTCCGTCCTTCCTTTTATGGAAGGAAATGCTATGTACACATTCATGTTCTTAAATTTTACTTCACTGAATGTAAAGTCAATGAGACCAAAAAGGGCCAGTTTGGTAATGAGTTCTTTTTATCCTTCTGCTGCTGCTATAGCAAGTCTACATACTTGGTGCATCAACTCTTTCTGACTCTTGTCTTCAAAAAGGGAATCGAGTATGTACTATTTGAGGACATCAGTTCATTCAGGATGATGAGACAACTTTAGGGGGGGGAAATCCCTCCATGGAAGAGGTCTATAGGCCAAATGGACTTCCCCTCCTGGTCTAAATGTCGTGTTTGCGCACATGGGATGGTAAATAGCAAAGTATCAAAGTGAGAAATGGCCCTTCTGCTGAATAAAGCAAACCCCTCCCTGACTCACTTACTACCTACCCCTCCTAACTTGCCTCCCCTCATAGAGCTGGTGCCTTCTCCCCTTTCAGGTCTCCGCTCAAATATCACCTCCCAGGAGATGCGTCCTAAAATTGCTCCTTCCGCATTACCTCCTATCCCCTTGCGCTCCTCTCCTTTATTTCCTAATTATTATTTATCACTGTCTGACATTATATTTTTTTCTGTTTACTTATTTATTGTCTGTTTCTGTCTACAGGAAGATACGGCCTTTATGTGAATTTGTTTTAGTTATTGCTGTCTTCCCAGAAACTGCATCCTGAATTCAATTCCCTGAGTCAGTTTCAGGATAACACTTATAAGGCAGTTATATATTTTTTCCTCATATGCTGGAGAAACTGCAGGGTTTGGGGATGACACTAAAGGTAAATAGGAGACAATGTTTGCTCATTGCTAAGGATTTTTCATTTTAGACACTGCAGAGAGGGACCTCCTGATTCGGAACGTTTCTATTTCCTTTGCATTACAAGCACAACACACTATTTGGGTGAGAAAGAGAAGCCCAGTAACCCTGCATCTTATCTCAGATATCCAAGCAAGAAACATGTGTTCTAGATTGGTTGGAGAGATTCTAATGCACTCGGTGCCTCACATTCACTCTGTGGGTTCCTTTTAATAGTTTGGTTTGGTTTTTAAACCTTATTTTCTTCATAGCTAAGAAAGAGAGAAGGATTAATTTATTCACTCAACAAGTAGCTCAACTGTCACACCTCTGAGAGGTTCCCTCACCATAATGTCTCACGAATTCCCCACCCTTCTATCATTCTCTAGTGTATTACACTCAATTTCTTTGTAGTATTTACCACTGTCTAAATTATATTTTTATTAATGTTTTACATGTTCATTGTCTGATTCTTCCTGGTACAATATAAGCTTCATGAAAGCAAGGGCTTTGCCTCCTATCTGCCGACACTTCTCCAGAAGCTAAGAATTTCTGACACAAGGAAAAGCCTCCAGAAGCACCTGTTGAATAAATGAAGGAAGGAAGTCACATCAGGTCTTTGAAGGCTTCTTGACAGCTCCTACCTCATGTTAATGTCTCTCTTTCCTGAATACTCTTTTCATCTACCATCTCTTCTCCATCGTCAGAGCTTTATTCCCTAGGGTTCTCCTTGCAAATGGTTGTATCACACCTCTGGCTCCTGTGTTGTTTCATTGCACCAAAATGAAAGAATCAGTACAGGCTTGGTTGGTATTACTTACTGCACTCATATTTTGTTTCCCAGAGGGAAGGCCTATGTCTTAGACCAAAGAAAGAGAAGGAAGAGAAGGCTTTTGAGAGAATGCCAATAAAGTGAGTTTTTAAGACACGAAGTTTTATATGTCTGTGGTAAATTCAGGTAGAAATGTCCAAAGGGCAGTTTATGTATATGGGTCTGATGTCAGAAGAGATGCCTATGCTGAAATCGTTCGTCTGTGACTCATCAACACATGTTTAGTCTAACAAGTTGAGAGCATGAGCTCACATGGGGAGAATGTAGAGATTGAGAAGAGCAAAGAAGGGCAGAGCCATGGACCTTCGTCAGGGCTAGAAGAACCAGGAGAATGTTTTGTTGTGGGTGCCAAGAAAGTTGAAATTTATAAGATGATAGAAAATGGTCAATGGCAGCAAATGTCACAAGGGATCCAAGGAAGAAATGGTTAGAAAAGTGTCCACCGGGTTTGACAGTCAAGCTTTGCCACAGCAATTCCTCCTGAGTAATGAGAACAGAAGCCTGATTCAGAGAGATTGAGAATGGACTTTCTGGAAGGTAAGCAATTAAGAAAGTGAGTTAATACAGTGCCCTTAGCAAGCTTAGCCTTGAAGATAAGGAGAAAAATAGGCTGGTTCTGTGGAAAAAGACTTGATATTTATTACTCAAAAGTAGGTTAAAATTGTGCACTTGAAATGTGTGCAGTTTACTGTATGCCAATTATACCTTAGAAAAGTGATATCTTTAAAAGCGTTTTAGAATTTCACATAGAAATTAATATTAGAAAATAATATCAGTATTTTCTCATTTGAGAATAAAATTTTAAATTCATAACATATTAAGATATTTTTTGATATAAGAATGAGAAAAATCCAGGATGAGGAAAAGAACCAGAGATATGTAAACTAATACTCCTTGTTTACAAACAATAATAAGACCAATAGTAACAAAAGTTCTTTGTTTTCCCTTTTGGTAGGGAAAAAAAAGGCATTATGACCTGGAATGTGGGCCAGCATAGAGAAAGGACTGGTTGCAATTTGTTGATTCTTGAAGACTTATATAAGAGGCTAGACATTAAACTAGATTATGACCTCTATTGAGGCAAATAAATGCCAAAGTAAGACATCCAGGGGGGACTCAAAGAGTTTCCTGAGCACAGATAAACAGGCCTGAGTGTCATCAAATACTTCATTTAGGGTCATAATGGTAAAAGAATGTACAGGGATACATGGGATAGAGAAAGGCGAATAATATCTAAATCAAATATTCTTTCCAAAGGTTCAGTAATCATCCTGCTAGTGTCCTAAAAATTGAAGTGAATAAAATGGCAGGGTTTAAACAATTTCCCAATAGTAAACTCAAAGATGAAACGGGTAAATAAAACTACAGTAGGTCTTGGGGTTACATCGGAGATCTGTTCCTATGGCGCTACGTGACGCGATTTTCGCTGTAAGTTGGAGCCCACCTACATAAGCACCTATGTCTCTCACATGGAGCATGTACACAGCAGGATTGAAGTGAAACAATAAAAAAATTTTAAAGAAAAATAACAATTCCTGACCATTACTTGTGGTGAATAAATAATAAAAATCATAAAGCCCATATGTACATACGTCTAAATGACGGAACTGTTTTTTTTATAAATAAATGGGCGATGGCAACATAACCACGAAATGGCATATGTAGAGTCCGACGTAACCTGAGGACTGCCTGTAAAGAGAAATAGACATTGACTCAGCAAATGCTGTTTGTTCCGAATGCAGCCATCTAGAATTTCCTTTACAATATTTTCACATAGAATAGAAGAGCATGAAAGAAATAAAAGGTCAATAAACTAAATACTGATGTGTACAGTGCTTTACATTTTGTCAAAGCATACTTGTCCTCATTCGATGCTTACAATAATTCAGAAAGGTAGGCAGTGTACCTGGATCTCTACTCCCATTACCCCCTGGGTCATACTTATCTTTGGGTTTTCACACAAACAGACCATGAGAGGTAATAAGTTTTCCTTTGAACTGTCTTGTTTTCCACAACATCATTCAGAGAAACACTTCTCAGAGTCTAAAAATGCAATAGAGTAAGCAGAGAAAAGTGGAAAGGAGGCATTTTATGTCTGGTGAAATGAGTAGAGTCACCTTACTTTTTAAAAGACTCTAAACACTAAAGGTAAGTGACATGGTTACCAACTTACTAATTAGAGAACTAGACAGGAGGCTAAGTGATTTAACCATCTCCTTCCAGATTGCAATTCATGATTAGTAAAGCAAATTCCAGATTTGTAGAGAGTCATTTTGACGTTCTGTACCCCTGTGGCTTTGGGGGAGGGGGGGGACAGTGCAAAAGCATGATGATTCACAAGTGTTCATCAAAATATCCAGCATTAATTTAGTATCCAATCTACTAGCATCTTTAGGTATTTACCACTTCCCATTTTCCTGGGCCAAACCTGTTTATCCCCCCTAAAAAAGCAGCTGGTATTTGTGGAGCCCTTACTAAGGGCCAATCACTGTTCTAAGCACTTTTCATGTATTAAGTCATTCAATTATCACAACTACTCTATGAAAAGCTGCTATTTTTTGCATATTTATTTACAGATGAATTGGCCATGACACAAGTAGGTTAGATAATTTACCCAGTTGGTGCACAGCTGATGAAGGAAAGAGCAGAAATTCAAGCCGAAGCAGTCTGGAATCAGAGCCCTTGTCTAGGCTCTACTGTCTCCACTTTATTTCAGGTCAGAATTATCTCCTTTCAGGAATATTACAACAGCTCCCCAGCTGGTCCCCATCAAACTTACCTCCTCTTCCAGTATTATTTTAATGACAGAAATAATATATGTGTACATTCTCCAGGTAAAATAGTATAATAGCGTGAATTACAAAACCCCATTTGGGCATCAGCTTCAATCCCAAGTTTCTCCACAGGGTCTGGTGTGTTTCCTCTTAGATATTTTTCTTCATATGTATATACCTTTAAATTTTTTGCAGTATTTCTTTATACTTTTAAAAGTGAATGTTATTATACCATTTATTTGCAAATGTTATTTGTTATTCATATATATGTCTTTGAGAGCATGCTAAATAAAATCAAAAGAAGAAAAACTCATTCCCTTTCTTGAAAAATGATACCCATTGCACAATGGAGATGTCATAACCCTATTTTGAAGTGCTATACTTCTCCCCATTCAGTGTCAGTGGAATCGAGCAAAGTTTTCCCAAAGGAAAAGGTCAGGAAAAAAATTAAAGGTGCAACAAGTGGAGAGGTATGTACTCAGAAGGATAAAAGAACCGTATATAGCAGCTAATCTATAGGTGAAACAATCCATAGATGACAGCATGCTCGCCTAGGGATTTGCCAGGCAGTGAGGCCAGATCCAGTTCCTGATAATGTCTAGATAAAGAGAATATTCAGCTTACTCGTGCCTTTCATCTCCATAGCAACCTGAAGTATTGGCATAACATTGTGGTTCCACTTATTGAACGAATCCCTTCATGGACTTGAATGTGTTTACTTCTTTACTTGTTTACTATTCCCAGAGTGTACGCTCATGAAGACAGGAATTACATCTCCTATTTCCTGCTGCAGTACCATTCCCTAGCTCAGTACCTGGCACCTAGTTGGAGCTCAACAAATATTTGTTGAATGAGTGAATAAAGCCAGAGGTGTCTGACTAATGCTGCTTATCAAGGTTCATGACTCTGTACCTGGACTTTTTAAAGCCCTAAAAAACAGGCTCATTTGATTACCCATGGCCACTGTACATTGATCTGAATAATTGCAGATTGACAGCCGACACTAATAACAGCTCTACCTGTGGCTGAGTAGAAAGAACATAAGCTTTAGAGTCCATCACCTGGGTTAACAAATATCTCCACCATATGCTTGCTGTGTGACCATGGGCAATTTTCTTGACCTCTCTTTTCAGTTTCCTTATCTGTAATAATAAAGATAATAAAACCTTTAAGATTTAGTGAGGATTAGCTGGGGGGGAAAGGTATTAAAGTGTCTAGTAATATGTGAGACATTGAGTAACTGTTCTGTAACTGTCAGTCCTGTGCCTGTTTCTTCCTCCACCCCCTCACTGCTCTCTTATAAATAATAAATAAGACTTTGAGTTTATTTACCCAATATGCATTTCTCTTCTCTTGTGTCCATTTGTGGCATCCTGGGCAACAACTCCTTTCTCTTCCAATGCTGATCTACTGTTTTGTTGGAGTCAGTCCCAGGGCTCTGGGCTTTGGAGAGTATAATTGGACTGAGAAGCACTGTGAATCAAATCCAAGGGCTGCAGTACATGATGCATCTGCCACTTAAAAAATCTAAACTGTTGTAGCAATTTTATGGTGTGCACTATACATTCCAAAGTTATAGTAAGGTTACTAAATGCAACGTCCGAAAAATCAAAAATCACCCCCAAATTACTCATCTCATTATAGAAATAAACAGCTATGTGAGTATTAAGACAGACACCTTGCTTTTGAGTATAAAGTTTTCTCCAAAGATCCTACAATTGTCATTTCAAACCAGCGGATGTTATTCAAACAGAGAAAAGTAGGGCCTTTAACTTCCATTCACCAGATTTAGACTTCCACCCTGTGTTATACTCTTTATTCAACCCCCACCACTTCTGCTACTTCAAATTCTTTTACATCTACCTAAAAGTTCTTATTTACAGAGTCTTAGAGTATCAGAAACACTTGCATTTATTCTGTCATGTACAGACCCTAAAAAGCCATCCTCTGGCTTTTAAAAGAATTTAAGGAGGCTCAGCTAAACACAATCCTTTTCCTATTATGAGCCTCATTCTTTTCCAGCATTAAATTGTCTTCCCACAAATCAGTGGGGCAGATCTATTGGGCTGCTGCCGAATGATCTCCTAGCAATTAGACGTGCCCTTACAGCATGATATCCATTACTTCTCCTTCATTCTGCATTGCAACCTTGAACAATGTCCGGCTTGATGACAGCCCTGTTCCTACTTTCCTGGTAAGATTGCAACCACAGCCTCTGAGTGGAGATCAGTCTGGGCACCTTACAAATCTTGTTTAAAAAAAATAAATCAAATTCTTGCTTTGAAACCTGGGGAGTATCAAGAATAGTTGGAGAATTTTCTTCATGTGCCCTTGGCCTGAAGATTACATCGTTTTCTCAAAGATTTAACAACAGCCACCAGGTTAGAATTATAGTCAATAGGATTAGCTAAACGTACTACACCCCAGAGACAAGCAGCAGCTTGATTACCGGGCCACAGCACACCTGTTCGTAAGAGCTCATCTCAGGGAAAGTTCAAACCCTGAGGAATTCACACACCACTCATGCATCATCACAAAAGAACTCTGAAGTGGAAATTAACAGCTACGTGGGCCTGAACAGGTCAAGGAAGAACTGTATTTTCTTAATTCTGGATTCCAGGATACTTTTAATATGTAAGAGGCAGCCAAGAGATGCATCCAGGTCATTTATAGCTTTCTGTGAGCCTTTGTTGAGTTCAGTAATCAACAAGTGAGTTTCATAGAGATACCAGTGGAGAAAAAATCTGAGGCCTCCAGTTGCTCATCAACATCCACAGGAAGGCGGGGTGGATGAAAAACTGGGAAATAAATATAAACCATATGGCTAGCTAAGCATCAGTTTTGCTGTGAGGAGGGAGGAGGGCACGCAATCAGGAGCGGTATCTCAGGACCTAGATCTTTCCATCCCCCCCATCATCTTTCATGGATCATGGCTTTCCAAGGCTTGGTGTCTCACTGAAAAATGCCTGATAACGTTAAAGTACAGTCTTTTTCATGACATTTTTAGTTCCTTAAATCAGCTTGTTCAAGTAACTTAATTCTTTAAAGATGAAATGGAGATAAAGAGAAATACAGGTCATAAAATTCATCCTCAAAATATTTCATTGGCTGATTGGTTAAAGCAAAGATTAAAACAATAACTAAAAATGGACACATTTCAGAGTGACAAAAATCCCAGACCAGTTAAAATTGTAAATTAAAATTTAGAACTTCTCTTCTTCTTCTTTCTCTCTCTCTCCCTCTCTCTCCCTCTCTTAGAAAGCAGTTTCGCCCCAACCTCAACACAAGTCAAACCACTTAAATTACAGTGATGAGATCAAAGCTTTGCTCTGGATATTTGGAGCTGAGATCTATTTTACTACATAGCTTATAAAATCATCCACCACTCTAAGGAGATCCAGCCAGGCCATCGGAAAACTTTGTTTCTTCCTTGGCAGTGCAAAGAATTTAAAGCATTCTGTTATTTTGTTGCAGTTTTTTTCTGCTGGTGGTGAGGAGTGGGTTTGGGAAAGGTGGGGCAAATGTTGGGAAGTTTGTGAGCAGAGCTTTTGTCATGCTTCAATTAAAATGGCTAATTAGATACAACAGAAATTTCTTGGATGCTACGAAGTTATATAAAACTCCTTAGTTTTAAGGGGGAGTTCATTCTCATTTTAAATGTATTCTTTAGATTTGTCATTTGGCAATGCTGAAACCAAAAAAGCTCAGAAAAGAAGTGTGGGTGGGGAGCGTGGCGGGGGGGGGGCGGGGGCACTGACAGTGTGAACACAGCAGCAATGTTTAAGAACAGAGACGAAGACAATCACATGGTGGACAAAAACCTCCTTCTCATAGAAAAGTCAGCATAAATCACTTTGAGGTGAGTTGGGAGAATTATCTGCTGATATATCAACTGTAGAAATGTGGCTATAAACATCCTTATTGGTGAGACTCCATCAGCCAGTTTCTTATAACCAAGGTCCAATTTAGCAACTACTACAACTGACCCAAACTGCCCTACAGGAAATGTATGCAAGTTTTCTTCCTAAGAACAGCCACCAAAAATGTTTTTTTTAAAAAAAAAAGATCTTTGACCAGAAGAATTGGGTCACAAGATAAGAGAGACACCATTCTCTTGAATATCATTAATTCTTGATTTTTAAGGAAACATGGCTCCCATTAGGCCTAAGAGAGTTTCTTAAATGTGACCTACATTCAAGCATAATTATCTTTTTTTCCCAATTGGCAAACATATACTGCATAACCTTGTTATAAAATCTCATAATTAAAACAGTTTTGAATCTTATGAGCCAAATTCTCTGACCTAAAATGCAGTAAGATATGGAATAGTTGAAGACAATTAGAATAGCCTGATTCTATCTTAGCCCTGTCCTCAGTGTTTTGAAACAACAGCTTTTCCTTTTATGCAACATGACATTTTATCAGTAGATGTTATCCTTAAATTCATTGGGAGAAAAGGTGAGAAATGCTACATCTTTATCAAATATTCAGGAATAGCTTTAAATATTATTTTAAAAGTACAACCAGGACTAAAACTAAATCATTGCACAAGAAGTTTTGTGAAAGTGGGAATTTAGTCTGTCAACATTAAATTATTTATGTTATTGTATTTATTGGGTTTTATTGAGTAGTACCTCAGAAACATGCTGTGGCTTAGGAGAAAAAAGATTTGAAAGGTTTGGATCTAAGCTGGTCAACACCCACTAACTCTCTAAGAAACTCCATTTGTCATCTGTAAAATGGGAAAGTGATAATACCCATTCCACAGTATTGTATTAAAGACCAGATATAATCATCGGAAGTAAATTATATCTCAAAAATTAAACAAATGTTTGACTTATCACTATACCTTCAAATATTAAGAAAATAAACAGAGAAATGACACATGCTAAAAGATGTCTTAAACATATTCACTAAAATACATTTTTACAAATTATATGAGCTATGAATAAATACTGAATATACATCAAGAAATATGAGGTTACACAGATGTGGATTAAAAAATTAACATGGGCCCAGCCAGTGTGGCTCAGTGGTTGAGCATGGACCCATGCACCAAGACATCACCCTTCAATTCCCGGTCAGGGCACATGCGTTGGTTGGTTATGGGCTCAATCTCCAGTAGGGGGTGTGCAGGAGGCAACTGATTGATATCTCTCTCTCATCAATGTTTCTCGCTAAAATTAATAAAAATATATTTTTAAAGATTAACATGGACTTCCATCCTATCCACAGCAATCAAACAAAAAGAAGAATTAAAAGACATACAGATTAGAAAGGTAGAAGTAAAACTGTATTATTTGCAGATGACATAATACTGTATATAAAGAACCCTAACTATTCCACCAAAATGCTACTAAAACTGATAAATGAATTAGGTAAAGTAGCAGGATACAAAATAAATATTCAGAAATCAATTAGATTTTATACACCAAAATGAACTATCTGAAAGGGAAACTAAGAAATCCCATTCGTAATTGCATCAATAAAAATACCTACGAATAAATTTGACCAAGGAAGTAAAAGACCTGTACTTGGAAATTCATAACATTGAAGAAAGAAATTGAAGAAGATACAAATAAATGAAAGCATATACCATGCTCATGAATAGGAAGAATTAACATTATTAAAATTTCCATACTACCCAAAGCAAACTATAGATTCAATGCAATCCCTATCAAACTACCAATGATGTATTTCACAGAACTAGAACAAATAATTTAAAAATGTATATGAAACCACAAAAGGCCCTGAATAGCCACCACAATCATGAGAAAGAAGAGCAAAGTTGGGGACATCTCCTGGCTGGTGTGCCTCAGTGGTTGAGCATCAACCTATAAACCAGGAGATCATAGTTCAATTTCTGGTCAGGGCACATGCCTGGAATTGGGGCTTGATCCCCAGTAATGGGCATGCAGGAGGCATCCAATCAATGATCCTCTCTCATCATTGATATATATATCCCTCTCCCTTCCTCTCTGAAATCGGTAAAAATATACTTAAAAAAAGTTAGGGGCATCACACTACCTGATATCAAACTATACTGTACGTAGAG
The DNA here is from genome assembly GCF_000327345.1 of Myotis davidii. Classification (NCBI taxonomy): domain Eukaryota; kingdom Metazoa; phylum Chordata; class Mammalia; order Chiroptera; family Vespertilionidae; genus Myotis; species Myotis davidii. The sequence continues at coordinate 292,409 of NW_006287544.1, read as the reverse complement.
CTCGGGAAGTATGTCTCAGCACTGCGGCTGATGCAATGGTGTGAGCACACTCTACCATGACATGCTTCCTCGGCACACCAGGAAGTAGCAACGCCCGCCTGAACGAACTCCTAGAGCCACGTGCACAGTACCCCAGCCTTTCAGCCATTGGTCGCCTGTAGCAATGTGTCTCCCTCTGATTGGTCCCCTCATGCCATATATACCCCTGTAGTTCCACAACAAAATGGATCTGCATCACCGAACCTGGTCTCCGGAGTTGTGCATGCAGATGCCCTAGAGCGTTGGGGCTCCGTCCGTCGTCCTCACCCCAGAGGGACCCCCTGCTTCACTGTACTACAAGGCCATCGTAATAAAAACGGTATGACAACAGCATAAAAACAGAAACATATATCAATGGAGCAGGATAAAGAGCCTAGAAAAAAAATATGCCTATATGGTCAATTAATATTTGACAAAGGAAGCAAGAACATACATTGAGATAAACAGTTTATTAATAAAGGGTGTTGGAAATATTGGACAGATAGGTGCAAAAAAATGAAACTAGATCAACTTCTTCCACCATATACAAGAATAAACTAAAAATCAAAGAGTTAAATGTGAGAATCAAAACTGTAGTGATCGGGGAATATAAGACATTTTTGGGGGATAGCAATCTGAATCTGTGCCAGTAACCTGCCTTCTAAAGCACACTCTTGCTAGCTGATAATTAACTTCATTAATGCCTGTCCTGCCTTTCAGAACCTGTTTTGAATACTCCCATTTTACAGAGGCCATAAACCATGAACCACACACATCCCCTGGAGATGATTATCAGTGCTGGCACCAGGCCAGGACTTTGGGTATAATCTCATGTCCTGCAAAAAGTCTGTAAGCCTGCCACATTTGGGGAACAAAGAAACCAAAGGGTATAAAGGGAAAGATTCCTCCATATTCACTCACTCAGGACTTGGAGACTGATTCCCCTGAATCATGGCACTAGTGATGATTAAATAAAAGCAAATTTTCTGAATTTTCTCTGAGTGCCTGGCTGCTTAGTTCTCTCATGCTGCCTAGCAGCTTATCTGCAACAGTAAAACTTTCAGAAGAAAAAATATTCAGTAAAATCTCAAACATTTCTCTTAGTAATATTTTTTCTGATATATCTCCTCAGGCAAGGGAAACATAACCAAAAAATAAACAACTGGGACTACATCAAACTAAAAAATTTTTGCACAGCAAAGGAAACCATCAACAAAATGAAAAGATAGCCCACTGAATGGGAGAACATATTGGCTAATGATACATCTGATAAGGGGTTAATAGCCAAAATTTGTTACTCAACACTAAAAAAAAATCCATTTAAAAAATGGGCAAAATATCTAAATAGACCCTGCTCCAAAGAGAACATCCAAATGGCCAATAGACATCTGAAAAGCTGCTCAATGTCACTAAGTATCAGAGAAATGCAAATTAAAACCACAGTGAGATATCATCTCACCCTGTCAGAATGGTTATCTTTCTAATAATAGAGGAATATGCAAATTGCCCAGGACGCCATCACAGTAACGACCAAACAGTAGGCTGTGTGTGGCGACCAGGCTAGCAGGAGGGTTAGTGAGGGACAACCAAATGACTGAACAGCAAGCTGTGTGGGGTGACCAGACCAGCAAGGGGGGTAGCTGGGGGTGACCAGTGGGATCGGGCCTAAACCGGCGGTTGAACAACCCCCGTGGGGTCCTGGATTGGAGAGTGTGCAGGCAGGGTTGAGGGGACCCCCCTACCCGTGCACAAATTTCATGCACCAGGCCTCTAGTTATCAATAAATCAACAAACAGCAAGTGTTGGTGAGAATAGGGGAAAAGAAAACCCTCATACACTGTTGGCGGGAATGTGGATTGGCGTAGCTACTGTGGAAAACAGTATGGAGTTACCTCAAAAAATTAAAAACGGAACTGCCTTATGACCCCATGATTCCACTTCTGGGTATATATGGAGGAAGCCCAAAGACTAACACAAAACAATAGGTGTACCTCTATGTCCTTTGCAGCATAATTTACAATAGTTAACAAATGAAAGCAACCCAAGTGCCCATCATAGATGAGTGGATGAAAAAGTGGTGGTACATATATATAATGGAATATTAGCCATAAAAAGAATGAAATCTTACCATTTGCAACAACATGGATGGACCTAGAGTGCTATGCTAGTTGAAATAAGTCAATCAGAGAAAGGCAAATACAATACAATTTCACTTATATGTGGACTCTAAAGAACAAAATAAATGAACAAATGAAATTGAAACAGACTCATAGATACAGAGAACAGACTGTTAGTTGCCAGAGGGGAGAAGTGTCAGTGGGTGAAAAAGGTGAAAGGATTAAGAAGTACAAATTGATAATTACAAATGGGCATGGGAATGTCAAGTACAGCATAGAGAATATAGTCAATAATTTTGTAATAGCTATGTATGCTTCCATGTAGGTACTGGAAATATTATATGATTACCCAACCACTAAGCTGTACACCTGAAAT
>NW_006287544.1:274205-288521 GCF_000327345.1 Myotis davidii | reverse complement strand
AGTTACAAAATGGTCATGGGAATGTCAAGTACAGCATAAAGAATATAGTCAATAATTTTGTAATAGCTATGTATGCTTCCATGTAGGTACTGGAAATATTATATGATTACCCAACCACTAAGCTGTACACCTGAAATTAATACAATATAATATTGAATGTAAATTATAATTGAAAAATATATATACACCTGACATTCAGAGGAAATAAATAAATAAATAAATAGGAAAAAAATTACTATGGATTTCCAGATAAAGATGGCAGATTGTGCACACATATTTATATTATCTTCCATCCAGAAACTCATTAAAATGTTAATAAAGGAATGCAAATAAGTATAAACTCATAAAATAAAATAAGAAGTGATCATTAGCTGATAAAAGATTTCAATAGATTTTTAGAGGATAACAAGTTACGTCCTCTAACTTCTGTTAGCATGGAGACATGCTAACAGAAGACAGGCATGCCAAGAGATTAGCTTAGACTAAAGTAAAGGGGTAGTGGGTGATGTAGTAACACCGGTGGAGACAAGCTGCCTAGGAGAAACATTGAAACGCTCAGTATTCTACAAAGTCAGATACAACAGGAGTGGCAATGACATATAAGACTGAAAAATAAGAGAAATCAATCAAAATCCTATTTATGGGACAGCTGATGCACCACTATGTAAATCATGACCCATTTCCTTGTATTTGCTTCACTCTAAAATGTGAATAGAAAACCAAAAATTCCCACACAGTTGAAAAAGTCCCTAAAGTGGAAGGCTCTGACCGAGATAAACAAACAGAAACTACTGATTCCAAAATGAAAAGAGATAATATGAGGAACATGAGTTTTTTATAGAAATTCTAACATATTTAGATTCAAGAATATATTGCACCCATTAGACAAGAAGAGAATCCTAGCAAAAAAATATATTAAGAAAGAAACTTGGCTTTAAAAATTTGATTGACAAAAGAAAAAAGAAAAAGACATTTTTAAATATGAAATTGAGAAAATCTCCTAGGAAATAAAATTAAAATAGACAAAAGGATAAAACCAGGAGGACTACTAGATAATTAATAGGAATTATGGAAAATGAGCAGCACAAATGGAGGGGAGGAAATTGTTAATTTGACTGATATAAGATAATTTGGGATAGCTGACAGATTTAACACTTCAGAGTGGAATAGCCCAGCAGTGGCTGTAAAAAGGCCTTCAAGTAGGATCCGTGCTGAAAGGAAAAAACAGAAAGAAAATGTAGATCATCAAAGAATGAGAATCAGACTGGCATAGACTTCACATCAGCAATACCAAATGCTTAAGGAAAGGGAACAACTTTAAAAGTCTCAGGAAAAGTTATTTTTAAACTATATTTTTATTCCTAATTAAATCATTATTCCAGTGTGAACAGAGATCACACTTGCATGTGCTGATTTTCACACATTCAAAGAATCAGAAGAGTTGCATCTCACATATAATTTCTTAGGAATTTTGTTCAGTTTGCACTGCAGCAAAAAAGAAGTAAACAAACATAGTAAAAGACTCGAGTTCTAAAACAAAGCAAAAGCAATGCCGTGGTCACTGTAGAGGAGTTTGCAGAACAAGCACAGACAAGAGTAGTCAGACATAGAGCTTCAGAAGAAAGAAGTTTCTGAAATTTTTTTTAAATTTTTTGATAGGAAAAATATTGAGAACAAAAGAATGACAAGTAGTATAAGAAAAAAAAAAGGCAATTAGTAACTCCAGAAAAATTAGAAGTTGTACAAGTATAGTAATAATGTACTATGTGACACTGCAATAAACAATATTGAGCCCCAATGTAAACACCATTTATTGGTTTACAATTTTAGAATCAATCTATAGACAAAGATGGTAGAACTATGATTAGATATCAGAAGGTAAATGCTAATACTCTCGACATTATAGGGGTACAGATTACAAAAATTGGGAAGGAGAAATGGATAGAAGAACTAAAAAGATAGGGACTAAAATTAAATTGTCTGTTATTAAAAGGAAAAGTATTGTACCTAAATACTCTAAAGTTACTAAAAGAATACATATTTTATTTAAAGTTGCATAGGTGACCAATGAAGATCTTAAATAAAGATATGACTATCAGAAGATATTGAGTAACTTAATTGAAGTACATTCTCATCTACCAGTATAGGAAGATAATATATAATATCTAATACTAATAACCCAAGAATTAACAGTAGAAGAATATTGTTTAAAGATATAGAGGTAAGTAACAAAAATGCTATAAAAATGAAAAGTTACATCTGAGAAGAGACTGAAGAAAAAGCGTAGGACAGGGAACTATTGCTTTTCAGCATACGTGCGTCTATCTTTTTTGTTGTCGTGTGCACTTTTCACTTTGATGAGAATTTTAATTATTCTATAAAATCCAAGCATATAAATTTCACTAAGAAATATATGTTCCACTAGTTTACACAAATGGATCAAATTGATGTGAAATCTAAGCGGCAAAATATTCTACAATATATTTCATCGTATTTAATGCTGAATGTGATTTCAGAGCGGGAAGGTGCTCACTCTATTTTGATAAAGAATCACTAACTAACTCAAGTGTTCCCAATGCAACAAGATGTAAAATATCTTCAACTATCCCCTCCACTTGGAGACATCTGTGCTCATTGATTTACAATGCATGGGCCGCCTGATCATTTTGTGTTATTTGCTACTTCAGGCATTATTCATGACCCTTCACTAGCAAGCTGAGACCATGTGGGCTAGTCTCCTGATTCAGAAGAACCCTAAACCTAAAGTGGATAGACGTGCTTGGCAAACTCAGAAGCAGATTTCACCCCTCTACCATCACCCCTTTTTATCTGCCTTCACCTACATTACCACCAGGAACCACAGGTGCATTTTGCATGACATTTCCTTTGTGAGCAGCTGAGAACAAAGAGAATGTCCTGCAAAATGATGCTGAAACATGATCATTGCTGTGTATTATCTTGCCAACACCTTGCGTATGGAGTATCCTCCCTGGCTATCATTCAGATATTGTTCTTTCTCTTTGGATGGGTAAGACAAAGGTGAGGAGTCCGCTTAAGTGCTCAAACAGTACCCTCTGCTGGTCGAGTTTGCGCTGATGATTTGATTTGTAGCAGGGCTTAGTCACACTGACAACACATGGGAGGGAGAGAAGACAGCAAGGTGGAAACTATTCACCAGGATGGAAAAGGCAAAAACAATTAAAATCAACTAATTTTTAGTTACATATAAGGAAACTGACATTTTAGGCATCATATCACATATATCTGTGATCATATATGTATCTTATTAAATATCAGTAGAATACTGTGTTATTGTAAAAAGGAGCTTTTGATGAGCGATGCTGCCTATTGCATTCAAATTCTCTGCTTTACAAAATGATTCATTACAAGTTTCCCAAGGAAGTTTCTCTAGAGCTTTGAACACATGACATAATTTACACTCTGTTTGGAAGCATATATTAACTGCGTAAAATAAAGTGTTTTCTTGCATCACAGCCGAGGGCTCTTACACTATATCAGAGATGTCTGCATGACTTGACATATGTATAAATGTTTAGGAAAAGTTCAAATTAATTTTTGCTACCTTGCTAACGAGTAAGGCACAGGGGTTTGGAGATGGAAGATTAATCTGTCTGACCCCAGGAGGAATGAGTATGTTCTACAGAACAGGAGCTATCTTATGATCTATTTTTCTCAATATAGTAGAAATGCTTAATAAATTGAGTAGCAATTAAAAACAGATGCTACCTTTAGAAGCACAGAACCAGCATTTTTTATATCTTTGACCCTAAAACACATGTATATTCAGCCCTCTGTGTCTACCATGGCGGTGGGGTTCACAACACATAAAGCACATCTCATTCTCACAAAGAATTTACAGTTGAGAAAGAAAGTCAACATATTTTAGGCTATTCAATAGTGGTACACCCTCCTGCCCTTTGTTCTGTTGTCCTAATTTGGAGTGGGAGGAATTTAAATGCTCACAGGCCCAAAGAAATAGGGTACACAAATGGCACATGTTGAGTGTGAGAAGCATGTGGTCCTCTTGGTCTATCTTTCATTTGTGATCAAGGCAGAGATACAGAGGACGAACTCTCCACTATACAGAAAGCACAGCGCAAGCATCATGAGTTCTTACTGCAGCCTCACTTCGGTGTTGGAAAGGCAACAAGGAGTAGGGAGACTGACGAAACGGAGACTGTGTGCCCCACCTAGACTGTCAGATACGCAGCACTTATCAATGTTGCCATGAAGCCTGAGGGCCAAGGGTTGCCAGATTTATGCTTTTTTGAGAGGAACTTAAAGTCAGAATATTTATGCAGCATTTCCTCTTTGAAGCTCAAATTTTTCCAGAAGAGCCTGTGAGCCAAAACAAACATCTACAAACTAAATTTACCCACTCCCTAGCAGTGTCTGCAACCACAGACTAAAGTTCTTTCTCCTTGCTTCAGGGCCTTTGCACATGTCTTTCATCCTGCCAGTAATTTTCCTCTCCCATTTCCCCTCCCTTCCTCCAGGTACTGCACTCATCCCTCGGGTATTTACTCAATTGCCATTGCTTCCAGAAAGTCTTCCCTGATCAGCCAGGTTTGATTAGGTTCCCTTGTGGTAAGTTCCCCTGCCTTTCTGTGCCTTTCCATCACAGCACACAGCAGAGCTTGTAATTATATGTTTGGGAGTGGGGGCTGGTATTTAATTAGTTTTCTCCTTCACCACAGAGCACGCTGGCCATCACAAAGGAGGCACTGGTAAGTAATGTTGATTAAATGAACAATGACTTTATAATAACTCTGGGATAGCCAGAACTGCTCATGTATGGTCAGTTTCACTGAGCCCTTAGATTCTGGCTTTGGAGGCAGGAAGTCTGGGTTTGAATCCCAGGTAGCCCACCTGCAGGCTGCATGATGTTCAGTAGTTGCTGAACTTCCCAGAGTTTATTCCCTCATTTAGAAAGTGGGGTCTCCTGGGTTTGTGCTCAGGGCTAAAGACGATGCATTGTATAGTACTAAAACATTATAGGCACTCAGAAATGTTAAATGTTAATTAAATGTTATAACACTGATACTGATAGTTAGTCTACTCACACTAACTTGCCCCCATGCCTGCTGGTCACCATGATGAGCATTTGACAAATCTGAGCATTGACCACAGAACAGCATTCTCCCCACTAACCACATTTTCCCACCAACCAAGCTAATCAGTATTCACAGAAAACAGGCCTGGAAGAGGTCTTACAATCTAGTGTCTTAATCATAAAATTTTCTTTTTAAGTCAGAAAGACTTATCCACCACTGATATTTCCTAATTGTGTAAGTGATCTTACTGAACCCCTTAAGAATGTTCAACACATATCTCAGGTTCACCTGGTAGGAGTGAATTGTGAATTTAAAATGGATCAATGGACATATTACTCTTAGGGTAGGACAGTGTTATCTGGGAAGGAGACACCTTATTGTGTCATGGAAAGCAGGTAAGATGGGAGCCAGACACACCTGCGTTCCACCTTTTTGTCACTCACCAGCTCTGTGATCTTGGCCAAGTCATTAGGCCTCGCCTATAAAAACTAACCTCACAATGCCTGCTTGGAGGGTTGTTTTGAAGATTAAAGATAATATGTGGGAAAGAGCCTGGCATGAAAGAGATGTTCAAGGCATGACAGTTATGTAATAAAAGGGAACCAGAACCTTGTACTCATTCCTCACACCCACCTCCCTAAAATAAAATTCTATTTAATTTATACAAGATAGCACAACTACAGCAGGCTGGTTGGTATACTGTAAGTCATAGGATTTCAATTTTTTTTTTTAATATAAGCAAATTTTATTTAGAAAGTCACGAGGTAGAAGCCAGCCATAGAAGATGTGAGCCAGCTGGGCTGCGTGGGCTCAGGACGCAAGTTTCAGAGGCAAAAGAAGGCCCTTGGAGCTTAGGAAAAAGGCAGAGACAATGGTCTCCAGGGAAAGGAGAGAGGGAAAGGTGTGTGGGTGTGCTCCAGAGAGGGAAAAACAGAGGGGGTTGGGGGAAGAGAAAGAGGAACTAGGATTTCAAACTTTTAATGGAAGAAATAAGACAATCTTTGGAAAGTTCAGGGTCGTGGATAAACTGGGCCAGGAATTTGACTGCTATGTACAGCTCTTTTGTCTTGCATTTTCACAAAACAGCAGGGAGAAATGTGAGTCATGGATAGCGCTTCCCTAGAAGGCTGGCAGGGAACCAGCATGCTCTAGTCACTGTCCCACTGCAAACCCTGGTTCCAGAATTTGTCTTCTGAGTTCGCCTGGTCTGGGTGGGTCCTGTGACTCATTTCGTACCACTTTGTAACAAAAGCTCCATGAGTTACACCCTTCATTTTTCTTTCTTCTTTTTTTTTTTTTTATGTCTCACACTAGCCTCCCTGGCTCTTAGCCCTTCCCCACAAATTGAGCCCAATAGGAGTTATTAATAGTCTCTTATTCGGAGCTCTCAACGTTCTTGGTTCTACCCACATAGCAGCACTCCCTGCATCTGACTGTTTCTTATCTTGAGGGAAAACACAGGACCTTTGATTTATCGTTGTTTTCCAAGCAACTGGTACATAGTAGGTGCTCTTATCTGCGCACAAAAGAACTGAAATGTGGCTGATTTAAGCAAGAAAGGAATTTACTCAAAGGATGTTGAGTAGTTCCCAGAGGCAGCCTGAAGACCCAGACTCTAGTTCCCTGTGGCTGGAAAGGAGGTCACAAGTAACACCCAGCTTTCCTCTGGCACAGAGTCATGTCTTCCCTCTCCCTCCGCTCTTGGGTAACTGCTTTTCAGTTAAAACTCCGGGACAGCTGTCCAGGCCTGCCTGCAGGGGAGGTGGGAAAGTGGATATCTGGCATTTTCAGTTTCTCACATAAGAGGTGGCCTCCTGCCCAGCAAGACTTAAAAGGTAAAGAATTCCTACACAGGACGAGGTTCAAATGCTGGGCAGCCAACGTTAAAACAGAGCAAATCATTCCCGCACCTACTCCTTAGCATTGACTGGGGTCCAAATTGTCTGATGTGTTTTGATTTTTCTCAGTGCTCCCTACAGCTCCCAAAATCACAAGGCTTGCTACCTGTTTGTTGGAATAAATAAATGAACAATGAGTCGAATGCCACAGTCTCTTTCTTCCTGGGCTCCCGTGACATCCACCTGGATTCCTCCTTTTCTACTGAACTTTTAACGTGGCCCAGACTCACTGTGTCCCACCGACTGGATGGGAGAACCGCAGGCTGTGGGCATGGCATGGGGCTCGCTCCCACTCCTGCAGCCTGGCTGGCACCAGCCCAGGGCTGCCTGGCTGGGCCCCTCTGTGGCTTGTTTTCTCTTCTTCATCATTCCCTTGCCCTTTGGACTTGATGACTGCATTTGGCTCACTTACTTTTTGACCCTGGCACTTTGCTGTATTTCTCAACAGGAGTGCTATTAGCATTTGGTGCAGAACGATTCTTTGTTGAGCGAAACAGCCTCTTAGGTTGCAGGACTTTTTAACATTCCTGTGCCTGCTCATTCAGTGTTAGGACTGTCCTGTAGTCTTGGTGACAACCAAAAGGTAGATACACCTTTCCAAACTGTTCCTAGTTTGTGTTGGGGAGTGGGGGAATAGCATGATCCCCGTAGAAGCTCTATAAAGACTGCTCAGACCCTAACCAGTTTGGCTCAGTGGACAGAGCATTGGCTTGCGGACTGAAGAGTCCCAGGTTCGATTCCGATCAAGGGCATGTACCTTGGTTGCGGGCACATCCCCAGTAGGGGGTGTGCAGGAGGCAGCTGATTGATTTTTCTCTCTCACCAATGTTTCTAACTACCCCTCTCCCTTCCTCTCTGTAAAAAAAATCAATAAAAATATTTTTTTAAAAATGAATAAATCAAGAAATGTTTATTAAAAAACAAAAAAGACTGCTCAGATTCACCACCTGACTCCTCCCTGTTGGATTGCAACCTCCAGGTCAGCACCCTGGGATTTGAACCCAGCTCGCTGCCCACCTGGACATTAGAATTCCATACCCCGTAAAGGAAGAAAGCTTGCTGATGAAAGTTAGCATTGGGTGGAACTATCATACAGTTATCAAACAGAGTCAGAAAGAACTGGGCATCGTGTTCCTACTCTTCTGTGTGATCTGGGCAAACAAACTCACTCACTCTGCACTCAAATGTCTCCGTTTGTAAAGTGGGAGGCATTTTAGGTCAGGCTCCCTAGAAGCAGAGCTGGAGTTGGAGAGCTTTGTTCAAGCGATTTATTGGGAGAGTCCTCTCCAGAGAAGGGCAGTCGGGGGAGCAGGATGGGAAGGGGAAGCCAAACAAGAAAGCTCTGAAGCATGAATGACACCAGAGTTGGTCCTGCCTGGAGACGAGGGAGCTGGCCTTTTGGACCCGGGTCCGGCAGGTATTGGCTGAGGTCTAGGTGGAGAGACAGCTCCCACTGGCCACGAAGAGCTGCCCATTCCCCCATCCCCATCCCCATCCCCATCCCCCAGGATGTAAGTTGTCAGCCATTTCTCACAGCAGCTAGGGGATGGGTGAGCAGGGTAAAGGGGATCTGGGCAGGGTGACAACAGCATCCACTACAGGAAATAATAATATCTACCTTAGGAAATACTGCCCTGGCCGGATAGCTCAGTTGGTACACATACACCAAAGTTACCGGTTCCATCCCGTCAGCGTACATACAGAACCAGGGGTCCTCAAACTTTTTAAACAGGGGTCCAGTTCACTGTCCCTCAGACCGTTGGATGGCCGGACTATAGTTTAAAAAAAAAACTATGAACAAATTCCTATGCACACTGCACATATCTTAGTTTGAAACAAAAAACAAAAAGGGAACAAATACAATATTTGTATTTGCATGTGGCCTGCGGGCCATAGTTTGAAGACCCCTGTAACCAATGAATGCTTAAGTGACTAGAACAACAAATCATTGTCTCTCTCTCTTCTTTCCTCTCTCTCTAAAATCAATAAATTAATTTTTTTAAAAAAAACAAAACAAGAAATGCGGATAGTGCCATGTGTAGTACACAGTAAGTGCTCAGCAGATGGTTTCTGTTGAGGGCCTGCCATCCGTGCTCTGGGACCGGTTGGTGGGGGCCCTGCAGCTGAGGGGCCCAGTCAGAAGGAGCCACATCAAGCTCTCATCTCCTCTCAGGAGCCTGATTCTTCCTTGCCCGACCCTGACTCCAAAGGGCTCCTTACCCTCTGTGCCCTGGAAGATATCAATTATTTACCATTTTACAATGTACGCAATGCCCACGTTTTAGAATACCAAAAATATAAATGAGGAATCATCCAAGGGAGATGGTTGTCTAAGCTCTTAATCAGCGCTTTCCAGAGACACGGGGGGAGGGATTGTTGGTGGATTCCCATGAAGAGGGATATTCTAGCTTCTATTAAAAGGGGATGAGAGAGGAAGGAAGGAAGGAAGGGGTGGGGAGAGAAAAAAAATACAGGAGATGTTTGTGAAACTTTGGAAAAAATGTCATGAATTTGAAGACACTGGCAAAAAGAGAAGAAATTAGAACTAATTGACAGAACACAGGGACTGACTAAATCTTCCAGATTAAAGGCCATGTCTTTCTCCTGAAAAAGAGCAAATAAATCTTGCAGTAAAGTCACACACTCTCAGTAATGAGAAGAGAGAAAAATAAGCAGAACTAACTGAAGGTAATAGGCAAGATCCCCTTTCAAATATCTGTAGCTTTCTTGGAAACGAAACATTTTATTTCTTGCTGTAGATACAAAGGAAAGCTCTGAAGGAACAGGCTTATTTGCCTGGCTGCTGCCAAAGGGCATGTGTGCCCTCCTGGTTTATTAAGATCCCTAAGGAGCCCTCAAGTGATGCTATGAAATTTTTCCCAAACTTCGGCCTCAGACACCGCCTCGCACTGTCAGGCGCCGTTCTCACCGGGGAGGATGACCCATACGCTTCGGTACGGAGTGTGCACGCACCTATCTGCCCTCAACAACCAGTTCTGCACAAGCTTCCTCTATATTTTAATATCTTTAAAATTAAAACAGTTAAATGTTTATACATTTCAACAACAATATGTGTACATGGAAGAAAAGTTAGAAAACCTATGTAAGCCGAACAAGTTTGGCTCAGTGGATAGAGTGTTGGTCTGCAGACTCAAAGGTCCCAGGTTCGATTCTGGTCAAGGGCATGTTCCTTGGTTGCGGGCACATCCCCACTGGGGGGCATGCAGGAGGCAGCTGATCGATGTTTCTCTCTCATCGATGTTTCTAATTCTCTATCCCTCTCCCTTCTTCTCTGTAAAAAATCAATCCTATCTAATAAAAGAGAAATGAAAAATTTCATAGCATCATGGTAATTAGCCATACGTCCACTACCCTTCCCATTGGCTAATCAGGGGGATATGCAAATTAACTGCCATCCAAGATGGCGGCCAGCAGCCAGGCTACTGACACTAACAGGAGGCTTGCTTGCTTCAGTGACGGGGGACACCATCGTTCCCCACCTGCCACTGCTGTGCTCTGAGCTGCTAAGAAACATTGTTACAAATATAGAAGCTAAACAAAACCCCAGAAACCTGTTTTCAGTCAGCCGGGATCTCCGAGCTGGAGTCGCAACAAAGTTTCAAATACAGAAAGTAAACAAAGCCAGAAACCTGTTTTCAGCAGCGGAGTCTCACAGCTAAAGCCAGCTCTCAGCTCCAGTGACAGCTATAAATCCAAGAATAAAAAAAAAAGGAAAAAAGGAGCGGTTGGGAGCTTCAGTCCCCCGCCAGCCTGAAAACAGCCCTCAGCCCCTCACCCAGACTGGCCCGGCACCCCAGTGGGGACCCCCACCCTGAAGGGTGTATGACCAGCTGCAAACAGCCATCATCCCTTCATCCAGGCTGGCCAGGCACCCAAGTGGGACCCCCACCCTGATCCAGGACACCCTTCAGGGCAAACCAGCCAGCCCCCACCCATGCACCAGGCCTCTATCCTATATAGTAAAAGGGTAATAAGCCTCCCAGCACCGGGATCAGAGGAGCCGTGAGGCCTCCTAGCCCCTGGAGCAGCGTGACAGGGGGCAGCACCCAAACCCCCTGATTGCCCTGTGGCTCTGTGTGTGACAGGAGGCGGGGCCACAACCTCCCTATCTGCCCTGCTCTGTTCCTGACAGGGGAAGGTGCCCCAACCCCCTGATCGGCCAGCTCTGTGTGTGACAGGGGTGGCACTACCACCCCCTGATCCGCCCTGCTCTGTGCGTGACAGGCGGGGGCGCTGCAACCTCCCCATCAACCCTGCCTTGAGTGTGACAGGGAGCGGCGCCCCAACCCCCCAATCGGCCCTGCTCTGAGCCCGACCAGGGGCTGCACCTAGGGATTGGGCTTGCCCTCTGCCACCCGGGAGTGGGCCTAAGCCAGCAGGACGTTATCTCCTGAGGGGTCCCAGACTGTGAGGGCACAGGCCGGGTTGAGGGACAACTCCCCCCCACCCCCGCCAGTGCACAAACTTTTGTGCACTGGGCCTCTAGTAAAATATATTTTTTAAAAAAGGAAAACCTATGTAAGGAAAAAGAGGAAATATAAATACCCACTACTCAGAAATCATGATTGTCAGCATTTTGTTGTATATGCTTACAGATATTTCCTATGCACCTGAAACTAATATAATATTGGATGTCAAACTGTAACTTTTAAAAAAAATTCATTGAATATTTATCCAAATAAGTAGAATTGAGAGGAGACAAAAACAAAAAAAAAAACCCTTGATGAATGGTAACCATATTCAGCAAACAAACAAATAACTTTGGCATTAGAAGACAGAGCTTCTCCCCAGCCCTCTCCCTGAATTTCTGACTTTTGAGAAGCCAGTTAAACATGCCTTAAAACAGAAAAGTAGAAATGACTCCCACAACCCTACTTCCCTGCACCCCAGGCCTCATTGCTCATGTATTTTGTAAGAGTTTATTGGAAAATGCCTGCCAAGCACTTGGAACTCCTTGAAGAAGAGTGTTTTATAAATAGAATTTTAGCTTGTGGGATATTTTACTAGTTAAGAAAATTTCTCATGTTTCTTTAAAAAAGCATTACACAAGTGACGTGATAGAAGAGAAATAAAAGCTGCCCATTCTCGGAATCCACTGGTTTCTTGAAAGCTTCCTCAAGAAGGTCTCCTTCTATGTACACCTAGAAACTTCATCATCTTCTCTGTGACAACTTTAAACATTCATCATTTTTCCCTTAAATTAAGATTCAGCTCTATGTGAGACATTTTTCTGAGAAAAGAAAATATTGTGATAATATTATATATACTCAATTCTAAGACACGATTAATGTTAGAACTTAGCCACCAAAGTCAAGATGGCTTTATTATGTAAAAATGAAACATAACAGTAGAAGTACATATTGATGGTAAGGTGGTTCCAAGTTTAGAAACATTAAAATGGAATAAAGGGATATTGAACATAGAGTAGTGGACATTGGAAATGTGATCATAGCTAGAAACTCTAGGCCAATAGCATGCACTAGGCACTGGGCCAAGGGCTTCATGTGTGTGTTATTTATCCTCATAACAATCCTAGGCTTTTGGGGACATCACCAAGGCCAGATGGGCTTAGAGAAGAGCTTCTGACCCCTAAGTCCAGGGTGCCAGTCGCTGGGCGTTCTGTCTCCCTAATGCATCACTCACATTTCCACTCCCAGACTACCCCACTATCCTTTATCTGGGCTGTCCTCAACAAATGTTGGATTTACAAGGACCGACAGGACTTTCCTACTCTCAGATGACTCCCCCTGGCCTGCTCCAATTCCTCTCCCTACCCCACCTCCTCTGGAATTCCCTATGAACTTTCTTGTTGGATACAAAATCGCAGTGAAGCAGAACTGCTATAAAATTGTAGCTAAAATAATAAAAGAAAAAGCTCAACTTCACTAGCTATAAGGGAAATTCAAATCAAAACTACAACAAGATACCACCTCACCTGTTAGAATAGCTATTATCAAAAAGACAAGAAATAAGTGATAGAGAGGATGAGGGGGAAAAAGAAACCCTTATTCACTGCTAGAGGGAATGTAAACTGGTACAGCTGCTCTGGAAAATAGTATGGAGGCTCCTCAAAAACTTAGAGCTACCATATGGCACAAAACTGTATCTACTGGAATATTTGAAAATAATTATTTGAAAAAAATATGTATGTACCCTTATGTTCATTGCAGCATTATTCACAGTAGCCAAGATCTGAAAACAAGCTGTGTCCTTGATAGATGATTAGATAAAGAAGGTGTGGAACATATATACAATGGAACACTACTCAGCCATAAGAAAGGATAAAATACTGCTATATGTTATGGATCTTGAAAGTATCATGCTGGGTAAAATAAGATGGAAAAGGGAAAGAACCACATAATTGTACTCATATGTAGGATACAAAACAAAAAGAAACCAATGATTAAACAAAAACTCATATACATGGACAATAGTATGATGGTTACCAGGGAAGAAGAGGGGTAAGAATGGATAAAGAGGGTAAAGGGAGTCAAAGACATGGTGACAGAAGGAGACTAGACTTTGGGAGGTGAGCACACAATCAAATACAAAGATGTTGTATTATAAGTTACTAGAGGCCCGGTGCACGAATTTGTGCACCAGTGGGGTCCCTAGGCCTGTCCTGTGGATCGGGCCAAAAACAGCTCTCCAACATCCCCTGAGGGGTCTCAGATTGAAAGAGGGTGCAGACCAGGCCGAGGGACCCCACTGATGCATGATCGGGGCCAGGGAAGGACGTGGGAGAGCTCCAGGGCATGTCTGGCCCACCTTGCTCAGTCTTGATTGGCCAGTCCCCAGTAGCAAGCTAACCAACTAGTTGGAGCATCTGCCCCTCGTGGTCAGTGCATGTCATAGCAACTGGTCGACTGTTCAACTATCTGCCCCCTGGTGGTCAGTGCACGTCATAGTAAGCAGTTGAGTGGCCTTAGCATATCATTAGCATATTTTGCTTTTATTGGTTTAACGGACAACTGGATGACTAGACACTTAGCCTATTATGCTTTTATTATATACTAGGGGCCCGGTGCACGAAATTCGTGCACTGGGTGTGGGGGGGGAGTGTCCCTCAGCCCAGCCTGCCCCCTCTCACATACTGGGAGCCCTCAGGCGTTGACCCCCATCACCCTCCAATCACAGGATTGGCCCCTTCCCCAGGCCTGACGCCTCTGCCAGAGGCGTCAGGCTTGGACAGGGGACCCCCAAGTCCCCCAATCACTGACTCTGGCCCCCGCCCAGGCCTGAGGCCTCTGGCCCAGGAATCATGCCTGGGCAGGTGACCCCCATCTCCCTCTGATCGCTTGCTCCACCCCCCGCCCAAGCCC
>NW_006287544.1:259448-273198 GCF_000327345.1 Myotis davidii | reverse complement strand
TTACCATGTTTCTCTTTTATTAGTGTAGACTAGAGGCCCGATGCATGAAATTCATGTAAGAGTAGGCTTTCCTTCCCCCAGCTGCCGGCACCCGGCTTCATCCAGAAGGACAGAAGGACGTCTAGTCTAATTAACATATTACACTTTTATTATTATAGAGGATACACCTGAAGCACACGTCATTAACCAGTTACCCCAATAAATTTAATTTAAAAATAAAAGAAAAGGGAGAATTAGTAATTACTCAGATGAATTTCAGATTAAATCAACCACATCTATGATTCTCTTCATTTCTTCACCCTGTTCATTTGTCTCTCTTCCTGAATGATTTCCTCCCACTTCTACTAGTAAATATGTAAATGAAATTATTCAGTTTGTATTGGGGTCTTCCACAGTGTTACAGGCCCTGATGATAACATAGTTGGGAAAACAAAGCTACAAACACTTTCTTCAGGAATCTTACAGTCCAGAGGGGGAGTTAGAAATTAAACAAATAATTACATAAATGAATTTATAAATACAAATTGTAATCCCTGCTCTAGCATAAAAACCAAGCAGGTAGGCTTTCGAGTGTCTTATGACCAGGTGTCCACACCTTGCCAGACAGATCAGCCTTCCTGGAGAAATTGACATTGAGTAATGAGTGGGCTTAGCCAGGCATGGGATATGGAGAAAGATCATCTCAGCTGAGGGGTGCACCTGTGAGTGCCCTAAGATTGAGAAGTTAAATTTATACCCTATAAATTTAGAAAGTCACAAGGGTAACTATGGGGAGAAAAAAGAGGAACAACTGAAAACTTCCCCTACCTGGTGAAAGAAATAGACTTACAAGTCCAGGAAGCATAGAGAACCCCAAACAAAAGGAATCCAAAGAGGACCACACCAAGACACATCATAATTAAAATGCCAAGAGCAAAAGACAAAGAGAGAATCTTAAAAGCAGCAAGAGAAAGAAACTCAGTTACCTACAAGGGAGTACCCATACGACTGTCAGCTGATTTCTCAACAGAAACTTTGCAGGCCAGAAGGGAGTGGCAAGAAATATTCAAAGTGATGAATAGCAAGAACCTACAACCAAGATTACTTTATTGAAATCTTTATTGAAAGCTCAGCAAGAATAAGATCTTCTCCTGAAAACTTTCTAAAAAAATCTCCCCCCCAGATATTTAGTCTAACTCATCCTTTCTTCACATTCTGCTATCATTTGATTATTAACTCATTCATAACAGCAACAATAATAACAAGAATCACATTTAATTAGGAGCTACAATGTGCCATTCTCTTCTGTTAGCAGTTTACTTATTTTTCACCGTTATCCCTCATAGCAAGTCTATGAGATCGTTATTGTTATTAGCCTGATCTGACAGGTGGATAAACTAAATCAGAGGCCACTGAATAACTGTCCCAGTTCCTGGTGAACGAGTGAAGCCGTTGGGCTGGCACTCATAATGAGCACCTCATACTGCCCCTTCATGAGGACTGTATACCACACGAACCCCCACAGGACACTGAAGGAGAGATTGAGGGAGTGGTCACACTGCACAACTCAGAGAGCCTTGTCTGAGGCAGGAGATGGAAGGCAGAAGCTTTCATGGGGCCCAGGAAAATTCCACACACATGTCATCAGACGGCACAGCTCATCATTCTTCTCTAGCAAGGAGGACTCCTGAGCACAGCCACGCACCTCATGTTCCCTCGCTGCCAGTACAGTGGCCCTGTGGGTGGGGTTTGTTATCCCAACTGCACAAATAAGGAAACAGAACTTCACAGGGTGTATGTGATGTGCCAAAGCCATGCAGCTAGGAAGTAGCAAAGCAGGGATTGAGCCCAGCCTTGTCTGGGGTGAAAGTCTCCTTTTGTTCAGCCTCCCAGACTCTGTTATGGAGTCTTTCCTTATTAAACTGAAGGGGACCAAAGGCCTAAAAAGTCTGCCATTTCCCAAATTATAGTTTTTGGTGTGTTTTTTTTTAATGAAACCATCAACACACACACACACACACACACACACACACACACACACACAATGATTATCAAGTCAGAACAGGTCCTATTCTGAGAGAAAAGAGGTGGGTGGGTTAGAAAGACACTCAGCAAACTGTGGTGGTGCTGGCAATGTTTCACTCCTTGCCCCGAGTAGCAATTACATGAGCATTTACTTTATAATTTACTAAGATATGAATTTATTTGGTGCACTTTTCTCTCTGTGTGTGATATGTCACCATGAAAAAGTTTTAAAAGAAACTTTAAAATCTCAGCATTTCTTTCAGCAAAATTCAGGCTACCATAGATTACAAGGCAGGTGGTCATGGTGAGAGAGGAATGTTAAACTACATTTCAGCAAGACCTAAGGCGACAAATTCTTGAGAAGATGGCATAGACGATGTGAAGTCATCTCCTCCTTAACCCTGGTTGCAGGGGGCAGGGATGCTTGTTTTAACTGGTCCATATAGAAGCCCAAAATGCAGAGCCAGGCACACAGACCAGGTGAGGTTTCTTGCCAGAGGTCATAGAGGGTGTGCAGCTTTATTGAAAGGAATTAGCTTCTGGAAATCCACCAAGAATAGCTGAGGGTCACTGGAAAAAATAACAGTCTGCAAGCAACTACTTGCTCAAGTTCCTTAGTCTGCTGTCCCACCAAGCCGCCGCCCTGGGGACTGGCACGTAGGACTCTCCATTACTCCATTCATGCAAGACAGCAGAATATGTAGCCAAGAGTGTAAAAGGGCCCTGGCTCTACAACAAGGGGCCCGTGGGAGAACAGATGGTCCAGGCCAGAGTACCACTCACAGAAGACACTGGAGAACGATCGCTCAAATATAATGTGCTGCGTCCCTGCAAGTCTCCATTTCCAATGTTCATCCTTATATTTTGGTCTGATTATTTTAGGTGCAGTGGCTCTATTTTGGTTGTCCCAAAGCAATATTTCAGCCATAGAATATCTTTCACCTTGAGAGTCAGAGTGGAGCTGTTCATCATTTTGTAACAGAATTCTAATGTATCTGACATTGACTCTATTAGTAAGTTCCTAAAATGTGCAGAGTGCACCAAATTCAAAATATCGCCCCCATCACTACTCACACCACACACACACACACACACACACACACACACATTTAGTTCTACCTCTGTCACATGACACTCTATGACATTTGTGTTCCAAAGGTTATACATCAACTGTTTTATTTCATTTCTCATTGCTGTTATTTTCTCTTTTTTCATTTTAACCCATTTTTGTAATTACTGACAATGTACTTATCTAACAAGCAGCATTTCAAATATTTTTTTAGAAAATGCATTTATATTGAATTTTTCTACTCTCTTGACTACCTTAAAATAGATTAAGTTATAAGCTGTGTGTAGGTAATACAAGGGGTTGTCACTTGCTAACTATGACACATGGGCAAGTGATTTAACCTTTTTTAGCCTCAGTGTCCTCATCTATAAACAGGAGCAGCAATGCCTGCTCACAGAACTGCAGAAGAACTGAATGAGATAATGTATGTACATCAGATAGCACAGGATACGGCAAACAGAAGGTGGTTATTAAGTGTGAGCCCTTCCCCTCAGCTCACTGAAGTCTCTGGAGGATTCAGTAAGTAAATCCAAATGACAAAAAAGTGATGTTCAAAGGCATAGGATGTCTGAGTTTCTAAAGCAATCATTGTACATCCAAGAATAGCTCTCTTTATGACTATGTTGTTATTCATCTGGGTTCACTCAACTCTCAATGTATCAGTTAGTCTTTCACATTAGGTTTAAATTTCATTTCTCCCAAGGAAGTCTTCCTCAGGCATTTCAGCTCACAGTGATCTCTGCCTTTTTTTTCTGAATACATTAAACAATACCTTCTCTGTGTGTATAATTTGTGTACATATATCATTTTTCTTAAATCAAATTGTACATGCTAAAGCAAGGATTATAACCAATGCCTCTTTGTGTTTGCAGGCCCCAATATGGTACAATGGATTCAAGTAGCTGCTAAATATATTGGTTGATTGATCAATTGATTGAGTGATTAATAGATAATATCTTAACTTCTTTGTGGTAGCTGTGCAATGGGCTTGTACAATCTAGAATTCATACAGGAAAGCAGATTTCTTGGGAATCCAACCACCAGTTCCCCAACAGCCCCCTAAATGGCATTCCTTGGAGCAGTTAAGGAGGGATCACCCAGGACCTGTGAATTGAGCCAGTCTGAGATCTACTATAAGTCCAACAGCTTAATTGACTGCATCTCTAGCTAAGCAATAAGAAGAGTTTCTTCTCCGATGGAAACAAAAACATTTGTCCAACTTAGCAAATGTCAGCATGCGCCATGAAGAACAAAAAATCAAGTGCCATTTCCAAGATGCAAAGTTACTGGGCCAACAGCAGATGCACCCGTTGGCATCAGACAAGATCCTTACGCAAGCAGCGGTAACACCAGAGATTAAGAACACACAAAGCCCAAGCTTTTAGGCCTGGTAAAAGGCCCATCTATTGTCTTGGCAAATATTGCCAGAGATAAAGTACCCTGGAGACACAATGTCAGGCAGGCTGAAAATGCATGTGCCAAGCCAAAATGAACACAAGGCTGCACAATGGTAACTGCTGAAGGAGCAGCTGGTTCTGGTGGCACCAGACTGTGTCTTTCAGCCCATGTCATCAACACTTGTCCATATCGTAAACAGTTTCTGAAGAGGTGTCTGTCAGTTTCCATTTATTTATAAATAAGTGAATAGCATCCCATTTACACATTTTTCATGGTCTTTTTTTCCCCCTTTAAATTCCAAAACAAGATGAGAAAGGACAGCACGTAGCAGAGTGATAGCATCAGAAGAATGCAGCCCCGTCCTGGAAGGAGGCTGACGACTGACAGATGATACACGTTAGGACAATGGAATGAGGCAGTTGCAGGCTTTTGTTGGAACAAAGGGGGGTCAAGTCTTATTCTTTCCTCCTTCCAGGACACAAAGAGTTGGTCACAACTTTTCTTTAAAAAGAAGAAGAAGAAGAATGCATTTCTAAATCAAGGCTCCCCAGGATAGCGGGAGCAGTCCCAGCACTCCTAGTGACATGATCTTGGTTGGTGGACAAATATTTCTGACCTTTTATGTTGAACTTGCAGTCTTCTGGGGCTAAGCTGCCATATTAAGAAAGTCCTCTTAAATGCAAATTAGTCATAGTCATCTCATTTTATCCATCTGCTCTTGAAAATATCAAAGTGACTATGTAGAATTAAAGCTAGACACATCCAGCATTGTTCTTTATGGAGGTTTATGAAGTCCAGTGGTCACTAAGTTTCTTATCAGTAAAAATGGTGTTGGAGTTCTCTCCTTACCAGCTCCCTCTGTACAAAATAAAATATAAACATAAATGAAGTTAGCCCAGCTGGTGTGGCTCAGTGGCTGAGCATCAGCCCATGAACCAGGAGGTTATGGTTTGATTCCAAGTCAGGGCACATGCCTGGGTTCCTGGCTCAATCCCCAGTAGAGGGTGTGCAGTAGGCAACCAACTGATGATTCTCTCTCACCATTGATGTTTCTATCTCTCTCTTTCTCTCTTTTCCTCTCTCTGAAATCAATAAAAAATTAAATGAAAAAAATGAATTGAGTCAAATTAATCTTGGGCCAGACAATGAATTAGAAACAACACAAAGATGCAGATAATTAAATAATCACACCTTCTCTGAAAGCAGTCACATCGAATCCCCAATCCTTCAACCCTTCCTGTGTCAAAGTTCTGATGCTGGTCAAAGAGATGGGACTTCCTTGGGTCAATAGGTTGTCATCAGATATGCTGCAAGCTGCAGGGTAAAAAGGTGCTTGCATGTTTCAGGTTGTATTCTTGTCCTCAGCCATTGCCATGAGAACATATCAGGGCTAGCACCCTGGATGGTGAGAGATACATGGAACACAGCTGAGGCCTCCTAATCATCCCAGCCAAAGCAATGCTGATAGTCAACTGACTGCCAGGCATGTGAGGGAGCCCCACTCAGACCAGTAGAAGGGCCCAAGTGAGTCTAGCTAAGTCACCAGCCTGCAGACCTGTAAACCAAATAAGCACTATTTTAAGTCACTAGATTTTGTGGTTGTTTGTTAAGCAGTAATACTGTGGAGAAAGATAACTGATACTGGGCAAATCACTTTCCCCTACAAGCTTTAGTTTTCCTTAATTTTCTTATCTGTGAAACAAGTGTACAATGACTTCTTCACAAGGTGGCTGCCATTATTAAGTTAGATAAGGCATACAAAATTGTTTAGCATGCCCCAGGTACATCACTGGCATGTAATCAATGAGAGTCCCCTCTGTGCCTCAGGTTCTGCTTTTCGATCTCTGCCATCAGAAGAAATGTCTTCTTAATTTTCTCACTGTTGATCTTTTTTCACTGTAGAAACTATATGAGTCATAGTTATGCCCTGTTTGGAGTATTTCAGTGAAAGGCCACAGGATGGACTGCAAGCATTTAAACAGAAAGTCTCTTGTGTGACCCAGAAGATTCCTATTATATGCCTGGAATTTGTCAGATCACTTCAAAAACTTCATTCACTCGAGATTACAAATCTAGGATGAAGCCTAGAGAAACCCTACTGACTTCCCACTGCCTGATAGCTTTCTCTGCAGGTAGGAGCGCGCCCTTCCAACAATGAGGCCGTCCAGAAGAGCCCTCCCTCAACTAATAATAGAATTTGAATAAAAACACCACTCCCTCACCCCGAGATGGGAATTTTGGGGGGTGTGCTGTTTCCAAGAGATCCTTAGAGGAACAGGATCCCAGTTGTCCCCAGCAGTAATCTCACCTCTAGTACATTCTCTGTTGGGTGCATTGCCTTCACTGTTTTATGTCTCCACTCCCACCCTTCCAACAACATTTCCTAAGACTATCTCCCAAATAAAAGGGTGCATTCAAATCTTTTCAGATCCATTAAGGAAAAAGTTGCTGATCGCTGGTTCATATTATTAAATTACACGCAGCCATCAAAACAGAGAGATGGAACTATGTATTGACCCGGAGGGTGGCCTACCATGTTCCGTGGTGAACAAAAAGTAAGTTGTAGAGCACTAAATAAAGTGTAGGGCCATTTTACTAAAAATGCACATATAGCTAGACAGGAAGATATTTACCTTTCTACCTAACAATCCTCACCAAACTGATAAAGAGATGACTTGATGAGTGGAATGGAAAGGGGAAGAAATAGGAGGGCTTAGATATTTGTATACCTTGTATTCCTTAATATTTTTTAAATGACCATTATTATTTTGAATATACACAAAACAAAAAATAAGCATAACATGAACACAGTGATGGCTGACGATGCAAAGAAATCAAATGAGAGAGAGCTTGGAAATGACTGTGAGAATGACAATGTCTTAGGATTCAGAAGCATTTTAAGAGCTCATTTGATGCTTGAATCTATTCCACAACAACCTAAGCCAAATTTGAATGCCTTCACTAGCAGCAAACCTGCTGCTATCCATGACAAACCATTACATCCTTGGGTAATTCCAGGAGTAATAATTTCATCTAGATTTGTTTAAAATATTTGCCTCATATGGCTTTTACTTGTTAATTCAAAAATCTGCATTTTAGGCTTATAAAGAAAAGTAATCCTTTCCCCACCTGAGAGCCCTTTATATATTTGAACACACATTGCTTGACAATCTTAAGTCTTCTCCAAACCAAACATCCCTCTGTCCTTTGACCATTTCCCATGTGGAGTTAAAAAAACAGAAGAAGAAAAAAAGAGTAAATAAATCATGAAACAGAGTGGATAAGTATACAATATATGCTTTTGAAAATGTTAGCAGTAAAGGTTAGTTGTGCATTGAGATGTATTTTGAGTAGAAAGAGAAAACTGAGCATAGTCCTACCTAGAAGTGAAACCAGTAGGAATGGAGTTGGAACAATAGAATATGAGTGAGTACCTAGGCAGGGGGAAGGAGGAGATGCTGAATACAAGGGTGAGAGACCAAAAGAATGTGATGGATAAATAAAGAAACTAAACTGAAACAAATCTTCCCAGGAAAACAGGTGATCAGGTCATCTGCTTGAGAGAAGAAGACCAGTAATGTGGAATGAATGGGGTGAATGTGTGATGTTGAATTGAAAACTCATGTTAAAGGCATTACAGTGGCCACTGGGGAAACAGAAGAGGGAGTCAATAGGAGTTAAATAGAAGGAGTACTTAGCTTTGGTGAGGGACAGGTCTAAGGTTTAGTTTTTCCAACAGCACTTAACTATTCACGGTCTTCCCCCTCACCCCCATATCTCTCCCCCAAGTGCATGTGATTGCGCTATTCATTGCTGGCAGGAGACTGAGAGGCCCATGGCAGGAAGACAGCAGTTGTTCTTTGTCCCCAGTTACAAGGGTGTGCACCTTTGTGTGTACAGACCCACAAGCGTATTCCCAATAGAAACATTATATTCAATGGTGTATGGAAGAATCTAATGCCTTCCAAAATTGCCCAGGCCAAAATAAAAGCTCAGGATTCAATAATGTGAACTGCTTAACCCAGTCCATCAGAAATAATAGCAAATCTATTTAAAGTGCTACCTTTTCATGTTCTTGACATAGTGCTTTGAGTTTCTCATGGCATCCTAGTGGATTACTATGAATTACTTTGCAGGCACAAAATTTTGTTTTTCTCTCCCACCCTAGGCTATAATCTTTGAAAATGTATTTATTAAAAGCTGAAGTCACTTGTTTCTCCACCAGCCTTCTGTACAGGTGTATATATAACAGCATGTAGAAAGCCTACTGTTTAAAGAGCTAGCGCTTTAGAAGGGCTCTTTCCATGTGTAACTTAGCAATCGCCTTTCCCTTTCTGGCTGACTTCTTGTTCTAACTGCCACCATTATAGTTGCTGTTCAAAATGCATCCAGTTCCCACCTCATTCTCCAGCCCCATGTACTCTGTAGGCAATCTTCCTCGTACCTCTGCTAGGAAACCCCCATCCCTGTACCCTTTTCAATCCTCATGACTCTTTGAAGGGGTGGGGCTCTGTAAAAGAAGACAGAGGCTGGTCAGACTCAAGACTCTCAGGGAAATTTTATGGATATGATGGAGCCCATAGCTCCATGAGCACTATGATATTTGCAAATCTGCCCAGTTAACAAAATAGACATTTTCATTAAGGTTTATACATCTTGTAATTGTGTCCTTCTCCTTCAAGTGCTTTCTTAAGTGGTCTCTTGCCATTTCCTCCTTCACATTATTTGACATTCATTGGGAATAATAAACCAAAAATAACAAATAAAGGAAACATGAATAATTTGTACGTGTGTGTTTTTTTGTATTTGTTGTTGTTGTTTTCTGTTTTTCCCCCCAAACAAATCCTTAGTCACTTACAGCATTAACCATAAGTGCCAAACAAGGGTACCTCCAGCTAGGGAGGAAAGAACCGCAGGGAAACCATTAAGGAAGAAGAGTAATTTGCTGTAAGGAGAGAATGTCAGATTTCTTGGTTTGAATATGAAAAGCGAAGAGAATAACTTCCCAGGTGCTCTGCCTTCCAGCAGGGTAATCAGCACATTTCACCCCAATTTTATCTGAACATAGCCTTTTAAGTTCACTTAGCCTCTTCTGCTATTTTACTGAGAAAAGCAAGGCCATCTGATAAAAGCATCCTAAATTTCCCTAAGTCCTCTGGGTACAGGCAGACCTGAGTTTAAATGGAAGCTTTCTCTGACACTAACTAGCTACTGGGCAAATTCTTTGATCTTTCCATGTTTGTAAAAAGTTTCCTCATTATAAAAGGGTAAAAATAAGACTGATTTTGCAGTATTGTTCTGAAGTTTTATTTAAACCATGCATCAAAAGCCTCTGGTCTTTTTCTTAGCATGAGATTAAAATGGTACAGGAAACTCCTGGTTCTCAGTCTGTATTTAATTATTTGGACTGAATTATGTATTTAATAAATGGTCACTTTTATAATGTCTTTGTTTCCTTTGCTAGAGATATAAGAAAGAATTAAAAAATTAGCAAATGGCACTTGGTAGAAGCACTTTGTCACCATATTATGTGCCCAAACCATTAGATCTGACAAGAGATTAAACTAAAGTCATAATGAAGATGATTTGGAATCTGAATTTATATATGCCCCTTTGATAATGATTGCCACTCTAGGTGTGTATTGAAATATAGCTATAACTTGCCCTGGCTGAGTGGCTCAGTTAGTTGGAGTGCCATCCCGTACACCAAAAAGGTTGCAGGTTTGATTCCCAGTCAGGGGATGTGCAGGAGGCAACTAATTGATGTTTCTCTCTCACACTGATGTTTCTCTCTCTCTCTCTCTCTCTGAAAATTAATAAACATATATTTGGGTGAGGATTAAAAATTTATATATATATAGAGCTATAATTTTAATAAAACACTTAAAAACAAAGCAAACAGAACAATAATACTTTGGTTTTAATAAAAATCTTAAAAATCAGTTTAAAGTATTTTAAATATATTTTTTATCTTCATCTAGTCCTATTTAATATCTACTTTTGTATTTTACACTATGCGAGAGTGATTACTAATCAAGCCTGTATGCATATAATTTACAAATAAACAGATATGAATGTATTAGCAGGACAGGCTCAAGCATTTTTCACTGATGGGGAATGTACCATCAGAAGTTAAGAGAACATGATCTACATATACTCGAGTGTTTGCTCTACCCTTTGGTTTATGTCGTACCCTTGCATAAAGCTCTATCTTTCATGGGTCTCCATTTCCAATGAATATGGCCCGAGCTTCTTACATGAGTGCAAGGCCTTTCATAACTTGGCCCCAGCCCTCTTGTATTTCTCCAAATCCTGGCAAGAAGCACATTGGTACAGGTAAGTTGAAGAGAGATCAATAGAGGGACTACCTACAAAGAGGTAGGTGAAGTATAAAGAAACCACAAGGGATCATGATGTGGAAAGATAGAAGGAAGTGTCATTCTCCCTAAAGTGATGAAGGAAGGCAGCACTTACCTTTCCCTGAAAGTAGAGAAGGCCTTCATAGTGACCATGAGGGCAGGGAGGCAGCCAGCTGGAAGCCGCCCCAACCAACTCTCCTCTCTCCTTAGCTATTCCTTCCTTGCTGGATCCAACCCAATAGGTAGATATTGATGTGGTTCATACAGGTCAGCCTTCCATGACATAGAATTGCAGAAAAGTAGAGATGGGACCTGGGAAAGCAAGGAGAAGTTATTTAGACCAACCTTGTTCTGAATTTTTCATTCATTCATTCGTTCTTTTATTTATTCATTCACTGATGTTTTCATTTCTTCACTCAACAAGTTTCCATCAAGCATGGTGTCAGAGACTGACCTGGGCTCCAGGATACAGCAGAAACAAGACCATCAGTGCCCCTACCCTCATGTCTCATGCTACATTTCAGAGCAACAAGCAGGTAAGAAACATGTTAACAGAAAAAATAATTGCCGGTCACAATGTGTTCTATATGACCTGTGCTGTAATGGGGAATAGCACTGACTTGCTTCAAGGAAAATGGCTCTAGATGGCCTCACTGAGAAGGTAAGACCTGAAGAGTGATAAGGGGTTAGCCATGTGAATAGGTGGGAAAGAATGTTCCAGAAAAAAAAGAAGCAGTAAGTGCAGTACAGTGGTTCTGAAGTGATTATGCTTAGGATGATCCAGGGGCAAAGAGGAACTGGTGTGGCTGGTGGTTGTGAAGCAATGTATTGCTTGGGAAGGTGGGCAGAGACTGCCTCATGCCAGGCTGTGCTGCTGAGCTAAGGAACTTGGGCAATGACATGTCCAAATTCTTTCTGAGCTGCTCAGATGCCCTAATATGGCCAACTTGTGTGTGTTGTGCCTCAGTGCCTTTGCACTTGCAATTTTCCTTGCTTTAAACTCACCCTCTCTCTTTTATCTGACAAATAGTTACTCATCCTTTGACCCAGTGTATATGTAATTTCCTGTCTGAAGCTGTCCTTGGTCCCTCAGGCTGTCTTAGTCACTTCCTCTTCTGTGCCCCCTTAGCACTTTGCACATCTCTCACAGCTTTGAGAGACAAATAACAAAACTGTAATTTGCTTACTGACAGTCATTCTCTCAAGACAGAGAGCTGTTTGAAGGCTAGGACCATTCCATGTTTCTTTGCACCTCCACCCTACCCCACCCCTTATCCCCAAGCCCTTGAGCACTGAGACCATGTCTTAATCATGTTTATGTCTCCACCCTCCCTTACTTCACCTGGTCCAGGGTGTGACACATTAGTATCACCCAAGAATTCACAACTCATTGAATAAAGTCAGAGAAAATAGACCGTCCACTAACTCTGGCCTTAAGTAACAAGAAAAGTCTGCCCAAAAAAGCTATCAGTGAATGGGTGGTGTCTTAGAGTTTCCTGAACTTAGAAAGTAAGACAGATGATGGAATACGCTTAAACAATGAGAAGGGGTTCTTTGGTTTGTTTTTGTAATTTAGCAAAGTCACTTAATTACATATTTCATAAATTACTTAAACATTTATAATAAGCCGTAGCTTAAAGTAAGTTAGTGAAACTTTACATATATAGGTTTGTCACAAATTTTGCAAGTTTTCCTCTTCCTAGAAGACAAAGTGTCCTTTTTAAAAGTTAATTTTTGTGTCCACAAAGCCTAGCACACAGCAAATGCTGTGCAAAAATAACAAGAATTAGACATAGAACATGCTCTGTCTAGACCATATCCATATTGGTTGTGACTTTCAAGCATGGTTAGTGTGTGTAATGGTTATCTGTGACTGCAAAACAAATTATCCAAAACATAGCAGCTTCAAACAACAAGCATTTCTCATGTCACAGTTTTAAACAGTAAGAAGTTTGATGTCTACCTAGAGCTTTGTGGGTGTCATTAATCTATATTTATAAAAGCCTAAGCAACCTTTACGACTGAAAGACTGGAACGACTAGACGACCAGCCGGTAGCCTTGATGTGCCCTGACCCAGACCTTGCTGCTGGGGCCCTGACAGCCCCGAATCTGGTTCACCTGCACCGCAGACCCAGACATCAGAGAGGAGAGAGCCCGATTCCTCACAGAATCGGCTGTTGGTTATCTTGCTGCTGGGGCCAACCTCCCATGGTCCCTTCCCCTAGCAGGCGCCCAACCCCCCTCATCTGCCCTGATCACAGACCAGGCCATGGGACCCCACCCATGTATGAATTCACGCACTGGCCTCTAGTCCAGCTGTCACCAACTTTTTGGATCTCGTGGACCACCAGTGGTCCGCACACCACCCGTTGATGACCGCTGCTCCAAAGGTTTCCTTAAACCAGCGGTTGCCAACCTTTTGGACCTCATGGACCACCACTAGTCTATATAATAAAAGATAATATATATTAAGTGCTTACTATTCTAATAGCTGCATGCATTCACTCATTTAGTCTTCAGGACACTGAGATATTTACTATTACTAATCTACTCTATGATGCAAAAATTTGTGCCCAGTGAAATTAACTAACTCGATGAAGGTCACTGCCAGTAACAGGCAGGACTGGGGCTCATACCCAGGTAGTCAGTTCCAGAGCCCATGCGTTTCATCTCTAATAGCCTGCCTTCAACACAGACAAATAACAATATAGTCTTTGTTTTAATATATTTTTATTGATTTCAGAAAGGAAGGGAGAGGGAGAGAGACATAGAAACATCAATGAGAGAGAATCGTTGATTGGCTGCCTCCTGCACGCTCCCTCCTGGGGATTGAACCTTTGACCAGAATCAAACCTGGGACCCTTCCATCTGCAGGCCAATGCTCTATCCACTGAGCAAAACTGGCTAGGGCAAACAATA
>NW_006287544.1:253668-258778 GCF_000327345.1 Myotis davidii | reverse complement strand
AGAGCATTGGTCATGGACTGGGACCCTTACGCGCAGGGTACATTTGAGAGCCTGAGAGCCGCAGCCACTGTGGGCTTTAACTGAGGAAGGCATATCAATGCCCCTACTGCACTCTTACGAGTACTTGGAATCAGATATGTTTTTCTTTTTTTTAAGTGTCATGAAAATTGCAGTGATGGGGATGAAGTCTATCAAATAACATGGGAAGAAGACAATAATGAATAGAACCCTGTTGACATGAGAAATAGGAAGGATTAGAGGGGCTCAGAAGGTTCATCATCAACACTCCAAGTATGATGCAGTGGAAATATCATTGTGCAGGGAGGCTCGTCACCTAGGTGACTAATTGTATGATTCTGGGTAAGTCACCTTATCCTCTTTTTATAAAATAAGGACATTGTATTAAATTAGTGGTTTTCTAACTGAGTCCCTTTAGAACAGAAGTGTCTCATGGAAAAATCAGGTGGGTGGAGAAAGGCACAAACACAAGTGGGTCATGCTCTCAACTCTCTGCTCCATCTCCTACACAATCATCTTTGCTTTTATCTGTTTGTACTGGAGTTAAACAAAGAGTTTGTTTTAAAAATCTGTGCTATTATAAAGAATAAAGAGGCTTTTAAAAAAATCTTTATTGTTGAAAGTATTACATATGTCCCCTTTTTCCCTCCCATTGACCTCCTCCAGCCAGCCTACAAACTCCCCCAACCCCCACCCCGGGCCCAGGCCTTCACCACTCTATTGTTTGTGTCCATGGGCTATGCATATATGCATACAAGTTATTTGGTTGATCTCTTCCCACCCACCACTGAACTGGATGACCTCAAACACTCCAACTCTTTCTATGAGTCCATGCAAATAATAGGCACACAAATAAACAGGCATACACTTGCTATCTCAATTCATTCATTTTCTCACCCACGGCAAACATCTAAGAGTAAATTAAAAGTATTTCTTTTGAATTTGACCCCTTTTTTCTCTTTTCCAGCAGTAGATTCTGCAGCTCCTTGACAAAAGTCTCTAAATTATAAAAATCACTAGTGTCTTCTCTTCATTAGAAAATGAGTCTGCTCATAGCTTTTGGCCATAAAACTTATGGGACTTGTTCTATCAACTTCCTGAAATCACTTTACCCTTCTACTTCATGATGGTACTCATTATTGCCATTATTATTCATGGATTCTTGGCAGAGTCCTTGGAGAATCATCTCTAAAATTATATATCAACCTTCCTGTCTCCACAACCTGGGCAGGGGTTGGTAGCACCCTTCCCAATGTTCCATCAAACTGCTGCCACTCCCTGATGAATCCAAGCTGGTTTTCAATCCCCTTAGAACATAAAATACTTCACATGGTCACCTGAATCTTCTTTGGAATAAGAAAGCAAAAGGTCTCCATTTTCTGGGAAAGGTTCAGAGATAGTGAAAAGGGATGATAAAGCCAAGTTAAATTGAAATGAGTAAACAAAAAACAGAAGTCATTGTGTACAGAATAAAATGAGGGAAATTGAGAATAGACTACCATATCACCAGGTGCAGCCATATAATTTGACTCCATGGCAATTAGCCCAGCCAGACCTGAGGAATTTGCTCAGTCTTCATCAGGCTGTTTTGCTATCTCTAATGGACCCCAGGGCAAAACTGCATTGACATCCCAGAAGGCATTTCAATTGTTATCAGTCAGATTTGGTTCAAATATCATAGTCAAAGAAAGGAACAGTAACAACATTGTATTCCAACTCTTGAAGTCTGTTCCAAGTTTTAATCACATAGACAGTTCCCTTCAAAGTTCAGTGCTTGTTCTACAGTGTTTTCAGTGCCACATATGTTGGGGCATTGATCCAATTCCCTTTCTATACCTGAAAGATGTAGAGGGTCAGCAAAAACGTGGCCTGCTTGCTACCCAACTCCTCCTGCTTCCAAGGCACACACTGGGCATCGATGACAGCACCCTTTCACTCAGTCCAGACGCAGTCTCAAAAGAGTCCTCCAAGCTTCCACTAAAAATTAATCAGAGCTGACAGTTAAGATGAAGCTTATTCCTCACCCTGGACGTGCCCTTGGTATTCATGAATTTAGCATTATAATTTCAGTTATTCCTCTCAAGTTCATGGCAGCTTTATAAGTTGACTAAGTCACATAGCTGAGTCACTCAGGATGAAAAGGTCCCTCCTCTGATGAATGAGCCTTACCTCTCTGTTAGTATCTGTATCTCAGCACAATTTTTTCTTTTTCCTGCTTTCAAAAAAAAAACACCCAAAACATATAGACTATGCTAGTATTTGTTAATTTGCAGATTTCATAAAGGCTCATGTTATTAAAAAGTCCACTATTCACCTGACCAGTTTGGCTCGGTGGCTAGAGCGTTGGCCTGTGTACTGAAGGGTCCCAGGTTCGATTCCGGTCAAAGGCATGTACCTTGGTTGCGGGCACATCCCCAGTAGGGGGTGTGCAGGAGGCAGCTGATCGATGTTTCTAACTCTCTATCCCTCTCCCTTCCTCTCTGTAAAAAAATCAATAAAATATATTTTAGAAAAAATAAAAAGTCCACTATTATAACCACTACTATAAATATTTATGCATACTACCTCCTCAATTCTACACTCATTCGTCTTCCACTGTTATCATGTCAATCAACAAGATAAATATTCAAAAAGTTATTCAGGGTAGAAATTTGGAGGTCAGGTTTGAATTGCCCTCTTAACTCCTCTTATCCCAATCCATGAGAACATCCTGTAAATTCTATCTTCAAATCTATCATGACCTGTCCACTAATCTTCCATTTCCATGGCCACCATCCTGGTCCAGGCCATTGTCATCTTTTCCCTAGACACTGGTTTTGACAGATCTCTTCTGCTAATCTCTTCCCCCTCACTCTGTATCTGTAATCACAGAAATAATTTTGAAAAGTGAATTTGATCACACTATAACACTCCCTCCCAACTCCCTCACCACCAAACACACATTCTTAATGTACCGAAAGGAATTTCCATCAGAACATAATTGTAAAGCAGCCCACACCTTCTCCCACTGAGAAAGCCTTGACAATGGTGTATGTGTTTGCGTGTGTGCGTATGCATGTATAGGCTCAACCAAAAGTGTTTTAGGTGACATAGTTGACTTACATCTGCACAGCTCTTTCTCTTGCCATAGACAGGTGGCCAACAGTTTATAGCCCAGCAGCCCATGTGCAGAAAGTGGAATAGTGCTGATTTCACAACCCAAATAACGAGGCTCCTGCCTGTCGCTCACACTTCATTTTGAGCCTTTCCTCCTTTGTTTCCTCTCTTCCAGTCAGTGAACTCCTTTTGGGTCCTGCACATAATGGTGCTGTCTTAGAAACATAGCACCTGAACCACCAGCTAGCCTAGAGACTTCAAACTTGCTTTCCCTCAGCCAGGAATACCTTGTCCCTGACTCGTTATTTCAATGGTACTTTCTCAGGCCCCCTCTTTCCTGACCACCTATGTAGCGTTCCCTCTTTATTCTCCATCACTATTTGGTCTCTATTTTGACACAATTTTTTCAATCTGCAAGCACATATCTGTGTGTATGTGTGTGTGTGCGCGCGCGCGCACGTGTGTGTGTGTGTGTGTGTGTGTGTGTGTGTGTGTGTGTGTTTAGTTGCTGATTGTTTGTCTTCCTTACTAGACTAGAAGCTCCATGAAGGCAGAGCCCCCACCGGTTTCCCTGGTTTCACTGCTCAGAGAGTCACTGCTTTGGCATGTGTGATGGGAAATGGAAGGTTAGAAACTAATGGGCTAGTGTCCACCATGCTGACACTCCAAGATGTAAATTTACTTCTTTGAGGCTTCCCAGAATCATTTGCAAAATCTAAATAAGAACTGGATTCCCAGACCTAGTTTGCCCAACCTATAAAGCCAATGGTCTCTCACTTTGTAGTTGTGACAAGTTTCAGCTGGTTTAAGGTTAGGCAACTTATAAAGGAGAAACAGAATTACTTCATATAAGTAAACAATTCATTACCCTTACACGGGATTTTCTTGGCTTGAATCACTGCGATGATTTGATGTGCACTTGCATCATCGTCATTCTCCTTAGAGTCCCCATCATATACTAGCTACAATTTGTAAACAGCTAAAAATTTAGATGCCAAACACTGGGGCCCCCTCAGGGAACAAGACCACCCAGACCTGCATTCCCAGAGCTTATGGTTCAGCAAGAAGAAAAGATGTTAACAAAACAGTAAACATGAGAGTGGTGAATGAGAAGAGCACAGGTCTACAGGAACACATTCCAGAACACTCTCACATATTTTAGGGGTCAGGGAATATTGGCACCTGAGGATGGACAAGAGTCAAATAATAGAGGCAGAAGCATGATTCAAGCAGCAGATGGTTGTTAAAAAGACCAGGGGAGAAGAGCAGGCTGGGTCAATTCTAAGGTCTAAAACAAGTCCAAAGGGGCTGGAATGTGAAGTAAGGGGGAGGAGAAAGCAAGGAATGAGGCTGGGAGTTAGCCAGCAGCCAGATCTTCTATCATAACACGGAACTTGCACTTTGTCCTTTTATACCAGGGCACGGCATGCCCCACCTTCTATCCACTCACCTCTTATGTATAAACTAGGGGCCTGGTGCACGAAATTCGTGCACTGGGGGGCGGGAGTGTCGCTCAGCCCAGCCTACCCCCTCTCACATACTGGGAGCCCTCAGGTGTTGACCCCCATCACCCTCCAATCACAGGATCAGCTCCTTGCCCAAGCCTGTCGCCTCTGACAGAGGCGTCAGGCCTGGGCAGGGGACCCTCATTTCCCCCCATCACTGGTTCTGGCCCCAGCCCAGGCCTAATGCCTCTGGCCCAGGCATCAGGCCTGGGCAGGGGACCCCCAGACCCCTCCGATTGCTGGCTCTGCGCCTTGCCCAGGCCTGATGCCTCGGCCAGAGGCGTAGACCCCCATCACCCTCTGATCACTTGATCGGCCCCTTGCCCAGGCCTGACGCCTCCACCAGAAGTGTCAGGGGTGGACAGGGGACCCCCATCTCCCTCCGACCACTGGCTCTGACCCCCGCCCAGGCCTGAGGCCTCTGGCCCCGGAATCATGCCTGGGCAGGGGACCCCCATCTCCCTCTGATCGCTTGCTCCACTCCCCGCCCC
>NW_006287544.1:244858-253146 GCF_000327345.1 Myotis davidii | reverse complement strand
CTTACATATGCAAATTAACCGCCATTTTGTTGGCAGTTAACTGTCAATCTTAGTTGGCAGTTAACTGTCAATCTTAGTTGGCAGTTAACTGCCAATCTTAGTTGGCAGTTAACTGCCAATCTTAGTTGGCAGTTAATTTGCATATAGTCCTGATTAGCCAATGAAAAGGGTAGCGTCGTACGCCAATTACCATTTTTCTCTTTTATTAGTGTAGATTGTTTGCAACAATACTAGGCATGTAGCACTTGTTAAATATATGTTAGGGGCTATTAGAAGCTGGTTAAAGAATACAAAGCAATAAAAGAAAACACTGAAATAATATTTACATCAGGAAAAGAAAATTTGTAGAAGAAAGGAAATGTAATCAGTACACTATGTGACTCAGCTATGAAAAATATTTACCTGTGTGTATAATATGTAACATATAATATGTAACACATATTAAAAGTTAAAAGACTTTTACTAAATACATGATATAACTATATTTGAAAGATCTGTAGGCAGTCAATAGATACCTAAAATTGGAGAATGAAGAAATACCTGTAGAAACTGATTATTTTAGAAATAAGAAAGTAAATACTGGAATAAAGAGTTGAAAGATCTATATGCAGTTCTGAGGTAAGGGAATATAGAAAATGGAGGTGGGATAATGTAAGATAGGGCTGGACACTGGTTTTACTTTCTTATAATCCTTACATATGTATTATTTTTTAATTTCAGTGATTATGAAATACTAGAGGCCCAGTGCATGAAATTCATGCATGGGGGTCGGGGGGTCTCTCAGCCCAATCTGCACCCTCTCCAATCCAGGAGCCCTCAGGGGATGTCCTACTGATGGCTTAGGCCCACTTCCCATGGTTCTCTGCTGTCTGTGGGGCCCACTTGGCCACTCCCGGATCACCATGGGCAATGGCCAAGCAGGCCCTGCTATGCACTGTCTGCAGGGCCCACTTGGCCACTCTTGGGTCACCGTGGCAACGACCAAGTAGGCCCTGCTCTCAGCAGCCGCCCCCAGGACTGGAGGACTCCAGCGGGGTTGAGAGGACTGGACGCCACCATCTTGTGGCTATGGGCACCACCATCTTTGTGTTGGAGTGATGGTTAATTTGCATATCACTCTTTTATGAGATAGGATGTATATGTGAGGTGTCTTTTTGACAGAAGTATAAATTAAACACACATGCAAATACTAATCTAAACAGAAAGGGATAGAAGGAGGCAATCATGACGTCCCCTACTGGCTATCTCTGTTGGTTCTATTGAGTCATTCCCCTGTTCACTTGCCTGTCAAGGACAGGAAAACAGCAGGAAATCTGTTTTTTGGAGAAACCATGAATTGGACTGCCAAGCAACCTTAGAATTTGCAGAGATAGGGACCCCTACTTATCTGCTGAGAGTCCAAGTTGGCTCCATCTAATGGACCAGAGCCACAGTGAAGCAGATCTGTTGGAGTCCCAGAGTTCTCAGGGCCTTCACAGGAAGCCTCAGGATAAGGGGCAAGTGTGCGCTCCTACAGGGTGAGGCAGATCCAGAGACAGAGCACCTGTTCTCTTTGAACTGACTGACATATTCGCTTGTGGAAAGTCGATGGACTCACAAGATGCTAAAGAGTTAGAGCCAAGGTCTTAAGGTGTTCAACGTCTCATTACTTCATACCCCACTCGCTGGAGATGTGTGATACTTAACAAGGACAGAACTCAAGCTATCTTTTACTACCTATGAAGGAAAAAATAATGAGAGAAAGATTATTATTGAAACAGCCTATGAAGAGAGGAAGCTATATCAAGTATTTTCAAGGACTTTAAAAGGAATCCTTTTACTAACAATGTTAATTCAAAATAATTCTTATTTATGAAATCAATTCCCCTAATTCTCTCTACCAGACAAAATTTTTGTTAGGCTACTTTCCATAACTAGACAGACTTGAAAGCAAAAAAAGAAAAAAGTGTTAAAATGTTTATAGATAATTCTTACTTTTTCAAAATAAGTTTTACATGTAATGAGTTTTTTTAAGTGAAGTGTTATTATCCTAACAATTTTCCTCTACTTAAAGTTAATGAGGGAATTTATCTTTTCTGAATATAAGGTGGTTTTGTTTTGTGTTGTTGTTTTTTCCTTTTTTTAGTAAGAACTAGATATTTTCCCAAAACAAATGCCAACTATTTCTTCATCATATTTTAAAAGAATAACTTCCATGTAAGTAAATGTTCATGTTAAATTCTATTAAGTATAAACAGCATAACTAAAAATAGGTCAAATCTTCTAGCTACATTTTGTCAACAATCCTGCTCTGGCCAAGTTCCCCATTAATTGCACAATCTATATTTTGGGAAAGACAGAACTTAACTGCTTCCAAACAAAATGTTAAGCCTCCATACGGTTTCCTTCCTCTGGTTGGTTTCAGTTAAATGCATTACTCTTTTAAAAGGGATCATGTAGAAAGGGAACTTCTCCAATAAACTCATTTGACATATGCATTTCATCAAGGGCTTTAATTATAACATTGCAATAGATAATTTTTGTTACAATCATCTTGGGAGAGATTTCAGTTTTTTAGAACATTCCTTTCATCTTTTGCCTTACACTTTGTACCAACAAATAGCAAACAGCAAATGCCAACTTGAAGAAAAGCTATTTAATGCTATTTGGGCCCGAGGGCCTGAAAACAAAGCCAAAAAAACATTATACTACAGTTCAAGCAATACTATATGAAAAATTTTATCAGCTCATTAATTTCTTTTTCTAAAGTAAAAAAAAAGAAAAGAAAAACTACAAGTAACTCATTTACAACACCAAGTAAACTTTTTCTGAGTTGGTGAATGTTACTTTGTGGACTTTTCCAGTACCCTTTCAAAAGTCATCAAATTTTTAATATTCAAAGCATGTTATGTACATACATGGAGAATATGAACAAGTATAAGGTACTCCCAACCTGGTTAAATACACTTGGAAAAAAATAATCTTACTCTGGGTACATTTTGTCTCTACTGAGCTAGATTTCATTAATAAAGCACCTACAATTCAGTGGAATTTCAGCACTGGCCATGTGAAAAATTAATCAGAGAGATAGAAAGTAATGGGAATAGCCCTGACCGGCTTGGCTCAGTGGATAGAGCGTCAGCCTGAGGACTGAAGGGTCCCGGGTTCGATTCCACCCAAGGGCACATGCCTGGGTTGTGGGCTCATTCCCCAGTAGGGGTGTGCAGGAGGCAGCCAATCAATGACTCTCTCTCATCATTGGTGTTTCTATCTCTCTCTCCTTCTCCCTTCCTCTCTGAAATCAATAAAGAAATATGTTTAAAAAAAGAAAGTAATGGGAATAGACCTGCATTAGATCCTGACATTTACCCGAGAAAGGTCCTTCAAATCAGATTCTTAAAGGATGCATCCTACGCATATAAATTCATATTTAACCCTCACAGTGCACAATTTGTGTTAGGTCCCCTTAACTATAGATGGCAGCGCTGTGGTCTGAAGCCAGCCTACAGAGCTTCACCGCCCAGCCCCCGAGGACAGCCACCTCCCCGGGAAGCAGTTGTTCAGGAACAGGCCCCACAGCCCTCTGGATTTGGAGACTAAGATCTACGGAAGGAGAATTGGTGTCAGTCTCAACTCAAGGTTAGACAGTTGGAGCCCTTTTTTCAACTCATGTCTTAAGTAGAAACATGTGAAGCCATTTTAGAGTTCTCTTTATGTGGGAAGCACATTCTTACCAACGTTTAGCATTTCATATGCATGAAACACTCTGACGGTTAAAGTAGTTGTCTGTATGCTAGAGTAACTTTCGTTTAATTTTTTATATAATAAAATACACAGCCCAGGGTTTTAAAAAAATATTTCCATGATTTAATTAGTTATATATACCAAATTACAAATCTTTGCTTTCATCCTGAGATAGAATTTAATGTATGTTTAGACTCAGATCTTATATTTGAAGCAGTCATTTATGTATCTAAGCATCCAATAAGGAGATGTAAGATTCTAATCAAAGGGGAGAGTTTAAGGGGAGAAAGTTTTTTTATTATTCCAGAAGATATAATTGTGGAAATTTATGTGTGTGATTTTACATGGATTTTTAATAAATTATTTTAAGACATTAATCTTGAAATATAAGAAATTGTTCATGAGCCCTCTTCATCTACTTTTGACTATACAGGGTCTCAATTTCTGCAGATAATGTTTTTCTAGGATGTTGTTGGAAGGGCTCTGCAAACTGTAGGGACGACGGTATCTATGGTTATGAAAGGCCATCAATATGTTTTGTTTGTTTTGCTTGCAGTGATGTTTAGCTGAATAAATATTTCCTGAAGCTAATGGTTTGAAAGTGGCAAAAATAGTGACAGTGTTCGGCTAGTTCTTAAAGCAGGATGGAAATGGAGCTTGAGACATCTCCTTCCAAGTGAGTATTCTATGAATAATCTAATACACTTCCTCCTAAGAGCATTTTTAAATATTTCAAACCTTGTTTGTTTAAGAGAGAATCCCACTTTCTCTTGCAGAACTTTAACTTCATTAAGCTCTTTATTTTATGCTTTTATCCCCCAGTGGGTTATTTAGGCTTGTTTCTTTCCCAATGCATAGGGGAAATTATTCATTTTTGTCTATACTTCTTTAGTATTGGACAGCATTATGATACGTTTCAAGCCCTGACTACACACACGTGTTATAAATAATTACATACTGCCTATCACCCCTTCATAGTACTGTCTGGTGGTCCCTTTAAACTGTTACTAGATTTTCCTGTGGCACAGAGTCTATCCGGCTCTTCGCTTCCTGCTGGAAGGGTCTGCAAAGCCAAGTGACATTTCCCTCTCTTTCCTCTCCCCACTCTCAATCATTTTTCCTACATTTAGCTGAGTTCGTAACCTCTCTCGCTCTTTTAGGAGAGAAGGAAATGCAATTGTCACAGGCAAAAAAAAAAAATAAAATTATTTTCTCCCCTTTCATCTCCAGGCAGATGAGTCAATAAAATAGAAAGACAGAAGTGCTCCATCTCCTGGCCAAGAACGAGTGTGCACCAGAGATATTCCCTGTTTTAAACGGAAGCATTTCATCTCAGAGACAAGGTCCGAAAGATAACCATTGAATCCTCCAGCACCATCATGAATAAAACATCCTTCTCCTCATCTCACAAACTTGAAATCATTTCCTTCCAGTCTTCTTTTCTTCCTTTTCTCACTCCTACAAACCCAAGTCGGTAACAGTGCAAGCTTTGGTTTGACATCCAGCAACTCTGTCCCCAATCTGCCCCTTCGTGCCCCAGCACAAGTTGCTTAACCTTTCCAATCTTCAGCCCCTAATTTTAACAAGAATATAATTATTTATGCCATCTACAAGATTGTGAGGACTAAATACAATGAGATTTGTAAGATATTTAACCTTACATCAGGCACATAGAAAGCACCCAACACATGTGAGCTGCTCTAATTATTGCTATGACTTTTATTACCATTTCACTTAAATTCAATGCAAAATTTCAAGATGCTAAACAGAGTAGTAGAATTTTTTTAATGTGGCCTTTGACTTTAACAAATTAATAGTCTACTAGTAGTGACAAAGAAGAGCTTAAGTGACTTTAATATAAGGCAAGCTACGGTAGCTGACAACAAGAGCTGTAAAGTGTCCAAGATAGTGTACTTCTCAAATTAATGGCCATTTCAGTTACTTGGGGATCCTGTTAAAATGCAAATTTCTCTTCTGTAACTCAAAGGTGGGACTTGAGATTTGCATTTCTAATAAGCACCAAGTGATGTTGATGCAGCTGGTCGGAGGTGTGCCCTTTAAATAGCAAAGTTCTAGGGTATTATAGGATGATATAAGCACGGTTTGTATTTAGCTTTGAACATCATCGTGTCTGTACTGGTTTCTTAAAGGCTATCTATGTTCTGATTGGCCATTATCCATGACAAACCTATTATTAAATCTATTGTTGAAAAATAGAAACAGATGCATAGGTACAGGGAACAAACTGACAGCTGTCAAAGGGGAGAGGGGTTGTGGTTGTGGGGCTGGGTGAAAAAGGTGAAGGGATTAAGAAGGAAAAAAAACTCATAGACACAGATAACAGTATGGTGATTACCAGAGGGAAAGGGGGGTGGGGGAGGTAGAAGAGGATATAGGAGGGACAAATGGTGATGGAAGGAAACTTAACTTGGGTTGGTGAACACACATTACAATACAGATAATGTATTATAGAACTGAACACCTGAAACCTATATAATTTTATTAATCAAGGTTACCCCAATAAAGTCAATAAGAAAACCTATTGTTGAGTTTATATCAATGTGGATATAAATGTTATAGAGCTCTGGTGGACAGCATAGATGTTACATTTGGTTTTAGGGCAAATGGGTCATAGAGTAAGTGGCCTTTGAGAATGGTCTAGAAAATTAGAAGGATTTTACTCATTTCTACTGCTTGTGTAGTACACTCCCTCTATCCTCTCCAGACACCATGGTTACTGTTCATTTGAATATAAAGCATCTCCTTATGCCTCCTCTCTAAACAGCATTCTGTTGAGCCTCTGAGAACAGACTTCTTAGGAAGAATTATGTCTTAAATGTTGTCCCCATGTTCTCAGAGCTTCCTTGCTGTCATTCCTGGTTTTGCAATGAAAGTAAACAATAAGGAAGTGCAAAAGCAGCCTCTCTTTGACAAATGAAACCCCGGCCCTTTCCAAGCTGAGGCCAGTCCATATACGATACATGTTCTGGTGACTGGATTCCAACTGTTGAATTGGATACCAGTTTTTAATTTAAAGAAACCTCAATGCCCAGCTTGAAAAATTGGAAGTCAGCTGCCCAGGACCCAAGTTCCCATCTGGAAGCAATCAGCAGCAGCGGCAGAGCCAGATCGCCTCGGATGGGCCCTGTGCCCCAGTCTCCACACTCAGGCAAAGCTCATTACCTCTCACACCTGACCCACTTCACTCTCGCCTATAAATCGGCCAGTGCAGGCCTTGGAGTTTGTGATCCCATCCACCCAAAGCCTGGGAGTCATCTTGATTTGGAAAATAAAATACTCTTTATTATTAATGATATAATTTATAACTACTATACAGGGTGGTTTCAGAATATAAAGCAACTTTTTTTTCTATGAAAATAAATCTTACTATAATAAGCAGGACAAATGTAAAGCCAGTATACTATAGCGTTCTTGGTTTATACCCTTTGCTTTTATTCATCATTGCAGAGCTCAGTTCCAGTTTTCCCCTTTCTGACTGTGGAAGTGAAAGGAAATCTGAGTAAGGAGGAGAAAAAGAGTAAACCAAGGAATCAATACCCCATTTCATGAGTAAGACGTTTCTAAAGGCTGTGCTAGTAACTTTAATGGATCAGCAGAGAATTCACATAAAGTAAAGGAACCAGAGAAGAGAGCCTGTTTTTGCCAACCTAGTTTCTCTCATCCAGAATTTTATTACCAACTCAGTAAAACCC
Organism: Myotis davidii; assembly: GCF_000327345.1. Taxonomy (NCBI): domain Eukaryota; kingdom Metazoa; phylum Chordata; class Mammalia; order Chiroptera; family Vespertilionidae; genus Myotis; species Myotis davidii. The sequence goes on along the minus strand of NW_006287544.1, from coordinate 245,710 downwards.
GGGTAAATCAGTAAAAATCCTCAGTTTCTGTGCCTCATTCACACCTTACAAGACAAATTTTTTAAAAAAAATAGTGTTGAGTCATTTTGAAAGCATTTTCAGATTACTAATAATAGACATATTTTTAAATTAAGGCTGTATTTCCTCACTTAAAATATAATAATTTATTTTAGATTTTTTTCCCTTTCCATATTTAAATGTAGTCAAAACTACAAAATTATATTGATACTAGGAAAATAAAAGGCACTAATTGCATTCTTTAAGAACAAAAAATGTTCTGACTTTTTAAAAAGTTGTATAAATAAACTAGAGACCCAGTGTATGAAATTCATGCACAGGGAGGGGGTTCTCCTCAGCCCAGCCTGCACCCTCTCCAATCCAGGACCCCTTGGGGGATGTCTGACTGCCGGTATAGGCCCCATCCCCAGGATCAGGCCTAAACCTGCAGTCAGACATCCCTCTCATAATCCTGGACCACTGGCTCCTAATTGCTCGCCTGTCTGCCTGCCTGGTTGCCCCTAGCTGGCTCTCCTTCCAGCCTTATCACCCCTCACTGCCTCTGCATGTCAGCTTGATTGCCCCTAACTGCCCCCCTTGCTGGCCTGGTCACTCCTAACTGCCCCCCTCCCGCCAGCCTGGTCACTCCTTACAGCCCCTCCTGCTGGCCTGGTCACCCCCAACTGCACAACCCTGCTGATCTGGTCACCCCTAGCTGCCCCCTCCCACTGGCCTGGTCACCTCTTACTACCCCCTTGCTGGCCTGGTCACCCCTCATGGCCCCCCCTGCCACTGGCCTGGTCACCCCATGCAGCCTGCTTCTTCAGTCATTTGGTCATCCCTCACTAACCCCCG
>NW_006287544.1:240574-244840 GCF_000327345.1 Myotis davidii | reverse complement strand
CACCCCTCACACCCCTCTCCAGTGAACTGGTTGCCCCACACAGCCTGCTGTTCAGTCATTTGTTCATCCCTCACTAACCCCCCTGCGGCCTGGTCATAGGCAGCCATCTTGTGAGGGCATGAGGGTTAATGTGAATATTACCTCTTTATTATATAGGATGACCATCCTCCAGCATAACTTTCTGACATTTTATGGACAGAGAGGTTTCTAGAGGAAGAAAAGATCACTGCAGGTTTAAGAACTTCCCTAAGCACAGCTTCAAAATGAACATACCATGACCCCATGACTTCAGTGGACAGCTGCTGTGCTAGAAAGCTCCAACTTGTTTTGAAGTTAAGAAGTAGCCTAATACCTGGGCCAATATCTGACTCCCATTTCAAATCCATGGATACGTGAATTTGCTTAAGATGAGGCATGAGCAGAGGAGCTTGGTGCCACAGCCCTCTGACTGTGGTGGGCTCTGCCTGGCACTGGTCACACCCCCTGACTTAGCTGAAAGCCGCATCTACCTGCAAAGGTTGTTGTAAAAATCAAGTAGAGAGATTGCCAATGGAAATACCTGACCCCTAAAAAGTGCACTACAGAGACAAGGCATCATTTGATAAGGAAAATACTCAGAATAGTACCTGATATGTTATAAATTTTACATATATCCTGTTGATTTAAAAAATATTCCTAATACCCATGGTATTGCACTCTATTATGAATGTCTTAGTAATCAGTTACATGGAATATTTTCATTGTTGGCCTACTCCTCACTCACTTCCTATGCCACCCTAACACTTACGGAAATGGCTGAAGTGCAGAACAGGTTCGGTCTTGCTTTCATTCTTACCAAAAGGTTATCCAAAATAAGATGTGTAATTAATGGAAAACGTCATTTAATATTAAGTGGCACACAAGCTGATTCAAGGGGCACCGTATGGGAACTGAAACTCAGTTCACCAACCATTTCTCTTCTGGTCCCTCTGTTGCAGCAACCTGCCTCTCCCTTTCCTCCACCTGTGTGTTTCCCAGCACGTCCTCAGCTGCATGCTGGCCTCTGTGGATTTCTTTGACATCCACCATTGTCCTGCCTCCAGCGTTAGGAGACTGGTTCTTGAATTCACTGTCGCTTCTTGCTCCCCAGTAATATGTGTTAATATCATGGAAATAAATTGAATCCAGAAAGTATGGAAGCTGGGAATGAGAGGAATGCAGAAGGTGGGAAGAGAGAAGAAAGCCAGAGTGCTTGTCACAGTGCTAAGTGTACTTTTGTGTTATTTTAGATATTTACTTTTAAGAAAGCTGTGTGTCTAGTCTTGCTTACCCTACTGTAATGCCCCCATCTGTGATAGACTGTCATCCTGGATTTTCATACCTGTATTGCATTAGAGAAAACAGATGGGAGATGTAGGGGAGGCATTTTCATTTTGGCTAACTTCTCTTACAAAAAGAGGCAGCCTTGACATTATATAGCAATTTTCTATCATCTATGGAAATATTTTTAAAATCAAGAAAAACCCAATATCATCTCTAGTGTGAGTCATTAGATTTGAAGAAAAGCAAACATTTTACTTTATCTCTCCATTTCCAAATGCCTGCTCCACAATGTGTCAACCTAATGTTGATTTAAAAAAAATAATAATCATGTTTATGGCTTTTTAAATAGTATGTGTTTGACTGGTTTATATCCAAACCATTCCTCTGGAAATGTACTGGCTTGCAGGGGATGTTTGTCTACCATGCTCCTGAACAAGCTGGGCCTTCTTGTCCCCAACTTACAAGTTCCAAGATGCCTCTCCCCAGCACTGCAGCTCATCCAATCAGCTCCAGGATGAATTTCTACAACTGGGAGGCAGCCAGTGAAGTGGGCTACAGGTAAGTAGCTGCCTGCCTCCAGCCTTCAGCCATGTGTTCCAACCCATTTCCCAGTATAAAATTTAAAACTTGCAATGTCTCAAATGCCCCTTGGGGGAGAGGGACGGGATCATAGTTGCATCACAGCTGCCTCAAGTTGGGAGCTATGTTGAGAAACAATTTATCCAAACTCACCAGATCTTAATTACTACTGATGTAATAGCAAAGAATTTAAAATTCACAGCCAACTGGAAATGCCTACTTGGCCTCTAAAACAATAAAAGCCTTTGGGGAAGACGGCATTACTCCCTAGTTGCCTTAGAAAACAGATTAATGTGACAACTTCAGGAATTTGGAAATTGAGCCTACCACCCAGCTACCCCTAGAGGATGCCAACCCACAGCCCCACCTGCAGCCTATTGGGTGCTGTGGGATTCGACCAATTCTGGAAGCACATTCAGTGCTTAAAAAGAGCCCAAGGGACCAAGCAGAGAATATGGCTTTTTTTTTTCTAGCCACCGTTCTCTTGAAATAAATATGGATTTTTTTAAGTGCAAGCTAGAGAACAATCACTTCCATTCCAGCCGGGTCTGGATGCAAGCAGCTACTTCAGAAAAGGATGAAACAGTGGTACACAATCATGCAGGTGAGGAAAGGTTGGAAGAGGAAAACTCTTAGGATAGTCAAAACAAAACCTTGCTCAACGCACCCATCTCTCAGTCTTGAAGTGTGGTATAAAGACTTCCTGGTGGAGAACAAAAGACTCTGGAAGAAAGAATGAAAACCAAAAAAAAATGGCCAAAGGAAAGAGAGATGGGTGAAACAAGAACATTTTTTCCAAGACCTGGAACTTAATCCATCCTAAAAATAAAGGGCACAAAAGAATGACAGCTACACAGTAGAAATAGAAAATGGCTGTGACATGTTGGGCTAGGAAGCTAGTATGACAATATTTTCTCATAAAATGATATTCTATTTCATCACCATATGCTTTAGGAAAATCCAATGTGTTCCTGAAAGACTTCTAACATTTTTCCCCAAGATGGTTATAGCTTTAGGGAATGTGTCAAAGATACTTAGCACCTATTGCATTCTTTAATATTGCACATTGGTAATTCTCTGGTTCATGAATTTTAATAATACCATTGCAATTCACTTTGTCAATCACTCTCCCCAGCAGTGGCTGATGAAAACATCCAACAGCACATCCTGTTTTGGTTTTGTTCCAGTATATTGTTGAATCTACACATGGAAATTATACATGTAGAAATTTTCTTAAAAGAAAAGGTATGCTAAAATGGAATACAAACATTATTTGAAGAGTTATTTCAAAACACTGGTTGATGACATTTCGACATATAGCTCACTAGTTATTGTGGAAAGAAGCAAACATTAAAGATAGGTGATTCAGCCACAGATATATGACTTCAAACTAAGTAACACCAGTGAGAATTAAACAGGAGATTAAAATGAGTCATTTTGTGCTGTTTGCTCTGCACATGACCATTTGGAGGACTTTTTAAGCTATTTCTATAGCCTACTCCTCTGACTCCAGCCCTATTTGCATTTCTCTAAGCACCTGTGCATGTCTAGTGGGCTATTGTGGCTTCATTGCATATGCTATCCATACTATACCCAGAAATGTACTGGGTAAACAATAAGGTTTTATATACAGTACTAGTGGCCCGGTGCACGAAATTCATGAATGGGTGTCCCTCAGCCCGGCCTGCACCCACTCCAATATGGGAACCCCTGGAAGGATGTCCTACTGCCGGTTTACAGGGATCAGGCCTAAATCGGCAGTCGGATATCCCTCTCAGAATCTGGGACTGCTAGTTCCTAACTGCTCATCTGCCTGCCTGTCTAATTGCCCCTAACCACTCTGCCTGCTGGCCTGCTTGCCTCCAACTGCCCCCTGCCGCCAGCCTGCTTGCCCCCAAATGCTCCCCTGCCAGCCTAATCACCCCCCCAACTGCCCTCCATGCCAGTGTGCTCACCCCCAACTGCCTCCCTGCTGGCCTACTAACCCCCACCCTTCCTCCCCACTGGCCTGCTCACCACCAACTCCCCCCTGCTGGCCTGCTCATTCTAAACTGCCCCCCCACAGTCCTGATCACCCCCAACTGACCCCCACTGATGACTTGCTCACCCCGAGCTGGCCCCCCTGTTAGCCTGCTCAAGCCCAACACACACAACCCCTGGTTGGGGTCCAGCTCCAGCATGTCCAGGGGTTCCCAAAGGTGCAGACAAAGCCGGTGAAGAAGGAATGACAAGGAGGCAGCAGCTTTCAGATGATCAACATAGCCAGGTTCTCTTTTTATTGTCCTGTTACATCTGTATGTATACCATTTGATCCTATAAGCATGCCTCTATAATCACATCATGGTATGTTTTGGGTAACCTTCTACAGTTCCTTGCTTCATTTTG
>NW_006287544.1:210538-240517 GCF_000327345.1 Myotis davidii | reverse complement strand
TAAGGGCTGTTATCCCCTCCCTAACTTCAGGAAAAAATCCCTACCTGGGGAAACAACCTTTCTCAAAAAGGTGACCTTCGTTAAAACACATAGCGCCAAGAAGGTGACCAAACATATTCACAACAGTATGCTACAGACGCCAGGTCCCTTGAAATATATGCTGTGCAGATGTTTCTTTCCTGCAGAGACTGTGTCAAACAACAAGGATGGACCAGCGTCCAGCACCCTCCCATGGCCTGATCACCCACAACTGCCCTCCCCTCTTGGCCTCTAACTGCCTCAACCTCGGCCCCGCCACTATGGCTTTGTTCAGAAGAATGTCTATAAGGTTTCCTGGAAGGTCTCCCAGTCTAATTAGCATATTACCCTTTTATTAGTATAGAGGCCTGGTGCATGGATGGGGGCCGGATGGTTTGCCCTGAAGGGTGTCCTGGATCAGGATGGGGGTTCCCTTGGGGTATGGGGTGGCCTGGGCAAGGTGCCTGTGGTGATTTTCAGGCTGGCCACACCCCCATGGGGTGAGGGACCCCGCTGGGGGGGCATGGCCAGCCTGGGTGAGGGGATGATGGCTGTTTGCAGGCTGGTCAGGCCCCCCAGTGTGGACTCTTACTCCATGGGGGTGTGGCCAGCCTGGGTAAGGGGCTGAGGGCCATTTTCAGGCTGGCCAGAGCCCCTTCAGGGTGGGAAAGTCCCGCTGGGGTGCCTGGCCAACCTGGGTGAGAGGCTGAGGGCTGTTTTCAGGCTGGCCACACCCTCAGAGACCCAGGTCCCGAGCCCCTCCTTGAGCAGAGGCCATGGCCAGCTGGAAGCTTGGTTTCCTCCATGCCAGGGGCAACCCAAGCCTCCAGCTCCGTGGCCACTGCCGTCTTTGTTGGGTTAATTTGCATACTCATCCTGATTGGCTGGTGGGCATAGTGGAGGGATGGTCAATTTACAAGTTTCCCTTTTATTAGTGTAAATACTGGATGAGGTGCTCTACCATTAATATATTAGTGTAAAACTGAAATAATCAATTTTTCCTTTTATCTCACTTCCCTGTCTTTATTCTTCTTTTCTTTCTATCAATTCTAATTTTATCCTTCCAACTTCAAATGCAGTTGTCTTTCATTTTTCCTATTCCTTACAGCACCTTTTCCAGTGAGCAAACTCTATGAGATCTCTGTTAGTTCTTTCAGGAACATGGCCTTTAAACCATCTGTCCTCTTTCTATTCCCATTTCTCAAAACCAGACCCTCATCTTATACCTAGACCAGCCATGGGCAAACTATGGCCCGTGGGCCGGATCAGGCCCATTTGAAATGAATAAAATTTTTAAAAAAAATGACCGTACCCTTTTATGTAATGATGTTTACTTTGAATTTATATTAGTTCACACAAACACTCCATCCATGCTTTTGTTCCAGCCCTCTGGTCCAGTTTAAGAATCCATTGTGGCCCTCGAGTCAAAAAGTTTGCCCACCCCTGACCTAGACTCTGCTAAAAATCTTTTAATAGCTTCCTGCTTCTAGTTTGGTTCCTCTCCAATTCATTCCTTTTGTTGGCACCTGGTAGATCTTTCTAAAATGCTGCTTTAATCTTGTCACTCCTCTGTTCAAAAACAAAGGCAGCCACTATTTACAGGATAAAGAACAAAGTCCCCGTTTCTTAGCCCAGGGCCAAGGTAGACAGCCCAGACTCTTTGCAGTTGCACCTTTCACTACATCTCAAAACAAGCCCTTGCCGGCAAAATTGTCCATTGCTACTTGCCCTGCCTGCAACACCTTCCTCCTCTGTCCATCTACCTGAGCCATAGTTCCCGATTAGACCCATAGAGCCTCCCAAACCTCATTTGCCCACAGGTTCTCCTGCCTGGACACTCGGTGCTTGTTTGGGTTCAATGGTGCATCACTTGGCTGCAAGACTGCCAGCCACTGTTGCATCTGTACACGTGTCTATTATTTTCCCCCAATAGATGCAAGCTTGTGAGGGTAAGAACCTTCAAGTAACATTTGTTAAGGACTTTCTCTGTGCAAAGTCCTACTTGAGATGACACAAAGATAGGGAGGTGTCTTCGTCCCTTCTGGCCGCTATAACAAACTACCGCAGACTAGGTGGCTTATAAACAGCAGAATTTTTTTCCTCACAGTTCTGGAGGCTGGAAGTTAAGACCAAGGTGCCAGCATGCTCAGGTTCTGTAAAGAGTCCTCTTTTGGGTCCAGACTGTAGACTTCTCACTGTGTCCTCACAAACTGGAAGAGGCCCGGGAGCCTATTTTATAGAGGTTCTAATCCCATATATTAGACCCACTCTCGTGAACTGATCACCTCCTCAAACCCCACCTCCAAATACCATCACCTTGGGGGTTAGGCTTTCAACATATGAATTCTGGGGGACACAACATTCAGACCATAGAAGGAAGGTCATAGTTCTTTGGCATTCTACAAAAACAAATATGGTACTGTGTATATCATAGCTGTCCAATGCATATTTTGAGTGAATTGATTTCCGTAACTTTTATATTATAAAATTCACAACTAATTAAACTGTCAAAATTAAATTTCATTAATGTCTTTGTTTAACAGCAGGCAAACTATGGTAAAGAAAGAGGAAATTTCTCATTAACCCAGAGTATTGGTAACAAAGTGGATATCTTAATGCACATCTTTGTTTTCTATTCAGCTGCTGCAACTGCCAAGTCCTTCCACATCTCATCCAGAAAAACATTGTGTCCTGGAGTCAACATTTCTTTATGCAGCAGTTAATGAATTGCTCTTCTGCTTGTGGCACTTTGTGGCTTCAGCCTCTTGTCCAACAAGGCACTGACTTGCATTTCTAATGTCTCCGTTTTTTACATGATTTTCCTTATTTGGACCCAACCACTGAAAGCCCAAATCCTATGGAACTGGGGCCAAAGTTATATAAATCCAAATAGATGTTTCTTATGCCCACACTCACACTGCTCTAATGACTAGCTACAAAGATAATTACTGAGTTTTCCCAGTAATTAAAGAAATTTCAAAAAATGTTTTTGATCACAAGCCTCAGTTAGTTTCCATTAGACAAAAATATATGTGCATCCAGGACTATTTTATATGTATAATAAAGAGATTTTGATGCAAGAGGAATTGATAAAGTGCGTGTATGCCTTGTCTTCATTCATATTATTTGGAGAATATGCCAGATGATAAATCTTCATAGTACTTGTTTAGTAGAAAGAAGTGACTCAATACTTTGAAAGTCAAACAACCCAAACAAAACATAAAGCAAAACGATGTAAAACAAAAAAGATGCACAGAAAATAAAGCCCTAACACTAAGATATTAACAAAGTTTTTTTTCTAGTTTCATTCATTCATTCATTCATTCACTCATTCACTGACCATACACTTTTGGAGAATTTATTAACTCCCAGGTACTATGTCAGACATTGATTGTGAGACTTTCTTTTTAGTTCAAAAACCCATGACAGCCCTAATCGGTTTGGCTTAGTGGATAGAGCATCGGCCTGCGGACTGAAAGGTCCCAGGTTCGATTCCAGTCAAGGGTATGTACCTTGGTTGCAGGCACATTCCCAGCAGGAGGTGTGCAGGAGGCAGCTGATCAATGATTCTCTCTCATCGATGTTTCTAGCTCTCTATCCCTCTCCTTTCCTCTCTGTAAAAAATCAATAAAATATATTTAAAAAACAAAAACAAAAACCCATGACAGCATGTATCAGTTTTGTGGTAAAAAATAAGCTCTCTAACTACAATATAATTGTGATGGTTACTTTTATATGTCAACTTTACTGTGCCACCAGGTAATTACACATCTGGTCACACATTGTTCTGGAAATTTCTGTGAGGTTGTCTTTGAATGAAATTATCATTTGAATTGATAGGCTGAGTAAAGCTGAGTGCACTCTCTAATGTGGATGATCCTCATCCAGTCAGTTGAAGGCAATTAGCACTGTGTTTTTGACCTTTGGTCATTATATAAACCCAAGCCCCTGCACAGTGATAGCTTCAGAGCTTATCAAAGCTTATGAAATTGGCTTTGCCTTCAGTAAGTTTTGCATCTTCTATCATTTCTCTGTACCTTTCCTCACTGTTCTTCTGTGCTTATTCTGGTGGAGCCCGTTTCTAATTTGCATGTTCAGAGTCAGGTTTATTAGGTTGTTAGAAATGAGTCTGTTGGCTCTGAGTGACAACTAAGGGATTCCCCTGAAGTTAAATTCTGATACTTGAATACTCAGCAGAACTCATATCCATTTTTTGCTTCTCAGAAGTTGATCTGCTTACTTCCAAGTTTTACTGTGTAGGCAATTAAAATGGCAAGATATATGACTCTGAACACTTGGAAAAATGAGCTACTAATGAAATATTTGGTAATATCTATAATAATAAAAGCATAATATGCTAATTAGACAGGACAGCCAAATGACCTTCCTGACAAAGCTGCAGTGGTAGGGGCCGAAACAGAGGCAGTTAGGGGTGATCAGGCAGGCAGGCAGAGTGATTAGGGGCAATCAGGCAGGCAAGCAAGCAGTTTAGGGGCTATTAGGCAAATAGGCGAGCAGTTAGAGGTGATCACACAGGCAGGAAAAGGGTTAAGGGTGATCAGGCAGGCAGGCAAGTGGTTAGAGGTGATCAGGCAAGCAGGCAGAGTGGTTGGGGCAATCAGACAGGCAGGCGAGTGGTTAGAGACAATCAGGCAGGCAGGCAGGCAAGCAGTTAGGGGCAATCAGGCAGGCAGAGGAGTTGGGGTGATCCAGCAAGCAGGCAGAGACAGTTAGGGGCGATCAGGCAGGCAGGCAGGAGAGCAATTAGAGCTGATCAGGCAGGTAGGCAGAGTGGTTAGGGGTGATCAGGCAAGCAGGCGAGTGGATAGGGGTGATCAGGCAGGCAGAGTGGTTAGGGGTAATTAGGCAGGCAGGCGACCAGTTAGGGGTGGTCAGGAAGGCAGGCAGAGTGGTTAGGGGTGATCAGACAGGTAGGCAGGGGAGCAGTTAGGAGCCAGCGATCCTGGATTTTGAGAGGGTATAGACCGGGACTAGGGGACCACCTCCATGCACAAATTTCATGCACTAGACCTCTAGTATATATATATATATGAAGATATATGAATTCAGATCTATATGAATGTATGTAAGAATATATTACTTGATATGTAAATGTACAAAATGTGCTTTGTGATATGTCACAGATATGAAGTATTAGTTTTCTTCAACATAAAACAGAATGTAAAAATGTGGATTTTATTATTGCTAAATTATTTTTTAAAGAACATTATGTACTAAAATCTTGAAAAAATCCTTCAGTTGCATAACTCATTCATACTTATTAAATTCACTGTTTGCCTTTTCTCAGATTTAAATTTAATATAAAATTTTAGTGATTTATTTTTTAAAGGTCAAAGTATTTTAATTGCATTTTAGAATATGATGATCTTAGCTGAATCTAGTAACATCAATTTTGGCTCTTTGTGCAATGAATTTAATAACCCTTTTAGCTTGTGGATGCAAAAGTAGTTCAGAGCTTTTGAAGAATTGTAACCAGACCCCTTTTATCCCAGGGATGGTCTCATTAGGTTTATGAAAGCTCTCTGAACACCTTAGCCATTCTGCAGTGAAGCAGCCATTGTCTGATGACCCAGAGCAGTTTTATGGCCCTGGCCTTGTTCTATAAGCTTTATACTGGGGTCAAGTCCCTTAAAGCCACAGCTTTGTTTTCTTTTGTTTTGTTTTATTCTATTAACAATGGAAAAGAAAAACATTGTTTCAAATAAATTAACTTTTTATTGTCTTATATTTTATTTGAAATCTATTATACTGTGAACATTGTATGCTGTCTGGAATGTTTTCTTTTTTTATTTTATCAACTAGAGGCCTGGAGCACGAAATTCATGCACAGGAGGGTGGGGTTCCCTCAGCCCAGCCTGCCCCTCTCACAGTCCAGGAGCCCTCAGTGGATGTCCTACTGACGGCCACAGTCTTGCAGCAGAGGCTTGGAACAGTTGCTATGTGTGTGTGTGTGTGTGTGTGTGTGTGTGTGTGTCCCTGCTGGGGGCCTGCCCCAGCCCCATTGGAGGCTCAGAGCAGGTTCTGTGTGTGTGGGCGTGTGTGTGTGTGTGTGTGTGGGTGTGGGTGGGTGTGTGTGTCCCCGCTGGGGGTCTGCCCCCAGCTGCGTAGGAGGCTCAGAGCAGTCACTTCGTGTGTGTTTGTGTATGTGTGTGTGTGTGTGTCGTGGAGGCTTAGAGCAGGCGCCCCTCTGGGTTGATCTCTCAGGCTCCTGGCCTCCACTGCATGTTGTTCTCTCCTTTGAGCTGTGGCCGGGGTGGGGTGCTGCCTGCAGGCCCCGCTTTCCTGCTCTGGGATCGCCATGGTGACCCAGGAGCAGGTGCTCCTGGGTTCTGCCTGTGGGCTGCACTTTCCTCCGCTCCGATCACCATGGGGTCCTGGCTGGCGGCGGGGCTTAGGCGGCACACAGGGGTCCCAGCTGGGGGCGGGGCTTAAGTGGAGCTATTGCGCCGCCTAAGCCCCACTGCACAGGGCTGCACATGGGAGCCTGGATGGCGGCTGGCACTGGCCAGCCCTACCTGCAGTATGCAAATTAGCCGCCATCTTTTTAGGCAGTTAATTTTCATATCACCCCGATTGGCTGATGGGTGTAGCGAAGGTGTACGGTCAATTAGCATCTTTGTCTTTTATTAGATAGGATTGCAGTTTATATTCAATATTATTTTGTGTTAGTTTAAGGTATATAGCATAGCAGTTAGATAATGATATACTTTACAAAGTGTTCTCCCTGCTATTTCTAGTACCCATGTGGCACCATCCTTAGTTATTGCAGTATTATTGACTATATTCCCTATGCTATAATTTATGGCCCATGACTATTTTGTTACTACCAATCTGTACTTCTCAATCCCTTCCCCTTTTTTACCCCATAAACCCAGCCATATCCCCTCTGGCAACCATCAGTCTGTTCTTTGTATCTATGAGTCTGTTTCTGTATTGTTTGTTCACTTTTAAGTAAAATCATATGGTATTTATCTCTCTCTGACTGGCATAATACCCTCTAGGACCTAGAGTCTAGGTCCATCCATGCTGTCGCAAATAGTAAGATTTTATTCTTTTTTATTACTGAGTAATATTCTATTGTATATACTGGTATGTACTACTGCTTTTTTATCTACTCATCTATTGATGGGCACTTGTATTGCTTCCATATCTTAGTGATTGTAAATAATGCTGCAAAAAAAAAATGAACATGGGTGCATAAATTCTTTCAAATTAGTGTTTTGGGTTTCTTCAGATATACTCAGAAGTGGAATCACTGGGTCATAAGGCAGTTCCATTTTTAATTTTTTATGAACCTCCATACTGTTTTCCACTGCACCAATCTGCATTCCCACCAATAGTGCACAAGGGTACCCTTTCTCCACATCCTCCCCATCACTTGTTGTTGGTTGATTTATTGATGACAGCCATTCTGACAGCTGTGAGGAGTTATCTCATCGTGTTTTAATTTGTATTTCTTGGATGATTAGTGACGAGCACCTTTTCATATTTCTATTGGCCATCTGTAGGTCCTTTTTGAAGAAGTGTTTATTTAGGTCCATGGCTCATTTTTTAATTAGATTGTTTGGGGTTTTTTGGTACTGAATTGTATGAGTTCATTATAAATTTTGGATGTTAACCCGTCACCAGATATATTATTGGTGGGTTATCTTTTCATTTTGTTAATGGTTTCCTTTGCTGTGCAAAACGTTTTTAGTTTGATGTAGGCCAATTTTTTTTTCTTTTGTTGCCCTTGCCCAAGGAGATATATCAGAAAAAAATATTACTAAGAGAAATGTTCAAGATTTTACTGCACATTTTTCTTCTAGGATTTTTATGCAATTGAGTCTTATATTTAAATCTTTAATTCATTTTGAATTTATTCTTGTATACGGTGTAAAAAGGTAGTCTGGTTTAATTTTTTCCATCTATATGTCCACTTTTTCCTACACCATTCATTAAATAGGAGGTCTTAACCCCATTGTATGTGCTTGCCTCTTTTATCAAATATTAATTGACCATATAGTTAGTCTTGGCTTTATTTCTGGGCTCTGTATTCTGTTTCATTGATCTATATGCTTGTTAAATGTCATGCTGTGTTTATTTTTTAATATTTACTATTGAAAGTATTACAGATTTCCCCCTTTTTATTCCCCTGTTGACCCCCTCCATCTACTCCAGCCCTCCCCAGTTCTTCCCCACACTATTGTTTGTCTATGGGCCAAGCATGTCTATAATAATAAAAGGGTAATATGCTAATTGGACCAGATGTCATTCCAGACATCCTTCCGGACTAAGCCAGGGCTGGAGGGAAGCCCAGGTCCTGGGTGCCAGAAGGAAGGCGGTGCTGGCAGCAGGAGGAAGGAAGGCCTACTCTTCCACAAATTTCATGCGTGGGGCCTCTAGTATGCATATAAATTATTTGGTTAATCTATTACCACCTTACCCTCCCTTTCCTCTGAAATACATCAGTCTTCTGCATGTTTCAAAGCCCCTGTATCTGTTTTGTTCACCAGTTTATTTTGTTCAATAGATTCCATATATTTTGATAACTATGGCCTTGTAGTATGGTTTGATATCAGGTAGCATGATTCCTCCAGCTTTGTTCTTCTTTCTCAGATTTCTGTGGATATTCAGGGTCTTTTGGATAAATTTTTGGATTATTTGTTCTAGTTCTGTAAAATATAGCATTGGTATTTTGATAGGAATTACATTGAATCTAAAGATTGCTTTGGGTAGTATGGACATTTAAAAAATGTTAATTCTTTCTATCCATAAGCATGGTTATGCTTCCATTTATTTGTATCTTCTTCAGTTTCTTTCCTTAGTGTCTTATAATTTTCTCAATAAAGGCATTTACCTCCTTGGTTAAGTTTATTCCTAGGGTTGTTTTTCTTTTTTATACAATTGTAAATGGGATTGTTTTCTTTGTTCTCTTTCCTTTTTATAAATATATTTTTTATTGATTTCAGAGAGGAAGGGAGAGGGAGAGAGTGATAGAAACATCAGTGATGAAAGACAACCATTGATCGTCCTGCACACCCACTATTGGGGATCGAGCCTGCAACCCAGGCATGTGCTCTTGACTGGAATCAAACCCAGGACCCTTTAGTCAACATGCTGATGCTCTGTCCACTGAGCCAAACCAGCTAGGACTCTTAGTTCTCTTTCTAATATTTTGTTATTGGTATATAAAAATGTAATTGATTTCTGGATATTTCTTTTGTATCCTGTTATTTTACTGAATTTATTTATCAGTTTCGGTAATTTTTTGTTGAAACATTTAGGGTTGTCTATATCCAGTATTATGTCATCTGCAAATAATTGTAGTTTTACTTTTTCCTTCCCAATTTAACTGCCTTTTATTTCTTCTTCTAGTCTGATTGCTCTGACTAGGACATCCAGTACTATATTGAATAAAAGTGGTGAAAGTTGACATGCCTATCTTGTTCCTGACTTTTTAGCTTTTAGTCCCTCCACCCCCACCCCCACCCCCCGCATTCAAAATGGTGTTAACTATGGGTTTGCCATATATGACTTTTCTTATCTTGAGCTATGTTTCATTTATTGCCACTTTGCTGAGAGATTTTTTATGACAAACTAGAGGCCGGGTGCATGAAATTTGTGCATAGGTGGGGTCCCTCCACCTGGCCAGCAATCAGAGCCAATCAGGGCCATCTTGCCTAGTCCCAATCCTAACCCTGGGAGCTTCCTGATGGCTCTCACCTGACACCTCACTTTCCAGTCCAGCCCACCAGTGTCTGCAGTAAGCTAATCTATCGGTTGGAGCATCTTCCCTGTGGTGGTCAGTTTGTGTCATAGTGACTGGTCGAGCAGTGGAACTCCCAGCAGAACTCCAGTTGAGAGGACAATTTGTATATTAGTCTTTTATTATACAGGACTAGAGACTCAGTGCACAAAATTCATGCATGGGGGTGCTCCAAGAATGTGCCTTGTGTGGGTTTTGCAAGCCTTCCTATCATAATTAAGTCTTGATTGCTATTGGTTCATTCATGCATTGGGTCGACACTTAGACTGGCTGACTGTGAGGATTGACCCCAACCACAGTGTATGAGTTGCTGGGCAGGTACTGACCATGCAAAGCAGATTTTAACTCACAGGATCTGGTGCCTGCTGAGATCTCCATTTGGATATTTTGCTTGTGAAGCTAATTGTATCCTGCTCTGAATCTCACCACTGGGCGTGTTGATTCTGGGGCCTCTTGGGAGGAACTATGGTACAGATCAATGTCAGACATTGACTGTGACTGCCTCTGGGCAACCTGTTTGGACCTACAAAGTGATCCACAGTTTGTGGCTGCCTTTGCTGGGAAGGGCTAAGCTGCACACCAAGGCCAGCTTCCAATAGCACCAAGCCTGAGGCACCCTGAACTCTGCCTTCACCTTTTGGCTACCTATTAGGCTCAGTCACTGAAAGAGCCTTTGTTGGTATTCCAGTTGCAAGATATAGGTTCTCACTGAGTCACCAGGAAGGGGCAAAAGATGTTCAGGTTTATACAGGTTCAAATTCAGTTCAGTGTTGTGTCTGCAGCCAAAGTCTCAGAATATTCCAAGTCTGGCTGCCCTCTGCCAGGTGCCTGCAAACCTTTGTGGTGGGGTAGGGTTACAGCGAGTCATCAGGGTGAGGCCAGCAGAGTTTATCAGGCCCAAACAGAACACGATTTGGCCTGTGAAGGGTGGTCTCTGCACTGGTTGTGCCTGTGAGGGAAAAAATGGCCCCCATCCTAGAGCCACACAACTCAGTCTGTCCCAGATGCTGCCTTGACCTTTTGGGGAGCTCAAGCTCCACAGGGTTGGGCTTCTGGGAGTTTGGAAGGTAGAACTAGTGTATCTCCTGTGAGAGGGAGGCTCACGGGAAGGTGGGGAAATTGCCTTCACACCAGAGCCACTCAACTCAGTCACTGACACACACTGAGTATGCCTGGACCTCTACACCTCAAGCCGAGGTAGCTGACTCCTCCACAGGTATGAGCTTTGCAGGGTGCAGCAAGAGGGAGCCTGGAAGGTGAGACTAGTGCATTTCCCCAGGCTTATGCCATATGAAGGGGAGTGCTCCATCCAAGAAAGATAGCATCTGTGGTGTGGAGAAGAGCCCAACTCAGGGATCCTGGAGGCTGTCCCTTAGCTTTCTTCCAGAGCCACAAACCCGTCTCTCCTCACACAATTCTGGTCCACTCCATCCTCCCTCTGCTGTAGCCCAGAGTGAGTGACTGCTAATGAGATTTTGTGCACTTACCCTTTAGCAAAGCTTCTAAGTCACTCCCTGGTGAATAGAATCCCCACTGATTTTCTTAGCCAGATGTTATGTGGACACCTCTTCCCAGTTCTGGTGCCCTGGGCTGATGAGCTCCTGGTGGGATTGAAACCCCACATTCCATAGGGGAACCTTTGAAGCTAAGATATCCCTCCAGATGCTCAGCCACCACCTGGTGGGAGCAGGGCCAGCCCTTTTCGTGTCTCTGCCCTTCCTACCAGTCTCCATGTGGCTTCTTCTGTACATCTTGGTTATAAAACTTATTTGGGTTGATTGTTATATATTTTATTTGTAATCCCAGTTTGGTCCCAGGAGCAGATGAGTATACCTTCCTCCTACTGGATCCTGGATCTTGGATCCTTCTCCAGAGAAAGAAACTTTTATCCTCCCAAGGCTACTTTCGGCTCATAGTGCTCTGAGCCACACTTTCCCACATTGATTCCCCCAATGATGAATGTCTTCTATGCCATCCTCATCCTGTCCTATTTCCTCACCATGAGTTCTTCCCTTCCAAAAAAAAAAAAAAATTAGAGTCATGAACTTTGGATCATGTTATAATATCATGGGCTAAATTATGTTACCTCCAAATTCATATGGTAAAGTCCTAATCCCCAGTACCTCAGAAGAATGTAACTGTATTTGGAGAGAGGGCCTTTAAAGTGGTAATTAAGGTAAAATTCGGTCATGTGAGTGGCCCTAATCCAATACAACTGGTGTCTTTATTCGAAGGGGAGATTATGACACAGACATGTGAGCACACACAGAGGAAAGACCAAGTGAGGACATAATAAGAAGGCTCCTATGCTATCACTTAGGGGATTAGGTTTCAACATATAAATTTGTAGGAATACAAACATCCAGTTTATAGCACAGATTACTACCCATATCTGACTTCCTTCCCAAAGGTCACCAGATGTCTAGTCCAGGGTACTTTTTCTACCATACCATCATGCCCTGCATTATTGTGTAGCAACTCTCCTGTAACAAATGTAGGGCTAAGTAATGCCAATCACAACAGTCACCACATTCTCAAATTATCCAAACAATTGACATTAATCCTAGACTCATTCAATATGATGACATTTGACTGGTAAGAAAACCAAGGCCAAAGAATAAATAACATGCCAAGGTCACATAGGAAATAGCTGGAGAGCTAGGACCTCAAACCAGTCTTCATCCTTCTGACATGCTAATAACTCAGTAACTATCAACTAGTTATTTGAAGAGCAATACATTGGCAATTCAGAGGGACAAATCCATAGCTAGAGACTCCTGGATTATAACATGTACTCCATGGCACACACCAGCTGTCACTTAAACTTACAGAGCCTCATCTTCTCTTCTGTAAAATGGGAATAATAACAATACCAAATCAGAGTTAAATGAGATAATACGGGTGAAGAACTCTGAGTTATATTTAACTTAGTAAGTACATAGATGAGGGGAAGATGACATGTTCATCTTTATTAGGTTATATGGATACTATGTAGATACTACAGTAAATATTATATTAGTTGCACATTATACAGTAAATATTGTAAATACTGTGTAGACACCACAGTAAATATTATGCTGGAAGTGTTGGTTTGCCAGTCCCAAAGCAGGATTGTGCAATAGAGTTCCAAAGGCCACAAAGGGCTGCCTTCAGTGGCTGCAATGGGGTTACTATTCCAAGTTTGGTAAATTAAACATGAAAATTGCTGAAACCAGTGAAATGCCAGATGTTTAAAACAAGTCAATATCACTTCTGGATGGATATTGGTCTTTAAAACCTTTCTCAATAATATCCATAGATGATTAAATCTAAATATTCTCAACAAAGATAAATAGATAAATATCCTGACTTTGTGTGTTTGTGTATGATTCCACTCAGACTTATCAGTTCTAATGCTTAGTGCCAGATACATTTTTGCTAGTATGTTACAACCACATAATTTGCACCCTTTTCTCCTGGTGAAAGAGTCTTCATTTTTGACACTGTCAGAGGAAACAAAGCAATTTTATTTTTAAACTACCATTGTTTTTAGTTCCTTTGTTCACAAAATCATAATAAGACACATACAGAGTATCCAATTTTAGATTTGGTGTGCTCCAGGATACTATTTTTCAGGAGAGAAAAAAAAATAGAGGAAATTTCTGTACAAATAATGTCTGTCTCTTGACAGAGCAGGTAACCACTGGGCAATATATTTTGTTCCTCCCGAGACTTCATCATAGAAACCACCGTATCTGAGATGGCTCCTAAAGCAATTCCACGTTCCTCATGACCTTCCCAGATGGAAAAATCTGATTTGGATGAGTTAGAATGGCAAGAAGAATATTCCCAGGGATCATAGGCCTTATAATCTAGGTTGTGTAATTTTTTTTAATGCAGAAATCTGACCCAAGAGATCAAATAAACATCCTGAGAATTTTATAGAAAGAGAAATCTCTGGTCATGATTAAGTTCAGCTAAGCCAGAGCCCAGTCTTTCAGTATAAACATAGTAAGGGTGGGGAATCTAAGCTCAATTGTTAACTCATTCCAGACTCTTGGCCATAAGTACATCTGGTCCCACCACTTCCTGGAGTTTTTGTTGTTTGTTTTTAATTTACTTTTTAATTATAGTTAGAACCTGTTTTGTTTTGACTTGTATATATCACTGATGCAAGGGACTTATTAATTTGCAGAAATAGGGTTGTTTTTTTAAAATTACATACTTATATATATAAATCTACATAGCTATATATAGAGGGGTCTTTATAGAGAAAGGGGGGGGCATATATACTTAAAGGCTATGAATCCATTCCTTGTTTTCTGCTTTATAGTTAGAACCTGTTTTGTTTTGACTTGTATATATCACTGATGCAAGGGACTTATTAATTTGCAGAAATAGGGTTGTTTTTTTAAAATTACATACTTATATATATAAATCTACATAGCTATATATAGAGGAGTCTATATAGAGAAAGGGGGGGGCGTATATACTTAAAGGCTATGAATCCATTTCTTGTTTTCTGCTTTAGGTAATATATATATATTCACATTAAAATATTAAAAATAAAAATCAGGGGAGGAAATCATTCGTAAACAGAAATACATTTACTATTTTCTCTCCCCATCCCCCCCTCCTTTTTTTTAGTAAACCACTAGAGTGGGCCTCTCCTCTCTCCTTGGACCTCTGTAGTATATAAACACACCCTCACACACACACACACATATAATATCTCCGTTGATTCTTATGCCAATTCTGAGAGGGAGGCAGAAACATATAAGAAAGAAACGTTTATGGGGCACAGGCTCTGCCAGGCCCTGCTCCAGGTGTTCTCTCATTCATCTTCTGGGAGCAGCAGAGCAGACACAGAAAGGGAACCTCAGGGAGATCAAGTGACTCAGCCCAGGCGAGTGCGAGTGAGCGCGGGGCAGAGTCTGTGGGACCTGCCAGATTTAGACATTCCACCCACCCTCCACCCCCACCCACTGCCCAGCTCTGGGAAAGACCACACTCTTGGCTTCTTTTTCCATTGCAATGAGATAGAAATTTCAGGAGAGAAAAGGAGAACACGTGTGAGGAGAGGGGAAAGGGGTGAAGAGAAGGAGAGTTGGGGGGAAGGGGGTCTGGGAAGAGAGCCCCTGCCCTTCTGACGCTGGGGGTTTGGGAAGGCTGCCAAGCTGCTCAAGAAGCCATGGAGAAACGAGGTCCAGCTCTTCACAGTAACTTCTTCCAGCAGAAAGAGTGGCATGGACAGCTTGCTCTCCCCAGAATCCCTGTGTGCTCTTTTTCCTCAGGTCAGTGACCATCACATAACCAGCCATATTTTCATTTTCGTTTTGGCCCTCAGAAAGCTTAGGATCACACAACTCAAATTTGTTAACCTGTAGAATTCTCTAGTCTAAATATTTACTCTAGTTTTTAACCTAGCCTTGCCTTCTTTTATTTATACAGGGGGCAAAAGTAGGTTTACAGTGTTAGTACACAGTTTATTCTTGTATTATTATTTATTAACTAGAGGCCTGATGCATGAAATCCATGCACTGGGCTGGGGGCTGGGGGGGCCTCCCCTGCTGGCCATCTTGTGACCACATGGGGGTGGCCATCTTGTGTGAGGGCGTGATGGTAAATTTGCATATTACCTCTTTATTATATAGGATGACTGTAATATTTTCTATATGAACAACTGTAAACCTACTTTTGACCTGCCCTGTATATTCTCAAGTTCCAACTTTTAACTATGTTATGTCAGCTTATAAATTATATTTGCTTATAGACAAACCCAATTCCTGTGTAACCAATAAAGTAAATAATTATTTCATGCATTTGACCACTCTCTCTAGTACCTGATACAGTTGGTAGTGTATATTAATTTTCATTGGTTGTTCAATATGCTTACTTTGCATTATGAATTTTGTTGATTACACTCAAGTTATTTTGCCTTTATTCAGTCAACAAATATTTATCAAGCGTCCAATATATGCCAGGCTCTGGGCTTTGTGTTGGGCTCCCAAGGGAAGCATCACTCACATAGTCTCACTGTCAGGAAGACAATGCAATTGTCACACAAACAAAATGAAGTAAAAAGTACAAGGAAGGAAAGGCAGAGGGAGGTACAGGGCCCCCTAACAGCTGGGCTTGTGCTCAGCCCAGGGTGGCCCAGGCATGTGAAGGTTGAACTGAGATCCATAGGCATTAACTCTGAGAAGAGGGCAGTGGAACGAGCTTGCAGTCGAGGAGCACTTCAAGTGAAGGAAACAACACGTGCAAGGCTCTAGAGTAGAAAAGAAGGGCGGTGGCTACTTACAAACCTGAAAGAAGGCGACTGTGCCTGCAGCTGGGACAGCAAGACAAGGAAGTGGTCCTGAAGTAGAGAGACAAGTCCTGTTACAGATTGTGGTCACTGTCCTCGGAACAATGATGAGGATATTAAATGACTTGCTCAGAGTCCTCCAGCCAGTAAATAAAGAAGTGAATAGCAAATGTGAATAAAACAAAATTGAAACAGCTGGTAGCCTGTAATAAATGCTAAAGGGAAATCTGAAATAATTATTACATTAGTGGTTTCACATATAAGCCTTATCAAAATCTCACAAAAATTCTGTTAGGTAGTTATTACTAAAATTACTATTACATATCCCAGTTACAGATGAGGAAGCTGATGCTCAGAGGAGTTAAATAATTTGCTTGCAATTATAGTAAAAAAAAAAAGTGGCAAAACTGGGATTAGAAATCAGGACTATGGAATGAAAATCTTGTGTTCTTTCCATGAAGCACACCCTGCACGGTGCTAAGCTGATCCTTTAAATTCACATTCAAGACTGGGTACCAAGGACAAAATTGGAGGATGTACACATTTCTGTAAAACCGGCCTCGAGCTTCATTCTTGACAGTGGAAGAGAATATGTGGGACAGATTTTATAAATTATTCTAATAACTTATCCTATTCATGCAAATGCCTAGCAATCTTGAATTTTTACAAAGGAAAGAAAACAAAACATCCTTCACTGTTGAAAGGCAATTTGTTACACTTATGATGTTAAAAAATCTAGGCAAACCTTAGCTTTACGTGCTTTGATTTTAAAAGCTCAGGCAGAATTGAATGTTGTTGGTTCTATCCCTAATCAGAGGAAAAGGAAAATTTGGAGGGGATGTTAAGGAATCATATTCTTTGCTATAAAGTTGTTTTTATCAAAAAACAAAATAAAAAAAGAAGTAGCTTTAAGCAACATCAATAAATGCAAATGGGGTTTTATGAAAATGATACTCTTGATTTAAAAAAAAAGAGAAGAAAATCTCATGAGAGAAAAAAAAAAGAGCCATAGAAGAGAGAGAAATGTTCCCTGAAAGTCATTTGGCTCCAGAGACTGAATCTCACCAGCTCCTCAGTAGCAAGAGTCCTTGAATTGCCCTCAGATGTGCTGCCAATAGTAGGACCCAACTACTCTCCTGTTGTCTTACTTCTCTCTCTCTAAAAACAAAACAAAACAAAAAACACGTGTTTTTATTGATTTTTAGAGGGAGAGAGAGATAGAAACATCGATGAGAGAGAAACATGGATCGGTTGCCTCCTGCACACCCCCTACTGGGGATGGAAACCAGGGTGTGCCCTGAGTGGGAATCCAACCAGTGACCAGTTAGTGCATGGGATGATACTCAGCCGACAGAGCCACACAGGCCCAGGCTTTCATCCTTCTCTACACAACCTGCCAGTGTTTGTTGAGCATCTCCTGGACACCAGGGAATATGGGAGGTTAAGGGAGGCGGCCAGGCTTTGTGGCTTTGTTTCACTATTTGAATTGCCAACCGCCTGACAACTGGGGCCGCTGTCCATGCTTGTTCTTGCACAGGTCTCTGGGCTCAGCCACAGCTGTTGCTCCCCACTCCTGCAGGAGTGCCCACCAAGTCTCTCTGTTCCTCCCAGCTGAAGCAGGTATCAGGGCAGCAAGATTCCACACTGAGCCCCTCCCCCCCTCCCTGTGAACTCCTGGCCTCCAGGTTGCATCTCTGGCTAGGATCAGCCCCACTCCCTTTCACCTCCCCCTTTTTATCCACTAAGCCCACCTTTAGATGTTTCAGTGTGCGGATGTCTCAGGCATATTTGGGAGTTAAGCAGGGAATCTTTGTATGGCTGTACAGATTGTTGTAAATTCTAGGGGAGAGACCAAGGGAGTCTCTTATGCTGCCATTCCTCTGGCATTGCTCTCACTTATGTATTCAGTTTCAGTAAGATCTAATTTTCTCCTCATGCAGCCCTGGCCCGTGTGGCTCAGTTGCTTGGAGCATCATTCTGTGGACTGAAGGGTGGTGGGTTTGACTCCCCATCTGGAGTCTCTAGTTTAAAGAATTGGTCAGCTCCCACCTGGTCCCCAAAATTCAATTTAAGTGCAAGAGGGCGTCAATGGGGCCTGGCGTAGACTCACTGCTGTGAGTGCCCTGAAAGAATGGGGAAGGATGTGAGGAAGTCTTTCAACCGAGAGCTGCAAGGAGCCCGGCTTTTTGTTCTTTCTGTTTATTGTTCATTGAGCAATTTCAGGTGTTGCCAGATTCCCAGCTGCAACTGAATTCCTGGCCCATGAAAAGCACTATTGTTGTTGTAGCTGGGCAAAGTTATCAATAACAATGACCAGCACTCATCTAGGGCTTACTATTGTTATCAATGGAAGTGGAGTTCTTGCCATGTTGCAAGGAAAAGAATTTCCTGAGACTTGCATGGGAGGATGAGTAAGATTTATTTGGGTGGAAATAAACCCCTGGGTTTCCAATGTCCCATTTCCCTCCATCCTGTCATGGAGAAAGTCCAACCATGTCTTCAGCAGGGCCAGAATCTAGGCCACTGCCCATAGTTTCAGCTCCATATTACAGTCCAGCCCAGCATCCTGCATATGGAGTCCACACAGCTATGGGTCATGTGACTGCTAAGGCCACCTGGCTATGGAGAGAGAACCCATGAACGCACAGGTGAGTAGGAGAGAGAACAAGAGAGAGGAAGCTCTGTCTGGGGATTTTAATCAGCAGCTTCTTCAAACTAACCAATTAACTTTCCAAGATTTTACACACATCTGGTGGGGTTCACCCCCTAGCCAATCCATTGTTCCCCAGGCTAGACTGACAGGCACCTCCCCTGGGCCACCCCAACTTCTACTGTGCATGTACCTAAGTCCCCATTCTCCCCCCCAACAATCCAGAGCAAGACGGGGGAAGAGAGGGTGTTAATGCCCTTGGAGCAACAATGCTGTGGGAATCTATAACTTCCTGGTAAAGTTTCCCAGGTGAGCATGCTTACAATATCTGACTTCCCTTTGCTTCTTTCTGTTATTAATATTAACTAGCTAATTACATCGATAACATTATGTGTTGGGTTCTTTACATGTATTATCCTAAATAACCCTTATGTCAGCCTGTGAAGAAGCTACTATAATTTTCCCAGTTTTTCAAATGAGGAAACCGGGGTGAAGCAAATAAATCATAAAGCCAGTAAATAACGAGCTGGGTTTGAAACACGAGCTCACATCCAGACAGCACCGGCATGTGTGAAGAATGACCTGTGAGATACACAGCTATAAAACGTAATTGTGCCTAAGAACCTTTAGAAATCAAACATATTTCTATATGTATATCTCCCCACTCCTCTCCAAAACCATGAGGTTGAGTAAGACTCCCTCCACGTTCTGCGTGGAGTCGGGTTCGGTATCTGAAAGAGGAGCCGCACAACAAATGAGAGAAAAAGACACGAGATAATTTTGCAATATTGGGGGACCAGGCGGCAAGTCCCGAACGACTTCCTCCCGTGCTCAGGCCTCACCAAGCTTTTATTGATCTGGGATGCACCCATAGCATAGCCCTTAGGCAGGTGACCCCCTGCAACAGGCAGACTAGCCCATCAGCAAGGATTTACATAATAATAAATGGGGGAGTAGTTTCAGCTACCACTGTCTGGACAAACAGAGGTGGCACCTAGCTGACCTCTGTTAGGGCTTCAAAGGCTACTAGCTTTTGGGGGTTCTCTGTCTAAACTCAGCTAGTGAAGACAATGAATGGACTCCGGCACCATGATTACTTTTTGTTGTCATGATACAACACAAATTTACAAAATGATGCAGAGAAATGTAAGCAAAAGCCCCTCTGTTCGTTCAGCCTCATAAATGTTTTTGTTATTACATCAGTAGGAATTCTCTTTGCTCATAGACTGTGTATTAGTTCTTTCCTAGCTGTGCTGTCCTCTTTCACTGATAGGAATCTTGGTCTTCCTCTTAGTTGCCATACCTCTCTCAGCTAAGGAAACAAACATTTGAAGAAAACAGTTTCCATGGTTAAGCACCTAAACTACTTCATGACTTTGTCTTATCTAACTAATACTCTCAATAGTTGGCATGCAGACTCAGTGCTCCCACTGCAGCAGGAGCAGATGAGTCCAGAGGGGCTGGGCGTCATGGTTAATATCACACACCTCGAAAGGAGACAAGGTGGTCGCCGCATCCATGTCCTTTGACAGCAAAGCCTTGCTGTATTCCTTTCTCCTTGCTCTTTCCACCTCCTCTGTGCTTTTCAAACATAGATTCCATAGACCCTCAATAGGGAGGGGGAAGTTGGAGGGTCAGGATGCAAAATATTTTAAAAATAAAAATAGCTTTTCCTGTTCTCCAGGTCTTGATGGAGTACCTACACCCGATACCCCGCAGCATTGGGACCACCATCATCATTCAGCCGAGGTCTCTTGGATCCCTTCTTCCAGGATTAGCTAGTGAGGAATGTGCTTTCACACACAACAGAATACATGGCTCCAGCTTGCTGTCAATGGTTTGTCTGAGTTTTGAGTCTGGCCTGGTTAATAGAGTTGGGAAGATTCCCATCTTCTCCCCAGGTTTGAACTGTGCAATGTTGTGCTGCCACCTTGTGGCTCCTTCACCGTGAGCTCAGAAACAAAGGCCTGTGGGGCAGAGCCAGGCAAAGAAGCCACAGGGGCCTAGAGCAGGGGCTAAAGGAGAAATGGATGTTTGGGAGAGACTATGGAAGACATATCCTAACTGGTCAGGGAAAGCATCATTCATGTTTGTCACAAAATAATTCACTGGTCATGAGCACAGGACATGGAGTCAGAGAGACCATAATTTAAAGTTTACAACTAAATAACCCCCTCTCTGGGCCTTAGATTCCTTATCTGTACAATGGGAATAATAAAACCTTTTCAGGGTTGTTGTAAGAATTAAAGAAGACAATGCAGGCAAAGTACTTTGTCTTGAGCCTGCCACATGATAAGCTTTGCTGTTGTCATGGAGCTGAGGAAAGAAACATGCTCTCCTACTCAAAGCCCCAAAGAGACGCTCTTGTCCCTGACTTCTAGGGCTCTCCCTTTCCACTTTGCTGCTCTTTGATTCGAAACTGAAACATCTCATCTTTCCCTGCTCTTGAAGCACGACTTTTCGGGTGTTAAACAGAGTACATTTCAAATCTCATCTTTATCCTCTGTTTTGTGATCTTTCTGTCAAGTCATGTAAATTTCCAGAGCCCTAGTTTCCTCATCTATAAAATGTCTCCAGATTATAGAATGTATTATAAATAACGGGTACAAAGCACCTGGTTCAGTCACTGATCTATATATTTATCATTATTATTGTCATTATTATACTTCCTCATTGCAATTCTTCAATCCCTCCTTCAAGAAGCAACAACGTTTTTAAGCTCATCTTAGCCTTAAAAAATCTATTGAAGCCAGTGTGGCTCGGTTGGTTGGAGCATTGTCCCATACACCAAAAGGTGTCAGGTTCGATCCCCATCGGGGTGTATTCAGGAGGTAGCAGATTGATGTTTCTCTTCCACATCAATGTTTCTCTCCCTCTCTCTCCTTCCCTCTCTCTCCCTTCCTCTCTCTAAAAAAAATCAATTAAAAAATATATCTTGCCTCTTAGAAACTGACAAAAGATGAGACCTACAGGAGGGTTAATTAGATTCATATTCTAGGCTGGGTGTCAACCTCTTAGCTGTTTGATATTTTTTCTGTTTGACTTACAATGAACATGTTCCAGGCTGGGAAAAATGCACAGTATTTTTATAAATATCATGAAGTTTCTATACCATTAAATATTCTCACAACTTGTTTAAGGAGGCTGGGAGGACAAAGGTAGAACAGGCCATATAATATAAAAAGGCCTCAGCCAGAATTCAACTAACCCAAGTTTGTTGATTAATTAGACATTTTACTTTCTGTTTTTATAAATATAAAAGGTGAAATGACAAAAAATCAATTAAAATGTCAAACTGGATTATGCATTAGAAGGTAGTCATAGAGATCTCTAACATGATGACCTTAAGATATTGTAGCATCTTGAATCATGTGAAATGTTTGTATGCTCATCAAATTCACTAAGGCATGGGTGTGGCTACAAATATTTTGGAAAGATTTGCAACCAGAGAAATTTCTATTTTGTTCACATGGAAGCAGGGAATTGGATGCTCAAGATGCTAAACATCATTTTTAAGACGATATTATAACAGCCCAAGCATCACATTCTCTTCCGAGAAGAGGGATCCGGAGGAGAGATTTGTCCAAAAGCCCCTGAGCTAGACCAGGACCTCATACACCCGAAGGCCTGAGTGAGCCATTGGACATAATCAAGTCTTGGGGTTTGGACAAGGTATCAAGAGGCATGGGTTCAAGTCTCAGCCTTGTTAGTCAAGGAATGGCCTTGGGGAAGTCCAGAGCCCATTTTCCTCAGCTGTAACATGGAGAGATTATATCAGTGTATAAAATAATCTATCTCCAAAGATGATCTCACTTCCAAAATCTGTGCCACCATTCTGAGAGGAAACTCAGAGGATGCTTATCTTAATTTTAGCCCTAACCTCGAGACAAGGGAGATACCTTGGACTGAACGCCATGCTTTGCCTTACAAGCTTGCCCTCGAGGGAAACTCTACCTGGGATAATAATCCCGCACATCCAGGCTAGTTCTAGTTCACAAACTTGTTTTCTTGATTCAGAAAGACCTTGAAAGTTTCAGTCCATCACTCAGATTTGGTATTTACAGATATACTAGTATTTTTTCCATAGTGGGGACTCCCTGACCAGACCTGAAATTATGTGGCTCTGAAGACTCCTTGCTA
This sequence comes from Myotis davidii, assembly GCF_000327345.1. NCBI lineage: Eukaryota > Metazoa > Chordata > Mammalia > Chiroptera > Vespertilionidae > Myotis > Myotis davidii. The sequence continues at coordinate 217,651 of NW_006287544.1, read as the reverse complement.
TCTCTCAGACCCTAAACCTAAACCAAACTCAGGAGTTCTTCCAAATCCATGTGGAGGTAAACAACCTGCTTCCCTATTTATAATGGTCTGGCCCTCTAGTCACTTCATCAAAAAATTATAGCTAATTTGCCTACAAACATCAGGTGGTCATAATAATTTGGCCACTCAGTGTATATTGGGTACATAAAGCATATGATTGTCTAACTACTATGCTGTACACCTGAAATTAATATAAAATGATATGGAGTATCACCTGTAATTACAAATAAAAAATAAAACTTATTCAATGAGATTTTTTTAAAAAAAAGATCTATTGAGTAATTGGAAGAGAAAGAAGTAGTCCTTGTGATGTCTCCGCAGTTCTAATAAAACACGATTTTTCCATGATTTCATAATATATTCTTCTCAAGGCTAAATGCAATTTTTCACATTTGATATTTTTTATATCAAACCATCTTTTATAACAAATATATATTTGTATGCTTCTGATTCTTCTCCCCAGCCCCAAACACCCCATCAAAAGAGATGTTATTAAATCAGGGCATACCCTCTATTTGATGACAATTTAGGACTAAGGAATATAAGTGGATTATGCTTCCATCCACCCCAATATCCAAAAGTCTACATTTATGGTGATATCTTTTTATATATATATATACATTTATTGATTTCAGAGAGGAAAGAAGAGAGAGAGAGAGAGAGAGAGAGAGAGAGAGAGAGACATCAATGATGAGAGAGAATCATTGATCGGCTGTCTCCTGCAAGCCCCACACTGGGATCAAGCCCACAACCTGGGCATGTGCCCTTGACTGGAATCGAACCCCAGACCCTTCAGTCTGAAGTTCGATGCTCTATCCATGGAGCCAAACTGACTAAGGCTCTGGTGATATCTTGAATATTCCTATCCAGAAGAATATGGCTCAAACCCACAATGTTTCAGTATGTGCAGTAATCATAGTGAGGAGACAGTGAGCTGGGTCATCCAAGGGTCCCACCCACCTGGCTCTATGGCAGTTCCCTTCTCTTGTGACATAGAACAAGGTTGGAACTGTTGTATTTCCCACTTCTCCACATCCCAGTAAAAAAGGATAAGCCAGGGCCTTCTAAACTCAAGTGGAAAAGATTCGGCTCTTTCCTTAATATGCAAACATTTAATCACTCCCGGGACTCCTGAGCTGGCACCAAGGCTGCTGAGCCCTAAACCGCTCAACCTGAGCCAACTAGCGAACTGCACTTTCAAAGTCACTGAAATACAGCTGGCGTCGCTGCCTTGGTTTCTAATGAACGGGGACTTGTTGCATAATTGAAAACAAGCCTAACATCATTCATTATTGTCAGAATTTTTAAAAAGGAGAAAAAGTACTAACGCCAACTTTTGAAAAGTCCCTTTGGTCAATTTGCTTGTATAAAAACTCGCCCGTCATCCCCAGCCACTCCAAGTCTTGGCAGCCCCTTCTCCGACCCACCCCTTGGCACTGGGGATAAAATGATCTTTGTAGCTGCTTCTTTGGGAAGGTAACTTCAGCACAGTGGAATAACAAATAAGGATGGAGGAATAACTAACCATTTCACTCTGGCCTAAACAGGCTGTTTCAGCCACAGGGTACAGCTGGTAGGTCAGCCAACTAATACCTTTTACTAATTCTTCCAAAGAAAAATACAGTGAACTTGGACACCTCAGGGCCCTAGAGAATGTTCTGGCAGTCAAGCTGAGCTATTACCTTTAATTCCGATATCAAAAGAGCTGGGGTTACTTTTTTTTTTTTTTTAACCTCTCAATGCACCTCTTCTGATGTTTCATTCTCATTGCCAGTTGCCCAGGACACCAGAGAGGGAGAGGCACCTATTAAGACACAGGTGGGAGTCATCAAACAGATTGCCTTTAGCTGCCCTCTTTACCTGAGCTAAATGGAAACTCTGACACCAAGACACACATTTTCTGCACAAGCCCCCTTCTCAAGACAAGCTATTAAAAGGCAATTATAGTGAGTGACCACAGCTGTTTTTATGTCCAGGTGCTGCCTCTGCTATCTGTCTGTAGTGAGACGAAGCTGAAGAAGGCTTGGTTTCAACTGAATAAAGATTTTTCTGAGAGATGCCACTGCTGGAATGTCTTTGACTCAACTTGTGGGTCTGTGAGAAGAGATCCAACTTGGATATCTCCATAGCCAAAGTCAGTCTTCATAGAAATAAAGCTTATAAAAGAGCTGGTCAAACAATGGCCTGCATTCTGGATTATGCAAAGACAGGAAGACCAAAAAGATCTAAATCCCAAACAAGTGAAAGTTCACTGCCAAAGAGCACTAAACTGGGGAGGGATAAAGAAAGGGTCATGTAAGACTTAAGGAGGTAAAAATAGTAATTCACTTATCTTCAAGGAACTTACCTCTCTTCTGGAGAAAAGACTCTTACAAGATGAAGGAACTGTGCCCTAACCAGTTTGGCTCAGTGGATGGAGCGTCGGCCTTTGGACTGAAGGGTCCCAGGTTCGATTCCGGTCAAGGGCATGTACCTTGGTTGCAGGCACATCCCCAGTAAGGGGTGCGCAAGGAGTGTGCAGGAGGCAGCTGATCGATGTTTCTCTCTCATCGATGTTTCTAACTCTCTATCCCTCTCCCTTCCTCTCTGTAAAAAATCAATAAAATATATTTTAAAAAAAAAAATGAATGAACTGCATTTTTCACATCTTTTAACTCCACTTAACTCCCTAAAAGCATGAAGGAATTAAGCCAACATGACATAGTATATTTCATTCACCCAACAAATATTTCTTGAGGGCCTACCTCATGCCAAGCATTCTACAGTAGTGAAGAAACTATACCTAATCTCAGTCTTCACAGAGTTTATAATCTTGGAGTCGGCTGCCTCTCCAACCATGTCATGCAGCAGTAAGGTAAATTGGAAAGAGCATTAGACTCAGGGTCAAGAAAAAGGTCACGACTTGGCTCTGCCATTGACCTTATGCATGATCATGAATGAATCACATGGGTCTCTGGACGCCTTAGTAAAGTCAGGGATGTTTGTGGGCTGCCACATAGTTTACTTTCTGCTTGTGTTCCTCCGAGCTCAGGGCACCCTGAGGGCAATACCAAGTTCATGGGTCCAGGGTGGCCCTAGGCTTTCCACCCTCCGCATTGTCAATCTTAACAGTTCTGCTTTAACACATTGGAATGCAGAATAAAATCTCATGGGGAGGGGGGGGGGGATTAAAACATCAACAGCTAAAATAAACTTTGAAAATACTGTCCGAAATGGTTTTTAAGTCCATTCCTGTTCTATGGTTTGTTTTCCCAAATTTCATAGTTTCTGGTTCTATGAGCATATTTCAGTCTTCCATCTCTGTCAGATAAATCACTGGGTAATTTTCTCTAACAAAAGTTCCTCTTCTGATAACATGGACTTACCTCCTGAATGCTATCTTACCATACCCTGTGTGGCTTCTCCCTCTCTCCTCTTATCCCAGATTGCCTCTTCTCAGCCTTCAAATATAGGACCACCAATATAAAGATATCATTGGTATGAACAGCTCATTTCCTCTACAAGTTACCATAGTTGACTTCTTTTCCTTTCACAAACCACTGCTTTTCCTATTTTAGCCATCAATGCAGGCTGCTTGTTCTCCCTGGGGGAGATTTGGGGTTCTGTTTATTTGTTGATTTATATTCCACCTTGTTCTCAAACAGGATCTAAGATGGGTTACAGCAGTGGTTCTCAACCTTGGCTGCACATTAGAATCACCTGGGAATCTTTTTAAAATCCTGATTTCTGGGCCTCATCCTCCATAAATTCTGTTTCTTTCTTATGGGGTGGGGCTACAACATTAGTAACAAAGAAATAGAATTTCCGGAGGATGAGGCCCAGAAATCAGGATGTTAAAAAGATTCCCAGGTGATTCTAATGTGCAGCCAAGGTTGAGAACCACTGGGTTACAGGGATGCATAAAATGCAAGATTGCATGACATTTTTAAATGATACAGAAGTAATACATGCACACATTTTAAAAAAATAAATAGTACACACAATTTTTTAAAAATAGTCTCACTTCTCAGAGCCAACTACTTTAAGTCATTTAGCTATTCCTTTTAGTCCTAGTCAGTATTTTCATCTCTGAATAATATATGTATATTACCATCTTTTAATTTTTACATTTTTTTACCTGATTCATTTAGTTCTGCTATTATGGATAAGGGGTTAATGCTCACTCTCTCCAGTCACCCAAGGTACCACTATTTTAGGTTACTTAATATACATTTTTCTACTATATGATTATGTAAATATTGTTTCTGGAAAGGCCAAGTCATTTTCTAACCACTAAGCTTAAATGGGAACATAAAAGTGGAAAAACAAGGTTAAAAAATAAAAGAGAGTTAGGAATAGGATTAAAATATACACTTCACGAAAAAACATATTGGTATTTCTCCGCTCCGATGAATAAAGCACCACTTAGATCCCTCTCAAACTTATAGCCTGCATAGAAACCACCTGGAGCCTTGTTAAAATGCAGATTCGAATGCAGTAGGCCTGGGTGGAACCTAAGATTTTTGCATTTCTGACAAGCTCCCAAGTGATATCGATTCAGCTGGCCCATAAACTACACTCTCAACAGCAAGATCTTATCTGGTGACTTCCAACTTCTCTTCTCCATAGAAAGCCTGACTCTTCTCAATAATCTCATTCTATTCATTTCTTACTCTACAGGGAGAAGCAACATGGCATTAACCACAACTATGTGGCCAGTGGAGAGGAACAGGTGTTCCCTCTCTGTCTTTAAGATAAGAAAAGCTGTGACAGGTTAAGGGACTCACAGAAGCCTGAATGGCAGAATTCTCTAATGTAGAAGGCATTACTTCAGTGTCTGTCTTTCTTGCAAACAGACTTAGATTATGTTTAAACACATAGAAACAATCTAAAGAGCATGTCTAGCTTGAGTCTGGTGAAAGTCCAACTCAATAGGATAAGCAAAGGACCAAGCACACCTCCTGTTCCATTCTCTTGTCTCTGCTTCTTTTCAATTCTCAAAGGGACTCTTTCTTTGCTCATATCCCACTAGGCTACCAACTGACAAGAGCTGATGGAAGATACCCAGGGAAGCCCTCTCCTCTCCTCTATAGTGGCTATCCTCCATCACAAAATAAACTTTCTTTGAATATTCCTACGAAGTGGTGCCTGTCATTTTTTTTTTTATGTGGGCAAAGGCCAATGGTGCACTGTGCATGTTTAACAAATGACTGTTAGGAAAAAAAGAGGACTTGATTTGTGGCATTTGCCAATTGCCATGGTGTAAAATGCTCCCACTCTGGCCAATTTCAAGTTACCAATGGGACTTTTCTGAACATGGAATTAGAAAGAGATGAGTACAAGCTGGTACTTCAGTATATCACAAGTAAAACCTGTAAGTTTAAAGCCAGACAATTAGAGCTTTATATTCAGTAAAAGATATGCAATTGTTTTATAAACCTTCTTGTCACCTCTGTTTACTACAAAATTAAGATGAGCTGGCAAGGTCTTTAGGAGATAATAATTTTTTTTAATTAGAAAATATTCAGCAGAAATGTTCTCATCACATAAAGTAGGCCCTTGGTCTACAGTAGGTTTCTTTGTCTACTACTGACTTATTACCTTGGACCAGAGAAACTGAATTCCCTTCCTGATGATTCCCATACATTCTATAACCTGCTGGAAGAGAAAAAAAAAATCTGCTACTCATGCTTAAATTAAAATTATTACCAGCATTTTTTTTATTATGCTCGTTACGTATCTTAAGAAAAAAATTTTCAAACATTGTAAAAGTGTTTAAAAAATATTTACTCATGAATTGAGCTTGCTATTTGAAGGAAAGGAGATAAAATTTTTATATAGGAACAAAAAGATCTTATGCCTTCTGATCTAGTGTTTCTTAAAACTTTGTAAGTGATCAGTTTCTACTAGTTTACAAATAATGAGGTTGAACTTAAATTATAAACTTTAGGAATTTTATATTCTTTGACAACTTTTAAGGGTTATAGAAGTTCAAACGTTTTTACCTGGGAATAAATGGAAGGTGACTATAAGTGGTTTGCTAAATGATCACATATTATTCCCCTTCTTGTATAGCCATATCTTTTGCCATGTGACTTTGCAACTTTCCCCCCCTAAAAAAGGTAAGGGTCACTTCCCTACCTCTTGAATGTGAGCTGCTCCGTGACTTTTTGGCCAACTAGGGTTCAAAGCAGCATGTGCAGTGTGAGCTAGGCTTCAGGGAGCCTTACAGGAGCTACCACCTGAGGCTGAGGGAAGCTTGGTGCCATGTGAAGAAGTCCAGGTGAGCCTGGGGGTGAGAGGCCACATAGAGTAGAGAGGAGCCATCAGGGGAGCTCCCTACCCCCACCCAGCCAGACTTTCACTGACCCAGCAGCTATCACACCTGAGCCCAGGCCAATTGTCAATCACAGAATCTTGTGCTAAATAAATAGCCTATGGTTAAGTCACTAAGTTTTTCGATGGTTTTACAGCTAAAATTAACTATTCCAGTTACTTACAGAGAAAACTCAAAGGCACACCAACCCAATGCAATATGTGGATCTTTCTTTGTGGAGGAATGCTGACTGAAATCAAACCAACTGTAAAAGGGCATTACTAAATTAGTTGGCAAATTCTAAAATAGAATGAATATTAGATGTTATTAAAGAATTATTGACAATTTTGTGCAATTTTGTGAGATGCGGTAATGGCATTGTGCTTAGGTTTTAAAAAGTCCTTATCTGATATATACACTAGAGGCCCGGTGCACAAATTCATGCATGGGTGGGGTCCAGCCAACCCACCCCATGGGGCCCATCTGGCCGGGCTGGTAAGTGGGGAGGGGATGCAGGAGGTTGGCTGGCTGACACACCCCTGATTGGGGTGGGGGGCAATCAGGGGTGGGGCAGGCAGTTGGCCTGCCAGGCCTGCTTGCTATCAGGGTGGAGGGGCCAATGGGCAGGGCCAATGGTGGCCCTGATCAGGCTGGTTGGCTGCTGCAGTGCACGTCATAGCAACCAGTCCTTTCAGTCGTTCTGGTCACTTGGCTTTTATATATATATACTAGAGGCCCGGTGCACAAACATTTGTGCACTCGGGGGGGAAGGGGGAGTC
>NW_006287544.1:187666-210089 GCF_000327345.1 Myotis davidii | reverse complement strand
TTGCTTTTTTAATTCTGGGCCAGCTTTAGCTCTGAGGATCCAGCTCTTAGGCCTTCTGCTGCTGAGAGTAGGTATCTGCTTTGTTTAGGTTCTACGATCACAACAATGTATAACTCCAGGTCTAACTCCAGCTCCTAGATCCCAGCTCGCTGAAAGCAGGTTTCTGGGGTTTTGTTTAGCTTCTATATTTGTTAAAATGTTTCAAACTGCAGACTCAGAGGCCTGCAAGGCAGGCGGGGAATGTTGGTTTCCTCCGTCACTGAAGCAATCAAGCCTCATGTTAGTTTCAAGCTGCCTGGCTGCCAACCGCCATCTTGGCTGGCAGTTAATTTGCATATCGCCCTGATTAGCCAGTGGGAAGGGTAGCAGTCGTACGCTAATTACCATGTTTCTCTTTTATTAGATAGGAGGATATGCACACACACACACACATATATATAAAATACAAATTTACATAATATATAAAATAAGTATCTACATATACACACACGTATGCATAAAATCATTAGGGGCAAAAAAAAAAACATTATGCTTGAAATTTGCTCTAACATACACGAGCAATGAAAAAAGGAAGAGGGCATAAAAAGAAGAGGTAAAATAGGCAAAATGTTATGTAATAACTAGAGGCCTGGCGCATGAATTTGTGTGTGGATACGCTCCCTAGGCCTGGCCTGTGATCAGGGCCATCTTCTCCAGATACCTGCAGCTGGCCCCGCCCCCAGCCATCACCCACCCCCAGTTCTCCACTCACCATTGGGTGATCGGAGCCTGCCAACCAGGGGGAGGAACCAAGAGGTCAGCCATTCCACCCGCTCACCGACCCCGCTCCCACCATGGGTTTTCCCCTGTGTGTGGGGCAACCGGCAGGGCAGGGACCTTGACCTGGTGCCACCTGCATCCCCCACCACCCACCCCTGGTTCCCCATTAGCCATTGGGCAATCAGAGCCTTCCAGCCAGGGAAAGGGACCAAGAGGTGGTCAGTGTGTCTCATAGTGATGGGTCGAGTGGTTGTTCCGTGGTTAGAGTCATATTAACCTTTTATTATATAGGATGTTCAAAGATTGATAATAGGTACATGGCAGATTGTTATGCTATTCTTTCTACTTTTTGTGTGTATTTGGAAATTTCCAAAATAATTTTTAAAAATATTTTACCTGGAAAAGTTTCTTAAAGTTATTTCTGGGACTTTTCCAGGTACCTGGAAAGAAAACAATCATTAAATAGAAATACCATGTAATACAATCACTGGGCTGTCTGGTCAAATAACCAATAAATTTCACACTGCCACTGTGGCAGCAGAAGGAATCAAGTAATGGAAGTGACTATTAGATTAGCTAAAAATCCATGGTAAAAGTCAAGAAAGTAAACCCAAATTGCACTTAATGAAAATCACAAAGTTAATAGGGCAAGGACAGGGAACTTGGATATTCTGACTTTAAGTCCAGTGTTGTTGTTTTTGCAGCAACCCTACTACACCTTCACTTTAATTTTATTCAAATGGCCAACTCGTGTGAGCAGGGCTCTTCTGGTTGCAAGTGACAGAAATGCAACCTAAATTAACTTTAGCAATGAAAGGTTAACTACTGACAGATTAGTTAAGGTAGTAATCACTAGTTGCTTAAAAAGTTAAGCCCCCAGATCTCATTGGCTTAACACAATGAATACTTATTTTTTGTTCATGCCACTTTTCAATGCTGGCATTCTGGTCAGATGGCTTCAGGATCTACCCTCCTTCAAATCTTCAGCCTCCTACCCAATGGAAAAGGAAAGGAAAGGAAAGATCCCTCATGGGACATGTTTATGAGAAAAACCTGGAAATAGGTTAAATGTGTTCAGCCACAGTTGGTGAGAACTCAAGGCCATACCCACCTTCAAAGAAGGCTAGGAACTGTAGCCTAGCTTTGTGCACAGGAGGAAAATGAAATAGGTTTTGGTGAACACATTGCAATTTCTCCACTACATTTTATGCCTGGGAAGACAGTGGTATGTCCGGCACAATAGGGTCCAGGATTCCACACTTCTTCTTCCTTTCTTGGCCCTATTATATTCCATCTCAGCTCTGCCTTATTCTGTCTTCTGGCTTCTTGTTTGTCTACTGTGGGATGTTCAGGCATCATACTGCTTAGAAATGTAACTAGTGTGCAGGACAAAGATACCAACTTCTGCATCTCACAATATTCAGTTTAGCTATTCATTGAACCAACATGGTTTCCAGTGGAGTAACATATGGCAGAAATTGTAAAGCTGGTATGCTGAGTACTAACGTTTAGGAAAAGTTAAAATAATATGCTCAGTTTTATGTACAGGAATAACATATAAGAAAACGAGACAAGGTAGAGCATTCTATGCTAGAATTATAGTGCAAAGTGCTCTGAGAATCCAGAGGAGAGTGGATGTGTGGCCCCAGGGTTGGAGAAACTTCTCGGGAAGGTGATTGCACTTTCCTCTCCAGAAGGAGGGATATTTACGAAGAGGATAAAGCCCATGTGGTTGGAGCAAAAAGGCCATGGGGTAGATAGGCAACAATAAGACATAAAGAAGTCTAAATACACAAGTCTTACCTACCAAGCTCAAGACTTTGAATTTGTTTTCACAAAGATTCTCTCTTTGACCACACACACTCTAGCCAGACTTATCTGAGGCCTCTTTTCAACTAGGCCTCAACTTTAGCCTATGAAAACTTGAGCAAACACTAGTGTAATTTCTGACAGCTCAAGGCCACATTCCTGGGATGACTCTAGTCCCCATTAAAGTGGCTGCTGTAGGAAACTCAAGGCTTCCAAGAGAAGTTACTGTTTGTTTCAGACAACACCTCAAGATAGAGCTCATCTCTCAGCCTCAGTGGGAGGATAGAACCCTCACTTTGATGGGTGCCAGTTAGCAAAACCAGACAGATTTCATATAGACCAATCCTTCTTCCCACTTTTTGTGATTTTTCACTTCCCTGACTCTGCTAAGCCCCCACTCACTGCCCTCCTACCCCCTCATTCTTCCAGTAAAACTCCCAGACACCTCTATACAAACCAAAGTTGAGTTCAATTCACACTGGCCGGGTGGCTCAGTTGGTTGGAATGTCATCCTGTACACCAAAAGATTGTGGGTTTGATTCCTGGTCAGGGCACATATCTAGGTTACAGGCTTGATCTCTGGTCCCGGCACATACAGGAGGTAACCGACCGCTGTTTCTCTCTCGCCCTCCCTCTCTCTCTAAAATCAATAAATATATCCTCAGGCGAGGAAAAAAATATTGAATTTAGTTCACAATGGACGCTTTTCCCTATGGCAATAGTATATTACTGATTAAAATCTTCCCTTCCATGTTAACTAGCCTTCAGCTTTCTCTTTGACAGTTTCCGTAATGGAGGCTTTGAATCAGAAAGTAACCACGTGCAAATCATCTGTCTGTTTGGGTTGTTGATGGTTTATGTCTGTGGTAAAGTGATGTGGTGGGTGCAGAGATGATTGGGAGCCAGATGATGCCACACACCTGAAGTCTGGAGAGGAAGCTGATGGAAATAGTGTGGGCAAGAGAAGGTGAGACCTGAGCCTCAGCCTTAGTCACTGAGGAAGAAAATGAGAGAAATTTCTGAAGTAGAATTTGCAAGATTTGGCTGCTGACTGCACGAGGCCATGAGAGACACAGAAGAGCTGAAAAAGCATCTGAAGTTTCCAGATGAGGTTAGGGACTGAACACTCCATTGATTTGTTGCTTCAAAGGAGAAATATAATTCATCTGAATCTTATTTCCACATGTTTAAGCTATAGGAAGAAAGTTATCAAAGAAAAGTTCACTGGGAAGAGATTCGGGTATCAGAGGTTTTCAAAGCAATTATAGAACAAAGCAAAAGTTACACCATATAAAGTGTGATTACAAAATAGTACATATGATGTTTCCAAGTGAAAACCAAGGTTAGAAATCAAAGTCAACAACTTTGATCTTGCTAAATCTCCTCCGTTTGGAGAACTGAACGCATATATAAACACACAAATGTACTTTTTAAAAAAGTTTACTTCCTTTTTGCATTTAAAATCCTAATAAAAATTGGGGGAGTCCATAAAATTATGCTATCTACTATTCACAGTAGTTTTAGTTTGTAAATGTTTAACAGGAAACAAATCACAAGACTAAACATTTCAATGGAGGATTTCTAAATGACCTTACCTGAAACAACACACAGGTTTTAAAGGACTGATAGCAAAGATTTTAGAAAAATAAGGGCAGAGATTGAATATCTACCACAAATATTGGGAACTAGAATTGAAAAAAGTGTCCAAATACATCTTCATTCTTAAAGTCCTTTTGAGAAAAGGGTATAAAATGCCTCATGTTCCCTCAGAGTTAACTTAATGTGGCAGAATTGAGCCAAGAGAAATGAGAATACTTCTTTAAAATTATTCAACAAAAGTAATTGTGTCTTCATTTGTTCTGAATAGATAGCATTTTATATACTTTTAATAAGAACAGGATACTTAGCACCATTAACCAATTTCACTTAACTCCAAATGTTAAATATTGAAAATGTAAAATGTAATAACAGAATTCACATTATGAGAAGCTTCGCATTCCCATGTTGCGGCCAGTTCTGCACCCTGCACAGAAGATGATGGGGGAGAGGGGAGAGGCAAACACTTTTCCTGCCAGCTTTGAAGAATGACATTGCCCCACAGGTAAAGCCCAATGACAGGGTTGCCCTGGGAGCTGCAGGGCAGTGGGGGCAGGGGAGGGGGCAGAGAGGTCCCAAGAGAGCCACGGATCTTCCCTCCCAAGTCGTGAATGAACAGTCTTGCCTCTACCACCTACTGTCCACAGGCACCTACTGTCTACAGGACTCATAGTGAGTCACTGGAACCCTCTAAAATGGAGAATCATGAAAGCTTGTCTTTAGCAGAGCTTTGGTTTGTGTACATGTATGAGGATGAAATGAGATAGTTGCTGGAAAAGTTGTTTTGTAAAATGGGAATTCTGCTGATGCTCAGCTAGTACTGTTTATAATATTGCAAAGCTTGGGAAGAAGTTGAGAGGATGATGATGATGTTGAAGCAACTTAATGTTGACCGCCTAGATCTTTTGTAAGTCCCAGAATGACACAGATTATACCTCTCCATGTGGAGTGCTGCTTCAATTTACAAGGTAAACATCACCAGAAGTTTATTTTAGGGTTTATTTTTTTTTCTTTCAAAAATGTTTGGCTTTTCTTTAAAGTAATACTGGCTCAGGATCTCTATCACACAAAGTGTACAGGCCGTGGCTATAACCTGTGGTATGACGGGAGCTATTAAGACAATCAGTGTTCTCAGCATACCCTCTCCAGAGAGACAATGGCATGTGGTGAAAAGAACAAGGTCTTGCCTCCTTTGTCAAATATCAATTGAGCATAATGGCTTGGGTGATTTTGGGGTTCCCTGTTCCATTCCATTGATCTATATGCCTGTTTTTGTGCCGCTATCAGGCTGTTTTGATTACAGTGGCTTTGTAATATAACTTGATGTTTAGTAATGTGGTTGCTCCAACTTTGTTCTTCTTTCTCAAGATTGCTGCAGCTATTCAGGGTCTTTTTTGGTTCCATATAAATTTTTGAAGTATTTATTCTAGATCTGTAAAATATGCCATTGGTATTTTAATAGAAAGTGCATTGAATCTATAGAGTTCTTTGGGTAGTATGGGCATTTTAAGAATATTAATTCTACCAATCCATGAACACAGTATAGTCTTCCACTTTTTATATCTTCTTCTATCTCTTTATTTAAAGTTCTGTAGTTTTACTGAGTGCAGTCTTACCTCCAGTTAACTTTATTCCTAAGTATCTTAATTTTTTGTTACAATGGTAAATGGAATTTTTTTTTCAGTTTCTCTTTCTGAGAGTTCATTATTGGTGTATAAAAATGCCATTGATTTCTGGGTGCTAATTTTGTATCCTGCTACATTGCCAAATCCATTTATTAAATTTAGTAGATTTTTGGTGGAGTCTTTAGGGTTTTCCATGTACAATATCATATCATCTGCAAATAATGACAGTTTCATATCCTCCTTTCTAATTTGGATGCCTTTTATTTTTTCTTCTTATCTGATCGCTGTAGCTAGGACTTCCAGTACTATGCTGAATAAAAGTGGTGAAAGCAGACAACTCTGTCTTGCTCCTGTTCTTAGGGGAAACAGTTTTAGTTTATCCCCATTGAGTATGAGGTTGGCTGTAGGTTTGTCATATATGGCCTTTACTTAAAGACAGTCTTTTTAATAGATGGTGTTGGGATAATTGGACAGGTACCTGCAAAAAAATGAAACAAGACCACCAACTTATGCCATACACAAGAATAAACTCAAAATGGAAGAAAAATGTAGGCATCAAAATATCAGACATCTCACGTAGCAGAATTTTCACTGATACAACGCCTAGAGCAAGAGAAACAAAGGGAAAAATAAACAAATGGGACCACATCGAAATAAAAAGCTTCTGCACAGCAAAAGAAATGAAAAGAGAGCCCACTGTATGGGAGAACATATTTGCCAATGACACATCTGATAAGGGGTTAATTTCTAAAATATATAAGGAGCTCATATAACTCAGCAAAAGGAAGACAAAGAAATTTAGAAATGGGCAAAGGGCCTGACTAGACACTCCTTCCAAGAGGACATCCAGGTGGCTAAGAGACAAGGGACATATGAAAAAATGCTCAACTTCATTAACTATAACAGGGATGCAAATTGAAACCACAATGAGGTACCACCTCACACCTGCCAGAATGGCTACCATCAATAAATCAACAAACAAGTGCTGGTGAGGATGTGGAGCAAAAGGTACCTTAGTACGCTGCTGGTGGGAATGCAGACTGGTGCAAACACTATGGAAAACAGTGTGGAGTTTCCTCAAAGAATAAAAACTGGAACTGTCATTTGATCTAGTGTTCCCACTTCTAGGAGTATATGCTAAGAAGCCAGAAACACCAATCAGAAAGAATATATGCATTCCTATGTTCATAGGCAGTGTTATTGACAATAGCTAAAATATGGAGACAGCCCAAGTGCCCATCAGTAGATGAATAGAATGAAAAACTGTGGTACGCCCTAGCTGGTTTGGATCAGTGGATAGAGCATTGGTCTGTGGACTAAAAAATACCAGGTTTGATTTCAATCAAGGACACATACCTAGGTTGCTGGCTCGATCCCTGGCCCTGGTTGGAGTATGTGCAGGAAACAACCAATAGATGTGTCTCTCTCACATCAATGTTTCTCTCTCTATGTCTCTCCCTCTCCCTTCCACTCCCTATAAAAATCAATGGAAAAATATCCTCAGGTGAGGATTTAAAAAAATAAAACTATGGTACATTTACACAATGGTATACTATGCAGCTATAGAAAAGGAAAGATTTCTTATCCTTTGAGACAACATGGAGGGACCTGGAGAATATTATGCTAAGGGAAATAAGCCAGTTAGAGAAAGACAAGTATCTTGTGATCTCACTTATATGTGGGATCTAATGAACAAACTAAACTGATGAACAAAACAGATCCAGAGACATTGAAGCATGCAACAGACTGACGAATTTCAGAGGGAAGAGGGAGGGGTAGGCAGGAAGAGATTAACCAATGCACGTATGTGCATATATGCATAGCCCATAGATAAACAATAGTGTGCAGGAGGTCTGCAGAGGGGGCTGGAGTGGGGTGGAGAGAGTCAATGGTGGGGGGAAGGGGGCAATATCTGTAATACTTTCAACAATAAAGATAAATTTAAAAAGAAAAGAACAAGGTGTTTGGATTCAGACCTGGTTTAAGTCCACAAATGGCCACTTGCTTGGTGCCTTTGCAGAGGTGACTTTAGACCCTCTTTGGGCCTCATTTCCCCACCTGTAAAATGGGAGTAGAGAGGAATAATACCCGCCTCACTAAACTGTTATGAGTATGCCAGGCAAGGTGCACAGTGTGCCTAGCAGGGGCTTAGCCAGCAGACACGTGCTGCTCGAACAGTAACAAGGGCTGCTCACATCACCCAGTGGCAGCCACATTGCTCCTGAGTCTGCGGAGATTTCTAGTTGGAGCCATAGTGTCTGTTTCCCCTTCCAATGTGGGAAAACCATTCATAATGGTTTTCTTATTTATTGACTACATTTTATTCATATGATGCATAAGAATGAAATGAGAATAAACAAAATATATATGACTGAGTCCTGGAAATTAGCACACTGTGTAAGTATTGATCATCTAGCTCTGATGAAGTAAAAAAATCAACAACAAAAAAACCCACTGTGATGACATTTACTACATCTTAAAAATAATGTTGAGCCCTAACCTGTTTGGCTCAGTGGATAGAGCGTTGGCCTGGGGACTAAAGAGTCCCAGGTTCGATTTCTGTCAAGGGCATGTACCTTGGTTGCGGGCACATCCCCAATAGGGGGTGCGCAGGAGGCAGCTGATTGATGTTTCTCTCTCATCTATGTTTCTAACTCTCTATTTCTCTCCCTTCCTCTCTGTAAAAAAATCAATAATATATATATATATATTTTCTAAATAATAATGTTGATATATTTAGTTTAAAAATTTGAAAAGGCATCAAGAGAATGATCTAGGAGATAACATACTTATGAGCACAAAAAACAGAGCTCATAAAGCTACTGTAACAATCATGACCTACATGTCTTTTCCCAGAGGAACAATTGTAAACCTACTTTTGCCTACCCCCAGAACACCAATAATCACTATATTTTTATTAATGAAAGCATAATATATACAGCATAACATTCAATTCCTTCCACTTCCATCTAAATTTGCATTTATTACATCCTTACATAAATTAAGAGATTTTAATTATTTTTAAGTTGTTACCTTCACGGTTGCAAAAAACAAATGCATGTTCATTTGCTTTTCTTTAAAGAACATGTAAAGGAAAAATGGGAAATGGATTCAACATAGATTGTTATACCAAACAATAAGCTTCGTCTCAGTTCTGGCTAGGAGACAAATAAAACTGTTGGGACCATAAAAGCATTTGCAGTATCTCTTTAGTTTCTGTTGAATGAGGCCCCTGCAAAGGTGCCAACAGATCACAGCATGTACCAGCAGAGCACCTGGATTAGTGGTTCTTGAATGTGCTGCTTGCTTGTGATTGCAAAGGTCAAACCAGCAATTCTGAAGACCTTTATTGTCCTGTAACAACTCATCAAAGCTGGCCAAAATGACAATTAAGGGATGATAATTACTTTTTTAAAAAAAACACATAACTTTCCATTCCACCTGGCCTATGAGCCTCTCAGATCATTGCCTTCCTATTTCTCCACTTCTCATAGAGAGTGAGTCCACATGCAGATCTAAGCTCTGTGTTTATTTCTTTCCACCTCTTTTTTTGCTGTCAAAGCCATGACTACAAACCCCTGCCATCCACCTTCCATCTCTAGTTCTCTATTTTCCTCCCGCAAAGTAGCTTGAAGCATGTAACCATTTGCTTGCCAGAAGCTCCTAGACTAGTGAACTTCGCCATCCTTGGCTACATGTATGTGACTTCTGTCATGGGCCCTCCTAGTTGGAGAAAGGTCATTGTCTCTTCATTGCTATCCATTCCCAGGTTGAACTTCTGTTTAGATATGATCCAGAGGCAAGGATGTGACCGTAGTGACAAAGCCAGAGAGAAGGGTTGGTTTGGAACAAAAAAGTTGCCTCAACTTGAGCACATTCTTCCAATTTGATGCCTTTTCAAAAATTTTAAACCGAATATATAGACATTATTTTTAGGATGTACTAAATATTATTACAGCAAAGAATGAAAAGGGTGAGCCGCAGGTAGGTGGCAGTTAATCTTCCATCTAAAAGGAGGCCTCTTTGGGTGCTTGCTTTTCTGTCAATCATCAATCCTCAGCAGAGGCCCCTCCCACAGATCCATCATCTCCTCTCATGGTCCCACCCTTAAGCCCCAGAGACCTGAATTTTCTGTGTGCCTCCTTTCCTGCAATAAGAACCTGACTAGTCTTGTATTTTATATTGGAATAAATTTTTTAAATTCTCAACATCAGACAAGAAAAGAGAACAATAATGCAATGCATATATATGTGTTTTTTATACCTGCTGAAGTCCTTTTTATCTTTAATACCCTATGCCAAGTAGGTCTGGGAGATAATATATCCCCTTATATTATGAGGAAACTGAGGAACATGGTGGTGAATGAACTTTTCTAAAGTCACACCGTCATTAGAATCCAATCCCTGGATTTCTCATGCAAATACAATAAATTGGATCCTAACTTTTGTTGGGATTAACATAAGTTAATAGGTCTTACATTATGAAAGATATTAGAAGAGTCTAAAAGAAACCAGACTATAGAGAAGTGAATATTTTAGTACTTTTCTATTATTATTTTCATTATTATTAATGATCCCCTAGTAGTATATTTTAGGATATTGATGAGTCTTGACCTTGGATGACACTCCATTATGCAATTATTAAGTGTCAGAATAATTGATGGCTTTTAGACAGTAACAGCAAAGCTGGAATTAACTCCCAGCCAGTACATGGAGCTGACAGCAGCTGATGAATGAGTGTGAGTTCAGAAAAGAGGTGATTATGAAGGAAATCACAAGTCCCTGCTCCCTGAATCTCCCAAATCAACTTGGCTCAGATTAGCATCTGTGTTTTTCCCACTATCACTTTGGACTCCAGTGGTACCGGCAAGTAAAGCCCTCTTTTATTTATTTATTATTTTTATTTTTTATTTTCTTTATCACCACTGAGCTGGGAGATGCTGATTTGTGGATTGCTGTGTTAAGTGAAAATCAATCCTTTGACCTGGGAAGATATTTTATAGTCACTTGGAGTTTCAGAAGGCTCTTCTGTCTTCTGATTTTGTCAACATGATCTGAATGTAGGTTAGAAACATAGTTGTCCAACTAATAAAATAAAATTTGGAAGGGGAAAATATGTCAGGGAAAAATGTCCCTTAACACAGAAGGATTTTTTTTAAGCCAAGAAGACAAACAATTCCTGGAAGAGTGGGAGACTTTTTGTATCAAAATTAGCTTTGACCTTTGGCTTGAGTGGCATGTTCCCTCTGAGGGTTCTTTTAAATGGGACCTCTACCACTCTGGGGGGATTCTGAGCCTCAGAGTCTTTGGAGAGAAATCAGGCCCTCTAGTCTCCAGTGCATGGCATTTGGCTTGCACTCCATTGCCACGTGCGTTGGCAGATCCTGCTGGATCTAACCTCTTCTGCAACGGCAAATCTCCAGGGGGACTTCCGAACTTGCAACATCAGTCTCGCAGAGGAACTGTGATGCTGTCAGCACCAACCAGTGCACAAACACAGCCCGCAGACAGCCAGCAAACCTCAACCATAATGTAATCATGAAGATGATGATGGCCTTCTCAGTAGGCCACACATGTCTTCTCTGGGGAGACTCTGAAAACCGTGGAAGAGTGAAGGTGGGAAGACATATAAGGTCTAATTCATCAAAGCATGTTTTCTCCACATTGTTAGCGGGCAGAGGGAGAGATGGGGAGAGGAAGAGGAGATGAGGAAGGAGGCGGCAGGAGAGCAGAAAAGCAAGAAAAGTTTTCAGGTCAACAGAGTCACCTATTGCTACGCTAAGAAAATCATCTTGCGTTCAGTGGCATGGCTTCTTAGTGGAGTACTGGGGTGACCGCCAGTCACTGAAGGAGGGAGCAGTGCTGTAAGGTGGGCACAAGATAAGCATTAAAAGGTGGAAAACGATGCCCTTCACCTGCTGCTGCTCCAAGTGCTTTGACCCCTATTTGGAACTGGGGAGTCATTGTCACACTCCGGATAGCTCTTCCTCATCACTGCAGTCAGAACCACAGATGGGAGAGGAGTCCTAGGTAGGAAAGTGTGCCTTCAGCAAACATACATGTCCTGGAGCTGAGATTCCAGAAAGAGTTCTGGAATGTAAGAGAGAAATGGGGAGCGGTGCCCAAGTTGGAGAGGAAAATGGCAGTGAGAGAAGTGGTAAAAAGGAGCATTCAAGAAGTTTAGCTCCTCTCCACCCTACCCTCCACCCAGGACCCCCTTTAAGAGCTTCTCCATGTTCTATTCTTGGCTCCTTTTTTTCCTAGTATACTTTCAGCAACCTCAACAAACACTCTTTTCCCCTTTTCTTTTATAATTTATCTCTTCTTTCTGGTTTGAATGGCTGAAGTTTTGCTCTTCATTGTTTTTAGCCATTCTAAGTCCATTTTTCTAAGTAGTAGGAATAAATAAATAAAAACACACATCAGTAAATAAATGAGGCCACTTTCCTGGTTTTTGAAAGGGTTAAAGAAAGTAAAATGGGCCCGAGAAAAACTTATTGTGCTTAGCAGATACCTTGCAGAAAGCTTGCGGCCTTGAGCACGGCATAGCTCAGATAACCAGAAGACACCTGGCATGGGAGGAACCAAGGATGGACTGGACCCTTAGGGCAGCAGAACGGCTTACAATCAGCAAAACTTACTACAAACCTATCTCTTCCTTCTCTCTTCACTGATGCCTTTCTTGGTCTCAGCCCACCTGCACTCAGGTGCCTGTAATAAAAATCAATCTCTTTTGATACATTATGGCTTCATGTCATAGGTGCGCTACCCCGGCCTACTCCTAACCTTTCCGTTTTAACTATCTCCGTGAAAAAAACTGCAAACCTGAGTCGTTGGTCCTGAGGCTGTTGTGCCACAGACCAGCTCACTGGCCTGCTTTGTGGTTGTGTAGATGTAGAAGTGAACAAAATTAATCTCATCTCTCTATTCTGGGAAACCCTGCTTAGGCTTAAACTAGGATCTGTGCTACGTGGGTGTTTATGCATGTGAAACATGTCCCTGAAGGAACACAGGTCCCTGCATGGCTGCCTGAGAGCCAGCAGCTGGAAGATTTAATGATTGAGTACTAAACTCCCTCTGCCACCTGCCCAGCAGAGGCCCTGGTGTGAAGCTGTCCTCAGCAGAGTCCACAGCCACGCAGATGGGATGCCACATCCAAGAGTAGGTAACAGGAAGTCTGTGACTTCTCTTCTGGATGCTCACCCTCTCCGGGTTGACTTACGCTAAGTGAAGCCAGCCAGCTGCTATGTTGTGAGCAGCCCTATGGAAAGGCCACTTAACAAGGAACTGATTGATGTCTCTAGACAACAGCCAGTAAGGAGTTGAGGCCACCAACAGCCACAAGAGTGAGCGTGGGAGCAGACCCACTCCTGACAGAGTGGTAGGGTGACCGCAAGCAACCTTGACTGTAGCCTCTTGAGAGGCCCGAGTCAGAGCCTCCCAGACAGGCTGCACCTGGGTTTCTGACCCACATAAACTGTGAAATGAACATCTGTTGCTTTGCGTCACTAAGTTGTGGGATAATTTGTTCTACAGCAACAGATAACTAAAGCAATAGGAGACAAATCCATGGTTGAGCACCAGATATGTAGTGCCCTCAAGCTCTTCCAGCAGATTCACCTTTTATTCTCCTCTCCTTGCCGAGGAAGCATAGAACATGTGGGTCCCTGACATGGTGATGAGCAGGGCTTGGTAGGCTGAGCACTGGAGATTTGTAAGGATAAGAGTTCTGCTTTCACTGCCCTTGCATGCTCTGTGTCTAGCTCAAAACCCGCCTCTACTAGAAAGCAAATCAATGGCTTGTACCATCATCTTCATATCTGAGGAACTCTACTAAGTTATGAAGTATCTTTTTGTGTGTGTTTCTGTTCTTTAAACCTGTATATCTGCATATAAACATATATATTTTCCTGAAATATATGTCACCAATTTTGATCATCTAGGCCCCAGCTGTGGGGACCTGGTCCCCAGGAAGAACCCTCTGTCTTTTCAAGGGTCCTTTCTCCACTCCATGTCTCTGAGCCAAAACTAAACCGAAGCTGAACATTGAGCAGCACAAGTTTTATTCAATGGCCAGAGAATGGAGAGTGGGAGTCAAACTCACAGATCAGATTCTTGTCCAGAGAAGACTGGGGGAGGTTAATATAGGGGCAACATAATGAAAGGGAGGCATATGCATTCATTTTCGGGGAATGGGCCCCTCTTTTCCCAGAATTGGGGCACCTGCCCTTTTCTCTCCTTATGTCATATCAGTTGGATCTGTCCTGGCCCCCGCAGATGGGTCGGTTAGCATGATAATGTCTTATAATCAGGGTCTCCTGGAGGTCAGATTCAGCCCCTTCTTGGTTCCGGCCAGCGCTGGTCAGTTTTTGTTATACTAGCCCTCTTCCTTCTTTTGTGTTTTTCTGGTAACTGAAATGAAAAGTACAAAAGATTTCAACAGCAGGGGGCCTACAGCCACCAAGACATGTTGACACACTGTTCTGCTCAGTGATATGAATGAATGAAAAAGATTGCAGTAAAATGTACTCAACAAAGATGTGTCTTTATTCAGACAGACCTCGGAGTCATTGTGTTCAATGCTATAGCAGAAAAGGAATTAAACTGGCTTTGCTCTACTAAACATCGGCGGGGCGGGTTTGCAGCGCTTATAACAATTCCCCACCATCAGAATGTGAAAACAGAAATCATTGAGTTATTCCATCATTACTTACTCATTAAAAGTTATTTTCAGCGTCTGTCACTTCCCCATTATAATTGCTTCTCCATGGATTTATTCTCTTCATACAAAGAACTATTTTTTGCAGACAAATACGCCTTCTCTCCCATTTGTTCAAATTGGACTCAAACTCGGAAAAGCTCATGACCACATTTGGCACTGGAAAAGAAAAAATAAGGATATTCTCTAACTTAACCCTACTGTAAAAAGGCAATTAACCAATCTTCCATGGTGGTCCAGAGTGATGACCACCACTATGAATAAAGAATAGTGTGTACCTGTTCACACACACACATGACGTACACAATCCCTTCCCCCCAAATAGCTATATGTTTCCCAATTAATATTTAAACAACAAGGGATTTGGATCTCAGGGTATAACTGATTACTATGGTGATGCTTAATACATCTTGAAATACAAATGATTTTCCGAGGCTGGACAGTCTGTAATGCCCAGGGCAGCACAACATTAAACTTCCCCAGAGGAGAAAGCAGGTATAATACCCAGATTCATGAGCAAATGAGGCACTGCTTTCATGCTTTACAGATCACATTTGCACATTTCAGAAACAGGCATTGTGTACAAAAATGTTGCCAGATTGACCATTTCCTCACAATTCTTCCACTTGGTGCAATTTCAGTTTAATTGGAGCCATCCATGCAAATGAGATGGAAAAAAGCCCGCCAGGTGACCATTAGCAAGGAGTCGATCAGTGCAGACCTGCCCTGCTTGCTAATGCACAGCTGCTAAATGAGCGCTGGGAGCAGGTGATGACGGTTTCATCAGCACTGCAATTCTTCTACTGCTCGCCAAGCACAACGAAGTGGCAAAGCCTGGCATCTCCTAGAGGACTTTGTAACCCACAGAACCGGAGCCCCTCACTGTGAGCCTGTACGCACTATGGGCACAAAGGACCTGCCCAAACCTTGGACCCAGCCCCAACATTCAAGGCACATGAACTGGGGGGTCAACAAACCCAAGAGGAGAGACTGTCATAAAAAAGGTCCATGCTAGGCAACAGTGAGGGGACCATGTGATAAGGGCCTACCCTGATTGTTCCCATAGAAGTTCCTGATTTCATCCTGCTCCTCAAAACACTCCTTTAAACATAATAGAGTTCCCAACAACCTAGGGTAAGACCATCACCGCAGTGTTGTGCTTGAGTCCTGTCACTCTACGTCCAGCCCCCACTGGAAAGCTGTGGATGGCGGTCCAGAGCCCAGGGCCACATACAGAACAGCAAAATGATTTAGGGGCTCTGGAGTCAGAAGATCTGGATTCAAATCCTAAATCCACTCTTTGCTGTGTGACCTTGGGCAAACAGTTTGATTTCTCTAGGTTTCATTTACACCCAGTAAAATGGGGATGATAAGCGTATATATTTCATAGAGTTTTTATAGGATTAACTGAGATAATATTGTGTGGGAAACTGTTTATTGCCTTCACTATCTGATAAACATAGACAGAGAACCCTCCCCCCCCACCCCCCAAGGCTCGGTGCCTTTGAAGCCCTAGCAGAGGTCAGCTAGGCACCACCTCTGTTTGTCCAGACAGTGGTAGCTGAAACTACTCCCCCATTTATTATTATGTAAATCCTTGCTGATGGGCTAGTCTGCCTGTTGTCAGGGGTCACTTGCCTAAGGGCTATGCTACGGGTGCATCCCAGATCAATAAAAGCTTGGTGAGGCCTGAGCATGGGAGGAAGGACGAAGGCATGAGCCCAGGTTAGGGAAAAACACCAGAGTGGCTGTAGTGGGTGAGGCAGGGAAAACAACAGAGGGAGACTCCGCACACAGAGGCTCTCAATAAATACTTGTTGAGTGGACAACTAAATTCTATTTTCATAGCAAGCCTATTAGTTAGGGTTGGTATTTTTCCATGTTACATATGTGAAAGCAGAGGTTCATAGAGAAAAACACCTAATGTTACATAACTATAATATAGAAATTTTGAAAATCATTCTAGATTTTTTTTTTACTGTTGAGTTCATGCTCTATAATTTGTAAGTAGATGGAATCTATAATGTATCTACGATAATGCATGGTATTATTTTCATGATTTTGTTATTATTACTAAAATTACATTACAAAATCTTTTGGATGAACAAAATATGTATGAGCTCTGCCTTCTAGGAGCATGTCATTTAGCAAGTAAAATAAGACAATTACACAAATTAACTTTCTCCTGCAATCTAAATGAGGTTGGCTTGAGCCACCTTCCAAGTTTCAATGCCTCTCCCAAGATGTCTGCCAATTCCATTGTGCCTTTGGTGTGGTCTGTCTTTGCTGCTTTGCTGCTGCCTATGCTGACTCAGTTTGGTACCACTGCAGCAGGAACACGAAACTCAGCCCCTTCTTATATCTTCACACACACACACACACACACACACACTATATATATATATATATATATTTCTGTGTTCAAAAATGTTGCCAGTTTGACCCTGTTATAGTAGAACTTACTGAAGGTTTACAAAGGAGAGGTTAACAGCTAATGGTGTATCCCACTTCAACTTGAACTGTAGGTCCAGGTTAGACATTAGATTTCTCTGTTCTTAAGACATTGTTTAGCCGATCAAGCAACCAGGCACTTGGAATAGCCGTTTCGCCCCCAGTCACGCAGACATAGTGTACTTTGGCTGACCTCTTTCCCCTGCACACATACACACTCCTCTCCTCTCCTCTAATTGTTCTTCTCAAAAGCACAAAGTTGCTCATCTCATTGTCTCTGTCAGAGGAGCATAGCCACCACCACTGTTCTCTCGGCTCCTGCTGGAGCCAGGGCCAATCTTTTCCTACAAGTACCTTATCACCGTTTCAGTGTCCTAAGAGTTATTCCAGTGCCAGCTCTTAAAATAACCCACTAAATGCCTGGCTACAACTGTATTATTAAAAGGTTAATCTGTTAAGCCCAAGAGGATACCATAAAAATTTTAGATAGAAAAAAAAAGAATTACTTCCAGTTATAGGTATAGATAAAATTTTAAGAAAGGAGGTTAGATTTAAGAAGGGCATTCCAGGCAAAGGGGACATGAGCAAAGAAGAGCTACAAGTGTTTCTGGGAAATATGCTTGCTCTGGGATCCAGGATGAGAGGGATAGAAATGGGGAAAATGATCGGGAAAGTACGCCGACGCTAGAGTGTAAAGGGGTTTGACAAGATCTCTATTTCATTCTGCAGAAGTGGGAAGCTACTTCTGAGCAGTCTTGGTGTAGAGATGAGACATATCAAAGGTCAATTATTAATACAGAAGCAACTTTCCTCAATAGCAAAAAGATGTGCATGCAAAATGAAGAAAGACCATAGAGTTCGGGTTCAAGGTTTCTCCTTTACATTTCCTTGACTCTTAAGGAAGCTCCTTTACTGTGATATGACCAGAAGATAGAAAGCAGAGGGAAGGAAGAGCATTCTTTCATGGCTATTGCTAGAAAAAAAGAGAACTGACAAACAGATCAGATACCCTTAACCCTGAGCACAGCCAGGGGATATACCAGAGCCAACAATTCTGTTTATTTATTAAATGAGATTTTGTTATTGATAGTTTTCTTCCAATTTGGAATAGAGAAGGAGTTCTCCTCCTAACTGTGAAAACAATATGTATGAGCTTTATCTTTCAGGAGTCTGTCATTTAGGAAATAAAATAATACAGGTGCAAAAATAAATATCTCCTGCAACTTACATGACGTTGGTTTGAGCTACTTCCCAAGGGAGAATACATAGAGAGGGAGTATAGTTTGGTTACTTGTACAGACGATTTCTACATAGGCTTTGGAGTGGACAGATTTGGGGTTAAATCTACCTCTGCAGTTTTCTAGCCATATGACCTTGAACAAATCAATTAACCTCTTTGTGAGAACCAATAAAATACAATTGCAGGAGAGATTAAGTATGTGCACCTCTGTCAAATAGGTTCTAAAAGATGACATATGAAAAGCGTCTGGCATATAGTAAGTGCTCGATAAATAAAAACTATCATTGTCGTTATCATCACCATCTTCATCATGTTATTCTTACTCCAAGATACTGCAGTTGCAGTGAAATGCCATGTCTGTCTCCCCTATTGTCCTTTCTGGGCATCAGGATCCCTACATTAATCACTTCAGGGTGCCGCCTCTTCCTGGCCCGGTCCATGAAGAGAGATGCTTAACCCCACCTCTTCCATTAAGACTTTTCCTGACAGCATAACCCCTCTTGTCCAGTCACCCCCTCATGCTCACCTCCTTTCCCAATACCCTTCGTTCATTGTCAACTCCTACTTTCATTGGAAAGCCTTTCTACCTCCTCTTTCCTTAGCCAAATCCCAATTCTGTAAAGAGGAACTGGGCCAGCTGCTTAGAAAAAGAGGAAGATAACTGGGACCCCGCTGCCCTGGGGCGGGGGTCTGCAAATTAGCAATGACAGTGCCATTCATATTTTTGCCTGGCACAAAGTAGGAACTCTATGATTGTTGCTGTTATTGTTTACATCATTATTTCAATGTTTGTTGAACTTAACTAGTTAATTAATATGTTACCTTTGGTACAACTTTACTTCCAATGCAGAACTCTTGTGTAACGCTGGAGCATAATGAAAAGGGTAAGGCAGATAGGTAAAGCGAAAAGTAAATGTGCTTTTATAAAAATACATTGATTTTAGAGAAAGAAAGGACGAGGGAAAGAAACATCAATAATGAGAGAGAATCATTGATTGGCTGCCTCCTGTATGCTTCCTACTAGGTATCAAGCTTGAAACCTGGGCATGTGCTCTGACTAGGAATTAAACCCTGACTTCCTGGTTCATGGGTCGCTTAACCACTGAGCCACACTGGTCAAAAGTAAATATGCTTTTAAATAGGCTTTTACTGGTATATGTTAAAGGCATGATATAATGAGCCAAATGTTACAGTCAAAACAAACTCTAGTAAGTTTATTGGACTTAAATCTCAGAGGTAATGGAAGAAATGGGGGAGCAAGATAAAATTAAAAGTTGTCAAATAGATCCATAAAATAAATAAATAATAAATAGTAAAATAAACATTGAATAAATAAATCCATAAAGTACAGATATTTATAAACATTCATTTTGCTTCTCACACACCAAAAACCTCTATTTAAGCCTGGTCACTTAGAGGATTCTTTAGTTCTGCTTAGAATGATCCATCTTTGCTGCTCAGAGCTCCATAAGATATAAAATTCTTTAAGAATGGTCAAAGACCAAGCTTCCAGAACAAATGGTGAAAAGGTTCTTGAGTGTCTTGCCTTGACCTGAAACAGGTAAACATGAGAATTCCTAAAATGTTCGTCTCTGAAGAAATAAGTCACAAAACACAGATGGTGGCATCATCCTCTGAGCATCCCTTTGAGTGGCCTAATAGCAAGGGCTTGGCCCATGAAGGACTGCAGAGAGACCACTGAGCCAGAAGTCAGGGCTCTGGCATCGCACTAAATTATCTTGGGCAAATTGTTTCATCTCTCTGGGCTTTGTTTCTGTGACTGAAAAATGAAGGGGTTTGGGTTGGAGACTCTGTACCTCCCTCCCAGTTTTTTGTCCTCTCCAGTCTGTGAAGCGTAGGAAGACAGTTCCCCTGAGAAGCCTGTGCCAAGAGGAGCAGATATTGTAAGCATCCAAATTTTCTGTGACTTTCTCTTTGTTCTTGCTACTTGGAAAATTTCTGAGATTGATTTTGCTACCGCAGGAACCATGAGAAAGAAAGGAGCACTCATGGGAGTTTTAAACAAGGACATCTAAAGGCTTCAAAATATAAAGATGAGAAACAAAACAAATGTATACGTATACGTATACATATATGTATAATGAGCCCAGGATAACAGCCCAGGCTCTTCTAATGAGATAATTGTGTGTGAAAAACAATGGAGTAAAACTGTATTTAGAATTGAGGAAACCATGTAGGAACAATGAGTGGAGGATGAATCTATTTCCCTAATCTCTGGATAATGCTAGTATCAGGAAAGAATAGTTAGAAACAAAACTTAGCAAAGCTAGTCTTACTCCATGGATATTGTGGATTAAATTGCTTTTATGTCTTTCAACAAATTCCAAAATACTTGGTTCTACAGATGATAAATTGTAATACAAATTAAATTGGTACTTAAATATAGGCCCTTAAACATTTTGAAATGTTATCATGGAGGGGACTAGCAAGAGTCCTTTTAAAATAATACTGTAAATAAGTAATATGAAGATCTATCCTGATAAATATCAAGACATTATTCATATTTTCTTCTCAGTATGGCCTTAAATAAGAGTTATAGAGGGCGCGAATGATCACTGTAGTACATCAACTTTTTGATACGAACAGATTTGTTATATATAACAAAGGCGTTATGACTAAGCCATCTGTCTTATACCTCCTAGTATTATTATTTTGACAAATGTTGCTAATATACTAACTGAGAGTAACAGAAGTCAGACAAACCTGGTTTGAGTTATAGCTCTGCCACTTATTAGCTGAGAACTAATAGCTGAGTGACATTGGACAATGTACTTTTACTCTTGGAACTTCAAATTCTGCATTTGTTAAACAGGCTATTGTAATGCCCTCCTGGTGCAGTTTTTGAGAAAACAGCACTAAAAATATAATACGTGCTCAATAAATTACTTTTATCTTGTTGTGGTGATGGTTATTGTTTTTATAACCTATATGTACATTATCCTGGGATATTTAAAAAAATACATGTCAAAAAGTTGTTTGAATATCCACTTGGAACTGTGAGTTCTAAGTAACTTAGAAAAGTTTAAACATATGGGCAAAGCTGCTATTAATTACTGGAGCCAAGACATCACTTTCTTCCAGGTAGGAAATGGGAATATCAGCAAGCCATCATTTCAGCTGCAATAGAAGAAAAACTAAAAATACCTCCCCAGCAGGGGAGGGTGGGAAGAGATCAACCAATGAACTTGTATGCATATATGCATAACCCTTAGACACAGACAATGGGAGTGGTGGGGCCTGGGGGGTGGAGGGGAAGGGAGTGGGATGGAAGAGGTTAATGGGGGGAAGAGAGGGAACTATGTAATACTTTCAATAAGGATTTTTTAAAAATACCTTCGCATGTAAACTGAGATTGTTAGCTATTTTCTTCCCTGGGGATATATGTAAATCTTTTATGGGCTGAGGACTGGCTTCACATAGAGGAACACATAGACGGGGGCAAGAAAAGCCAAGAATCTTTTCACAGTTACACATGCATTGCCAAGACAGATGAAATGCAAAGGACCCCCAAATGCATGACATTTTCCCCAGAAGCACTTACTAAGTGCTGAGGCAGCAGGAGGTTGGGTGGGCAGGACAGACAGTAAAATCTCCCAGTCTCACAATGCTTAGGCAGCAAAATTCCACTAGAGGGAGTTTTCTGTAACAAGCATACCATAGATCTTGAGATATCCACTAGAAGTGAACTGAATTTAAACCAGCCCTTACAATCTAATCTGATTAGATTGAGGTGAGTAACACTTCAATCCAGCTGTCAAACAAAGGAAAGGGCAAGAACACCCTGGCAAACTCATACAACTTAACAAAAGGAAGATAAGCAACCCAATCAAAAAATGGGCAACGGACCTAAATAGATACCTACCGAAAAAAGACGTAAGGAAGGCCAAGAGACATATGAAAACATGCTCAATGTCACTAATCATCTGAGAGATGCAAAACAAAATGACAATGCGGTACCATCTCACACCTGTCAGAATGGCTATCAACAAATTGACAAATGACAAGTGCTAGAGAGGATTTGGAGAAAAGGAACCCTCGTGCACTGCTGGTGGGAATGCAGACTTGTGCAGCCACTGTGGAGAATAGTAGGGAGTTTTCTCAAAACCCTAAAAATGGAACTCCCATTTGACCCAGTGATCCCACTTCTTCTAAGAATATATCCCAAGAAACTAGAAACACCAATCAGAAAGGATATATGTACCCC
>NW_006287544.1:172193-187516 GCF_000327345.1 Myotis davidii | reverse complement strand
GGAGGGAGAGGAAGGGGGTGGGTGAGGGCCTGAGTGGGGAGGTGGGGGCCACTCGGGGGATAAGGACACATATGTAATACCTTAATCAATAAAGAAAATTTTTTTAAAAAGAAGTACCATCAGTTTTAAATAAACTGTTCGAGAGAATAGAAAGAAAAAAAAAGAACTCCCTGGCAATAATATTGCTTCTTTTATATGTAATATGTATGTGACACCCAATCAAACACCACAACATATTTCAAGACAAGGCATGAAAAAGTGACTCATAATCAAGAGAAAAAAGAGACAAAGTAATTAGGCCCACTACATATGATCAATATATGAGAGTTAGCAGGCAAAAACTTTCAATTAATTATGATAAATATAATAAATTTGTATTACTATATTTATTATTTCTACCATGAAAATGGGAGAAAGATAGGGAAAATAAAACAGAAGATAACACGGAATTATAATCTATAAAAAATTAAAATAGAAGGCCTAGAACTGAACAAATAAAATATCTGAAATTAAAAACTCATGGGTGAGTTTGACAGTAGACGAGAAGTTGAAGACAGAATTAATGAAATCAAAAATAGGTCAATGAAAACTTCCAACTTAAGACCTGAAGCTGAAAAGGGGGGGTGAGGGGCTCTGACCAGTGGCTCACTCAGTTGATTGGAGTGTTGTCCCATAAAATGAAAGGTTATAGGTTGAATTCCTCATAAGGGCACATACCTAGGTTTTGGTTCGATCCTCGTCAGGCATGTATGGAAGGCAACTGATCAATGTTTCTCTCTCTCTCTCTCTTTCTCTCTCTCTCTTGCCCTTCCTCTCTCTAAACATATTTTCAGGTGAGGATTTAAAAAAATAATAAAAGTAATGATAAAAATGAAGGACAAAAGATGGAAATAACAATAAAATATAACAGATACGTGGAACAAAGTCAAAGCATATAACTGGAGTAAGAGAAGAATCAGAGAGAGACATAATGGAACAGGAACAATACTGGCAACAAATAATTGCACAATATCATATGATTCATATTTTTTGTTGATGTTGTTTATTATGCAAAATAAATTAATTTTTAATGTTAAGACAACCTTGCATGCACATAGATTCCTATGCTTATAACAACCTAAATCCTAATAAATTGAGACAAAAAAAAAGACAGCAAGTATAATTAATGCTGTTTAGTATGTTAGAAAAATGATAACTGTGATGTTAAACAGTGTGTAGTCTGAGTATTGTGGAGGCTTTATTGAAAAGTGGCATGGGAGCAAAGTCTGGAAAGGTGTGGGTTTGGCACATTAATAGAAGAACAGCCCAAACAGAGAAAACAGCAAGTGCAAAGGCCCTGAGGTTAAAACACAGCCAATCAATGATTCTCTCTCATCATTGATGTTTCCACCTCTCTCTCCTTCTTCCTTCCTCTCTGAAATCAATAAAAATATTTTTTTCAAAAAAAAATACTGTTGAGTGAAAAGCACAAGTTGCAAAATATTGTTGTACAGTATGATGCCATTCTTATAAATTTTTAAACATACCACTCTTTTTAAAAAAAAAAAAATCCTCACCTGAAGACGTTTAGAGAGTTGACTTTTAGAGTGCAGAAGGGAGATGAAGAGACAGAGAAAAAGGCGCTCCCCAACTGGGGATCAAACCCACAACACAGGCATATGCCCTGCCTGGGAATCGAACCAGCAACCTTTCAGTGCCAGGGATGATGCTCAACCAACTGAGCCACTCCAGCCAGGCCACCACTTATTGTTTTAAAATATCTTAAAGTACGAAGTAAGCTCTGGGAACTGGGTGGGAAATGAAGAATCAGGAGGGAAGTCAAGGAAGATTTCTCTTAACCTGTGGACTGCAATAACAGGAAACCATAGACTAGGTGGCTCATAAACAATAGGACTTTATTTCTCACAGCTCCGGAGGCTGAGAAATCCAAGGTCAAGACAGTGGCAGACCTGGTGTCTGGCGAAGGCCCACTTCCTAGTTCACAGCTGGCGCCTCCTCAGTGTGTCCTCACATGGAAAAGGGATAAGGGATCTCTCTGGAGACTCCTTTATAGGAGCACTAATCCCATCCATGAAGGTCATGGCCCACTCACCTCCCAAGTGCCCACCTCTTAATACCATCACCTTTGGGAGTTAGAATTCAACATGTGAATTGGGGGGCGGGGGGCATATCCAGATCACAGCAGGATTTAATAATAGCTGTAATATTTTTTCACAGGGCAATATAGTTTATATTACTTATATGCATCCAAAATATACAAATATAAATATTTGTATGAGCATACACACACACGATTTTTTAAAAATCTTTAAGGAAACATGGCACAATGTTAGCAGTTAGAAAGTAAGTACATGAGACATTCATATTTTCTTTTTTGTGTGGTTTTTAAATGTTTTTATTATTTAAA
Source organism: Myotis davidii (assembly GCF_000327345.1). Lineage (NCBI taxonomy): Eukaryota > Metazoa > Chordata > Mammalia > Chiroptera > Vespertilionidae > Myotis > Myotis davidii. The sequence goes on along the minus strand of NW_006287544.1, from coordinate 185,109 downwards.
ATTTTAGTAAAATAAATAAAAACTTAAATCTCTTTCAGTATATATACCAGTCATATACTGCCTTCCTGGATTTCTCTCATTATTCCAATCAATGACAGGGGTTGTCGTGTGTAATTTTGACTGTCATTGGCCATGTACTCTATCACTGTGGCGTCTGGAAGTCTGATAACCAGGACTTCTATTCCATCCTACACACATCGATTAAAGTGAGCAGAAACTTGTGTTTTTTCTCTATGGCCTGCTCCCCACACATACCACGATGAGCCTTTGGGGCTACAGTTGTTCCCCATTAACCTACCTGAGCTCTAAGTTAGCCCACACTTCTCCGTCTCGGCCAGAAAGATAGCAGCTGAATCTTTGTTAGATACAGTGTTAAAAGTAATGTATCCTACATGTAAAAACTTCACCTTATCTATGAAAAGCAGAAAATAGGAATATAAAGCATTCTTTTTCAGACAGGGTCATGCGGACCCACCGACTCCCTTCTGAGTTAATTTGATTGACCCTGCAAGACACTGAGTCTTTAACATGGACATAGGGCACTCCTGGGGTTAAACAAAAGGTATAGTCATCGACCATGGTGACCTCTGCCAAAAATAAAAATGAGACCAATTCATTGCGAGTGATGATTTAACTTTCTAATGTACTATAACCAGCCTTGCACCCTCCTCATCGCCCCAGTAAATGTGCTCATGAGGCTATTCCAGGCACAAATCCTTTTTCTGATTATATAATCCCTTAAACAATGACCCAAGAATTATTCCTGCATGCAAAGAAAATTACATCAGGTAAAGCGCTTTTTGCTTATAAAAGTTTCAAGATGACTCTATCTTTACTTAATGACTGTAGGTTATATAGGAAATAATGTTTATTGCATTTTGAAAAAACTTTACACCCATATATAATGCAACAGTAATCTGACCCTTCTCACAGAGTCCTTTTGCTTGAGAAAGATTTATGAGTGTCACTGGAGAAAATTGGATCTACTTTTCTTCCATTTAGAATTATTCTGGCTTATGTAACAAACCGTGTCCTCTCTTCCTCCCGCTGCCTTTGCTGTCCTCAGGAGCATTTTCAGAAGAGCAGGTCTATGCCTCTCTGTTCCTAGGGCTCCTGCTGCTTCTGCTTATTCACCACCTGAAGTCTTAATTCTCTGTTTGTTACACCACAATTGGCTACTGTGGAGATAATTTTGCCATAATCATGCTAGAATTATTACTTGAGGACAGAGATCAGAGGGAAGTGAACGAAATCTAACAATGGGTCCTAAATCACAAAGAAGAACCAGAAACAGGATAATTTTCAACTAAATTATCTGTTCTAGCTTTGCTACATTTAAAATTAAAATTCACAGGCTTGTTCTACCTCCTGTTGGGCTTTAAAAACTCATTTCCTGGGATCTTATTGTAGTCATTAACTTCTTCACAGTGAGAATTCTGACAAGGAGGCAAACTCAGTCACTTCAAAAATGTCATCACTAGCCCTAACCATTTGTCTCGGTGGATAGAGCGTCCACCCACGCACTGAAGGGTCCTGTATTCGATTGCAGTTTAGCGCATGTACCTCAGTTGCAGGCTCCATCCTGGCCCTGGTTGGGGTGTGTGCAGGAAGCAGCTAATCTATGTGTCTCTCTTATGTCAATGTTTCTCTCTGTGTCTCTCCCTCTCCCTTCTGTTCTCTCTAAAAATCAAAGGAAAAATGTCCTCAGATGAGGATTTTAAACACACACACACACACACACACACACACACACACACACACACACAGAAATGACATCACTAAAAATTGGTTGAGTTGAGCTGGATGAAACGTGCTGGCAGATCAGCAGCAGCTTAGGACTTCAGCCCAATTCAGAAATAAATTTCACACCTCAATGGTAAATCTTATCTCCACACTTTCCAAGGTAGGCGATTTATTGATGGTTCAGTCAACATCACAACACATTCATTCACATAAGTCTAAGCGTTACTGTGAGTCCCTGTTGAACATCAAGTTCAAAGCAGTCCACACTCATATTAAACAGAAGAAATGAATCCCACAATATCTCTGTTGGGTGTTGGCCAACACAGATGGGCTGGTACAGAGCCAGGGGCAGCCTAAGGAGTTGTGAAACCTTAGTGGTGCCTCCTTCGTGGGTTTCCACGGTATGAGGTTGCTTGGTTTCCACTTTTCCACACTGGCTTCTATTCCTCGGAAACACTAAAACAATTCTTCAGGCCAATCTGATGTTAAAACATAAAAGAAACATATGATGCGAGAGGTTGGGGACATATCTTAGTCTAGTCACATACTGATTTTAAGAAAACTAAATTACTATTGAAATGAATGTGGTGAACACAGCCTAATGTGACCCCCAAGTCACACTCTTGTGTAACCCCTTCCATTCAAGTGGGGTGGGCCCTGTATGCCCCTCCTGGGATTAAGCTACAATACATCTATTAGACCCCATTTGACCAGGGAAAAGCTGTCCTGCTGGCCTTGAAGAAGCAAGTATGGTGTGAACCGCCCCTGGAGAGGAACATGTGGCCGGGATCTGCAGGTGGCCGGGTCTGCAGGACCTGAGAGCCTCAGATCTACTAGCACAAGGAACTGAATTCTTCCAACAACCACACAAGATCAGAAGAAAACCCTGAACTCCAGAAAGGAATGCGGCCCAGCCAACACCACTGTTGTAGCCTTGTAAGGCTGTGAGCAGAAGATTCAGATAAATTGTGCCCAGACACCCAACCCAAAGTAAGTTGGAGATTACAAGTCTGTGTTTTGAACTTCTAAATTTATGGTACTTTTTAAATGCAGTAATAGAAAACTATTATAGTGACCAATGGTGTATTCATATTAAAAAACAGCTGCATGGCCACCAGAAATCAAGGACTGGTGCCACCTACAGACCAGAAATCTGCAGGAATGTATTCTCCCGATATAGACCAAGTGGTTCAGATCAAAGGAAGACAGTGAGAGCTGCCTGCTTCCTGACAGCAATGTTTCTAGAAGGTAGGAAGAGGAACCAGTAGACTCCCCCTCTAACTGTTCTATATCATCGAGGATTCATTTGGTTGCAAGCAAAGAAAGCATGACTCAAAGTGGCTTAATAATAAAGAAAATTTAATGCTGAGAAAACATACATGTAGAGAAAAGTCTTTCTGGAGTTTGACAAGGACTGATTCAGCTACTCAGTGATGTCACTCGAGCTCAGTTTTGTTTTGTTTGTAACTCCACTCTCCCTGCCATGGCTCCTTCACCCCTGTGGTCTCAAGATGCCTGCCAGCAGTTCCCAGGGCTACATGCCCCCTCTCTCATGTCCATCAGGAAATAGAGCTTTGTCCCAGTATTCTCAGCAAAATTCCTGAGAGTCACGTTGACTGGACTGGCTCAGCTCGCATGCCCATCTAGGAACCAGGGCACTGGAATGCATATTTGGCTTAGCCAAGGTCATGTGTTCCATCTGACAAGCTGGGCATGATGGAAACACATAAAACCTAAATGAAAATCACAACTCTTTGGAAGTGGGGTGAATCATGGATCCAGGGAGGCTGCTAACAAATGTCTACTAAAACCCCAATTCAAAGAGGCAAAGTTAGCTCTGTTCTGTGACTTAGAAGGGATGAGGACATTGGGAACTCATTGGGAATCCCAACCCATAGGACCTTCTCTTTTCAGCCAAAAAATAGCACTAGGGGTCAGCAGCAGCTGCATGGGAAGGCCTCAGACCTTATTCCTGATAAGAGTCTCGGCGAGCAGAGGATTGGGCCTGATGGGAGCTGTTCCATCTTGCATGTGTTCAATTGCATGGAGATCAAGGGCTCCTTGTGACTGCAGCTGTGGCTCCACATCCTTCTCCATGCCCCGTAGTCTTCCAAATCACTGAGCAGGCAATCTGATGATTTAATTGGATTGTTCTCATTTCTTCTTTCAAAACACGTCCTATTTGAGATATTTTGTTATAAACCCACACACTGTCAGAACTCAGTCCAACACTTTCCTGGCTGTAAATCAACACCAAGCACGTAAGTATATCCCTCTGCAGGAATAGCAAATGGAATAACTACAGAGCCCAGTAAAATCCTATATAATAAAAGAGAAACATGCAAATTAACCATCCCTCTGCTATGCTCAAGCCACGCCCACCAGCCAATCATGAGTGAGTATGCAAATTAACCCAACTAAGATGGTGGCGGCCGCAGTGCTGGAGTGAGCAGGAGGCTTGAGTTGCCCCTGGCGATGGAGGAAGCCAAGCTTCCGGCCTGCCTTGGCCGGCCTTGGGCCCTGCTCAAGGCTATGAAGTTTCAATTATAAAAGATAAATAAATCCCAGATACCTGCTTCCAGCCAGCCATGGCTTCTGCTCAAGGAGGGGTTGGGAGCTTGGGGGAGAGGCAACCCAGGCTTCCAGCTGGACGTGGGCTCTGCTCAAGGCTACAAAGTTTCAATTATAGATGACAAATAAATCCCAGAAAAAAAAAAGAAAGGAGAGGCTAGGAGCTTAGGTTGCCGGGGGATGTGGCCAGCCTGAAAATGGCCACCAGCCCCTCACCCAGGCTGGCCAGACACCCCAGTGGGACTCCCCTACCCTGAAGGGACTGTGGACAGCCTGAAAATGGCCCTCAACCTCTCACCTAGGATGGCCACATCCCCATGGGGTGAGGGTCCCCGCTGGGGGGCTTGGCCAGCCTGCAAACAGCCATCATCCCCTCATCCAGGCTGGCCAGGCACCCCAGCGGGACCCCTACCCTGATCTGGGACACCCTTCAGGGCAAACCAGCTGGCCCTCACTGCCTCAGCAGTGCTAAGGATGTCTGACTCCAGCTTGGGCCTACTCCCGGCTGGCAAGTGGACATCCCCTGAGGGCTCCTGGGCTGCCAGAGGGATGTCTGACTGCCAGCTTAGGCCCGATCATCTGGGGAGTGGGTCTAAGCCAGCAGGTAGACATCCCCCAAGGGGTCCCAGACTGCGAGAGGGCACAGGCCAGGCTGAGGGACCCCCTGAGTGCACAAATTTTTGTGCACCAGGCCTCTAGTAGTATTATGAATGTCCAGATCTCCAGCTGCAAACTGCAAATACAGGTTGTAAGAATAAAGTACAAAATTTAAGATGGCTCAGTAGAACTATCTTTCTTTGAAATAGTTATTTCAAGAAGTCAAAAATTTTAAAATTATCTGATTCATGAATCTTTGACTTTAAGTTTTAGACCACAAGTGTACAGTGGAGATTATCATATATTTCAGTTCATAACACACTAAATAAGTTATATTTCAACATGATTCAAGAACCTAGAAGAATAAAATCTACAAGCACAGTGATCAATAGCATCCATTAGCCTGCATCAGGACACTTGAGGGAGTGGCAGAGAGTGCGGTGAACTGGACGCGGCTTGACCCGTCTAAAGCAGGGAGCCTATCCTCAGATCTAGTAGTTCTGTATAGATATGGAAGTGTGGGAATGGGAACATAGTGTTGCCAGCTTGGTTAACTTTTTTTTTTTAAGCTTACAATCTAAATATTCCTCTAAAATCTCCTAATTTTTAATGTTAGATTACTTTTTCTTAAGCTGGAAGGCTAATCAGAACTCCACAGTTTGCAGCCAGAGATCTGGGCATCCATGATGCAGGCTTTCAACTTTGCATGGGGCACCTCTCAGGTGGCTTTCTCCCCAACCAAAGCTTCTCCAGCTCGAGTAACCTAGGCAGGAAGCGGGAAGCATGAGCAAGCTGCCCCTCTGCAGGACCGGAGAGCAACTGTGTGTCACACTGAGAGAGAAGGGACTGCCGTGACTTTCAATGAATTTGCCCCAGGATCTTTTTTTTTTTTTTTTTGGCAATTCTACTAAGTTTACATTTTACTCATATAGTTGGTACATGCAATAATTCCCATAATCTTCAAAATAAAGGATGAGATGCATATACAACTTTTACTAAAACAAAAATTCTCCCCCTGTACCCTTACATAAATGTCCAAAGGGGAATGTTTTCTTTTAATATATACTTTTATTGTAGATAGTATTACAGATATCCCCTATTCCCCTCCCCAATAACCCCCCTCCTCCCGACCCCTGTACCCCCCCAACCCCCCAGCCCAGGTCTTCACCATCCTATTGCCTGTGTCCATGGCCTATGCTTTTAAGTATATAAGTTCTTTGGCTTACCTCTTCTCGCCCCAGGATCTTAAAGGAGAAGCTGCTTTTCTCCAGGGTGTCCCTTCTCCGTACAAAATGCCTTTCCATCCCCTTTCTCCTTACATGTTGCACTATTTTTTCCCCTGACAGTCCTTTGTGACCCTTTTGTAGATTCTTGATTTTCTTATTTAAGTTACAACCAGAGGTTGGACATTTTTGGGTGGAGATCAAATATCTCGTTATCATTATCCCCTGGGAGAGACAGTTTTACAATCCTGAGTGTGTGAGGGGACTAGGAGATAAAGCACGACCTTCGCTCCACAAGCCAAAAGCTAAAATACTTTATTTTTATTTCTTTCTAAAGTGAAACATTTCATTTCTAGACAGCCTTGGCAAGAGCTTAGAGTATTTTTATGCTGGCTCCATGCTGGCAAGTAGAGAAATGCCCTTGATACTGTGTTTGTCCTGATGGTAGTGATGCTGGCCAATTCTGGCGAAGGGAGTAGGTAAAGTCATTATTATTCAATATTGTAAATAAACAATATTCTAGTAAAGCTAATATGAGAAAAGTAAAGACTAATACAAAAGTTATCACAAGACCAAGATCTATGAATTAAACCTTTTTTTCCACCGAAAGCTGCAGTTCACAAATGTTTAACCTGTGCAAACATCACCGGAGAGCTTGTTAAAACACCAACTTCTGGCCCTACCCCAGAGTTTCAGATTTGGGAGGTGGGAGGGGCCAGAATTGGCCTTCAAATAAGTTCCCAGGTGATGTTGATGCTGATCCAGGACCCCACTAGGAGAACCACTGGCCCAAAGGAATCTTCACAAGCATGGAATGATTCTAAGCAATGAACACTTCTATGAATTAGGTTTAATTAGAATTCATTTGAATTTGTTTTTTTTATCAAGAATCTGTAGAAATATTCTTTTAACACTGCGTGCATTCTTGGGAATGAAAGCGATGTCTCCATCTAGACACCAAATAAAGGTTCTTCAGGGTCCTGCTCTCACGAGACTGCCAGGAAATACGATGTATTTCATTTTAACTTTATGAAAATGAATGCACAAATTTGTCCCCAAGAACAATGATTAGTCCTCTATCATTCGATGCTGATCAAACAGTCCACTAATTAAATAGATCCACACAAAATGTTTTAAGATTTTGAGCTAAGTAAGGTCAAAAGGAATGATTCTCACAACCTTTAAGAAAACAAAGAGAGCCAGCCAGAGTGGCCCAGTTGGTTGAGCAAAAGTCCACTGAGGTCACCAGTTCGATTTCGGGTCAGGAGACACGGCTGGGTTGCAGGCTCGCTCTCCAGTAGGGGGCATGCAGGAGGCAGCCGATGTTTCTCTCAATGCTGTTTCTATTTCTCTCTCCTTCTCCATTCCTCTCTCTGAAATCAATAAAACATTTTTTTTAAAAAAAAGAAAATAAACAGAATAGGAACCTGGAAATGCCTATTGAACTATCAACACCCATCAGTGAGCACCTGAAGGGGAAGCAAAGAAGCCGCATTTGCATCATTTTTGTGCTGGATCAGTTATTGTTCGGCAGAAAAAAATCACCCGACTCTTTCCGAGGTGATTTTAGATTCTGAACTTGCTTCCCTATAGGCTTTTTCATAAACAAATAACTAGAAAGGTCTCTAAGGAGGGGAGAGACCAGTTCCTCATTTCAACGTGTATCAAGTTTGTTGCCCACACTCGGCTGAGAAGGGTCCATTGTTACAGGTGTGGAACCTGCTCTTCCCAGCCCTCGCCTGGCAGCTGGCTTTGTGGTTCTGCTGACTCCCTTGTCAGGACTCACCTGGACAATGTCGCCTTCAGAGACAGACCACTCACAGGTATTGGGGGCAACCTTCACTCTGTCTGGGTTTCTCTCTTGCACTTTCATTTGTTCACAGCCTGTTGCTACCAGCTTCTCTTGGTCCTGTCTTGCTGGCTTCTCAGGCCTAAAAGAACAGGTGAGTCATTAATCTGCATGCTTTAATTTCCCGTTCACTAGATTGCCTCCCCACAGTGTGGGTGGTGTTTTCTGGGTTCTTAAGGCTTGGCAGGTAAAAGGCTGGTGAATTTTCTTTATAATATTATTTACTGATTTAGTTCTTTAGAGGATAGAAAGGAGAAGCATGAAGCTGAATTTTTCTGGTAACTTTTGACTCCTTATCATATTCATGGAAGTCATCATTTAGGGAGAGCCTCCCAGGACCCTCAGTCATGATCTCTGAACCTCTGCAACAAGCCAGTGAGGGAGGTACTTTGATGCCTCTTCATAAAAGGGCCCAGAGGCTAACAAAGTGGGTGTGGCCTGTCCTGGGTCCCAGGCTAGCTGGTAGTGAGGTGAGGTGGGAGAGCCAGCAGATGGTGAGGAGCCTGGGGGCTCTTCTCTCTGCAAACTGCTTCCCAAAGCCCTGTTATTTAAAGATTCTCTGGTTTTGCAATGAGTTGTGTCAGCAGTTACTAGTGCCTTGGTTCCAGTATTTGAGACACTGGCCACTAAACAATACTTTATGATCCTTAAATTCTAAAGGAAAAAATAGCCTCCTACTGCCCACCATACCCTTGTGTCGGGACACTGGGAAGGAAAGCTGAAGCAGAGCCCTAACCCCTCAAAGGCCGGAGGGGAACCCCAGGGACTAAGAATTCTGATGGAGCTATTCTGCAAGTGCCTTTGTGAATGTGAATTCCTGTGAGGGTGCGGCTGCCTAGGATGTGGCCAGTGCTATAAAGAGGAACATTTAAAAATCCCCTGGGTGTGTACAGGTGTGAAAGTACCTGTAACTCCAGGCTCAGCCATCTGTTTGTTGGGAGGGTGAGAAACTGGCCTCTCCAGTTAGGGCCTGGAAAGAGACCTAATGTATCTGTTTTTATTAGTGGTCAAGATGGGCTTTTTCATTCTTCTCCAGCGAAGCCGGGATTAGCTTTTAAAGCAGCAGCCAAGGTTATCAATCTGAAAGCAAAACCAGTTGACGAAAATGTGAGTTTCCTAACTAGTATTCCCCTCTCCCAGGTGTCCCAGATAAGGGACCTCGTGCGTTTTTATTCTACATGGAAAGTTCTGTACACTGAGTCCGTTCAAAATATTAAAGCACAACCAGCATTAAGAATTGCGGATTTCTTTTGCAGATAAGAGCTGAATTGACTTTAGTTGGTATCTAGGTAGTTCCTCAAACAACTCTCAACCTAAAATTCATTTGGCCCTAACCCAGATGAGAACCAGGGAGTAAGTATAAGGAAGCACAAAGTCTGCAGGGTCAATGTCATGATAACGCATAACACTGGGTTCCTCCTTTTTGCTGATAAGAGTAAATCTAAGTAAGAGCCTATTAATTCTCTCAACACAGCTTTTTTTTTTTTAACTTCTGTGCTTAGAACCGATTAGAAGAAACAAATGAAAGGGGAGAGCAGCTGCCATAGTCAAGCACACAAAATATAATGAGAAGCAATGAATAAAAATTAGGGAATATGTCAGGGTGAGGTCATTTTGTTTGGAGTAAGTACTCATATGCTATAAAAACCTGTGACAGGTATTGCATGCCTCATAGAACTACATTAAATGCGGATTATAATCATTGTATTTCAGATAGCACTGTGAGGGATAAGGTTGAGGAGGTAAATAATATACCATAGAAAAAGTTCTACTAAAAAATGTTGTTGGTGCAATTAAAAAATGTTTAGCACTAAAAAGGGAAATTATTAGTTCTCCTTAAAATTTGGCTTTCCAAATGTTTCATTCTTAAAGGGCTCCAGCTTGCCGAGTTTCACTGTGAATTATAAACTTGCTAAAATTTTACTGTTGAAGAGCTCAGAATATGTGGTCAATACTGATGGTATCTGGCTTCCAAGCTATCTGGCTTCCAAGAAGTCTCTTAGCTCACTAAAGTTTTTTAAGGTTTTTTTATTTGTTTGTTTGTTTGAACCTGGAAGGGATATCAAGTAAATAGCAAACCAATTTTTACACGCAGGCTATTCAGATGAGACAACTGGACTCACGCACGTTAATTATCTCCCAACCGTAAAGGCTGATCATGTAAACTGGGCTATCCCTGTCTCCTATGATGAATTAGAATTTTCATGCGAAATGACAGACACCTTTTTTCTTACCCGAGTGTCTGTCATTCGCGATAGATTCCGCACTCCGCTCTTCGTCACTAAAGATGCAGCAACCTGCCTGTGATTATCTTCTGGAAAAGGACAAAGACATCCTAGAGGGAGAGTGGCACTTGGATGCGGAAACTGAACAACCCCCATGTGGTCCAGACAAGAGCAGCTCTGGTAGTGTCCCCTGGCAGCTTCCAGCCACATGGCCTCTTAGCTGTATGGGGAAGACCGAGCAGTCGCACCCAGAGCAGCCCCAAAGCCTAGAGGCCTGTCCTCTGCACCCCCAGGGAGGCCTGTCGAGGAAGCCCTGTGAGAAGCAGGGGAGCCTTCTCCACTTCGACCGGCAGGCCCCAGGCCGCATTTCCACCTCGCCCACCTTGAGGAGATTAAGGGGCAATGGCTGTGGGACGAGGCACTCCCTGCCTCAGCAGGAGACCGTGGAAGAGCCCACCTGGGGCGGCCGGAAGGAGCCTGCAGGCTCCCCATACTACCTTTCCCAGAGTCTACCTGCAAGCCCCCAAAATTCTTCCCACTCTTTATCAACCTTGAGACTTGGCTCAAGATTGCCTCCGGACCCCAAAAGGATCCTCACCACAACTGACTCGTCTGAGCCCCCAACAAGGCCCACAGATGAGGCTGCCTTTCCAGTGCTTCGGCCTGTCCACGAGGGGTCCCTTCCCGACACCCCTCTTCCAGGGAGAGGAAGCCGCTCGCCCAGCCCGGCTGCACAGCTCCCAGGGCCTCAGGTAACAGCTCTAAGACCCCTGCCTCTCAGCCCCTGGACCGCAGAGCAACATAGGCCTTTCCACATTTCCCCAAAGGCCGGCGCCCTGGGGTGGGAGACGGCACAGGAGTTACCCCTGAGGGGACACACACTCTTTTGGATGAGCTGCCTCTCAAGTAAAAGGGGTGCAGCAGTTTGGGGAAGAAGGAGATGGAAGCCTAGCTCACTTTCATTTTCTATATCCTGAGGGTGCTTTAAGAAAGGGCTCTCCGAGGTCAGGCTAGGACAGATGTCTGTCCGGCATCAGCTGGTAAAGGTGGCCTTCTTGCAGGTACACATAATTCAAAGACAACATTGTATGACCAGTTTCAAAGGAAAGAAAGAACAGATTATTCAAATTTCTAATCTTCTCTCCCTCCCTCCAAAAACAAAAAGAGAGAGGGAAATCTAAAACATGTTAGCTAGAAAAGTTAACTGTCTGTCCTTTCAAGGTGTCTGCTTTGGAATTTTGGGTGGATTTAAGCTAAACTACAATGTATATTTTTACCTTCTATTTCAGGGAGAAGAATTGCATCAGTCCAGGTGTGTATGTATTTATTTTCTCTGGCACTGTGAAACCTGTTGACTGTTCACTTTGCATCTACTTTTCTGTTCTGACAAAGCAAAGCCGATGGCTTATTAATCAGGGCACTTTGTTTTATACGGTAGCTCCCATGTCACTCTTCACACTTACAAATAAAGAATCTTAATTTTAAGAGGCTCCTTTAGAGCACAGGATTTTGCTGTGGCTTTTGGGGGCAGGGTATGACAGCCACATGTGGTCATGGTTTTCATTTTGAATTGTCAATGAATTGGCCCCGTGGCTTAATTAGCATACACTTAATAATAGGTTTTGTCAGGTAGAGAAAGTGGGAAGGACATGAAACATTCAACAGCTTTTCAAAGAGAAATTCAGAGGACAAAGATAAAAGAACAAGATGTGCTGTTCAAATCTAGGACAGCCTTTAAATGTCTGTGACAACTGTGCCTTTATCAAGAACGCAGGTGGATTGCATCACCACGGAAACCAGCTCTGAACTTGCAGCGTGGCCCTCAGGTTGTGGCGGTGGATTTGCCATCCCTCCCAGGGAGGAAGAGCTTCTCTGGTTGCAAGGGAAAGGTCCATGCCTAATTTCATCCACCCAATTTGTGGGGTTGGGGGAAAAGCCCTCATTTCATTTGGAAAGTCATGAAGGAATCTTCAAGAAATTAGCCATTGTATTGTTACTGGCCGAGGCAAGAGTCTGTGTTCAAAATAGGAAAGACGAGTCCCATTTCTGCAATCTTTGCTGATTTTAACCCCAGATGATATAAATATATGAACAAATGTAGGAAATATTTACCAAGCCACAGGAAAATGCATAAAATTGTGTTAGTGTATGAGTTAGCTATTGCTACCTAACAAACCATCCTAAATCTCAGTGGCTTAAAACAGCAACCAGTTATTGTTTATTCAAAATCTATGTGTCTTCTGAGTGTTAATTGATCTAGGCCCATGGTTGGCAAACTGCAGCTCACAAGCCACATGCTGCTCTTTGGCCCCTTGAGTGCGGCTCTTCCTAAGCCTTAGGAGTACCCTAATTAAGTTAATAACAATGTACCTACCTATGTAATTTAAGTTTAAAAAATTTGGCTTTCAAAAGAAATTTCAGTCATTGTACTGTTGATATTTAGCTCTGTTGACGAATGAGTTTGCCGGCCACTGATCTAGGCCATACTCAGCTGGATAGTTCCCCTCCACATGTCCCTCATCCTTTTCATGGGACAAAGGTCCACCCCAGACATGCTTGTTTTTTTTGCCTTAGGAGTACCCTAATTAAGTTAATAACAATGTACCTACCTATGTAATTTAAGTTTAAAAAATTTGGCTTTCAAAAGAAATTTCAGTCATTGTACTGTTGATATTTAGTTCTGTTGACGAATGAGTTTGCCGGCCACT
>NW_006287544.1:166313-171036 GCF_000327345.1 Myotis davidii | reverse complement strand
CCAGCGCCCTCAGCCATCAGCCCGCAGCGTGCACCTCCACCCCTTTGTATTTTCCGCACTGCGCCTCCTCTGAGCCCCAGTATGCTGTTCTCTTTCCTTCTAGTTGAAGAATTTCCCCTCAGCCAGCTTTCCTGTGGTTCTGGGTGATGTCCCTTCTGTCTTTTAGTTATATTTTTGAAGTGGTTGTTCGAGGCAGCAAACTCCGGTGTTTATCTATGCCGCCATCTTGGTTCTCCAGAATCATGTTTGTTTTTCTTATGGTGAAGGGAAAGGTTCAAGAGAACAGGCAGAAACATGCAAGACTCTTGGAGCCTGAGTTCTTTATCTTGCCTAATTTATTGGCCCAAACAAAGCACATGGCTGAACTCAGGGGAAGGAAATTATGTGTCAACAACAGTGGGAGAGCATTGAAATGTTACATGGCAAATAGCATGGAAACAAGAGTTGGGGAAGAATGGGACCATTCATGCAAATCTTCCACAGGTTCAAACAAAAATAAAACTCTAAAATGACACCTAATTTAGATGTGTCATAGAAAGAGAAACAGAGAGTAGTCTGAGAGAAAGATGAAGTTGTTGATTAGAGTCAATCATACAGAGTCTGGTAGAATGTTTAGGCATTTGTTCTTTTCCCAAAGAGCAGTGTGAAATCATTGCATGGATTGATGTGATCAGTTGGATACAGAGTAGACTTGAGATTTAGATGAGAGTGGACTCCAGCAGAACAATTAGAAGGTTCAGGTGTGAGAAGTTGGTAGGTTAGGCTGTGATAGAGGCAGTGGAGTTAGAAAGAGGTCATGCTGAGCTATTTAAGAACTACAATCACCTAAACTTTGCAAATTATAGACCATAAGGGGTGAGGGGAAAGAAGTTGTCAAGAATGATCTCCAAGCTTCTGGCTTGTACCACTGGGTGGCAAATGGTTCCATTTGCTGATCTAAGTAACATTGAGGGGAGCAGAGGAGGAGGACAAGGGTAGATGGGATGTAGGTCTTGACTACAAGTCTGAACATGTTATGTTTGAAGACCCATGAAGCATCTGAGTAAGATTTTGAGTACATGCTTGATTAGAGAAGGCATCATGGATGGAGATTTATTTCTGAAGGTCTTTAATCAAGGAATGCTTCCCAGAGCAGGTGAAGTCTGTGTCCAGCTCTGATTATAAGATGGAGTTAGCAGACATAAAGGCTAAGTGATAGTGACACATTAAGCCACTTGCAAAAGATTATGTGCAGGCAGTATTTATTGACATGCAGAATCTTTGTGAGGCAATAACAGAAACAGTCTTAGTAAATTCAAAGGAACAACTTGGTCAAAGGGCTTGAGGACTTTAAAAGCCCTGTGGAGTTCAATACACCACAATCACATAATATGAAATAGTGGAAGCTCACAGAAAATAAAAACAGGAAATTAGAGGCAGGTAACTTGGACATCTTGATATCTAGTGATAACCCTGAATTACTAAATATTCTTTCTTTAGGACTTAGTACAATACTTGGCATGTAGAAGGCAAGGTTTGTTGAATGAATAAGTAAAAGACTAAATAACTATAATCTATGAGTTAATATGTTAAATATTCATATATTAATAAAGCAGTAATTTTTTTCATCAGCCATAGACCACTCAATCTATATATTTTTAATAAAAGAAGTCCACTTTAAGCATGAATCTTTGGTAAAGAGCTAACCATCTGTAGCACAAAGATCCTCTGTCTCACTGTGTTTTGCCCCCTCCCCCTCTTCTTAGTCATGTCTCTAATCTTTTCCACAGCTGCCATTGGTCAAAGGGCTGCTTCCTTCAGATAGCTCACCAGGCTCAGTCACATTGTCAGAAAAAGAGCTCCGCCTGAGGCCCTGCTGGCCATCCAGGAGCCAGGGGCCTCGCTTCAAAACCCTCCTCTAAATTTAGCTAACTTAGGGCTTGAATATGCCTATTAAATGGTATAAACCTAGGACCAGCAAACTGTGGCCTATTGCCCAAATACTGCCCACCACCTGCTTTTACAAATCAAGTTTTAATGGAATACAGCCACACCCATCATTTCAATCCATCTATGGCTGTTTTTCTGGCCATGCAATGAAACAGACTGTATGTCCCAGAAAGACTAAAACATTGACTGTTTTGTCCTTTATAGAAAAAGTTTGCTGACTCCTGGTATTTTAAGAAATACTTGCCTCTGTGACTGTCAGTTAATCAAAACAATTATTTTGCCTTGTTGAATTTCAGATATAAAATCCTTTTTACAGAAATACAGCTTTATTTTTTTATTGATTTATTTGCTATTGTGTTTTAACATGTGGCCTGCCAATTGGGCAGACTCGTGTATATGAGAAGGGCCCAATCTATGCTCAGTTCTGAAATCTGTTCAGTATTATTGCTTTAATTCCAGGTTTTTGTTGTGAATTTTTTCCTCACTGTCATCCCCTTTCTTCCTCCATAATATTTCAGTGAACTCACATTTATTCTAAACCTTCTCCTATCACCAAAATATACCTCCTGGAAAATAATCTTTACGATTCATCCTTACTTTACAATTTATCCTAAAATGTGAAGAACTTTAAGTTTAAGAAATATTACACTTAACCTTTCCAGGTAGATCAGTGTATTTCTTTCTTTTGGATTTCCTTATAAATGCCTCATCATAGTATCTAATACACTGTACTGCATTTCTTTTATATTCATCTGCTTCCAGAATCAAGACCTTCCTGAGAGCAGAGAACACTTTTTTATTCTTAAAACTCTAGGATCCAATTAGAATCTATCTCAACAAATATTTATTGAGGGAGGGGACAGATGAAGGAAGGAAGACAGGCCAGCCACAGACTTCTTGATTTACAGTGTTACTTGTCTCTCCCAGATGTATTTGCGTTTTGAGAGCACATGAGTTGACACCCCTTTAAATCTGTATTCACAGAAAGTTGTGTGTCACACCTAATTTTCTGGTCAGCCCTGAAGCTGAGAAGGGAAACCTACATATTATGTTCATGAGAGCAAAGACTAACCTTCCAGTGTTCAAAAGGAAACAAGAAAAAATGCTAACTGTATTCAAATTAGCAAGTGGGGCAACATTAGCATGAAAACCAAATGACAAGGTATTTGGAAGCCTGTCACCGGGAAGAAACCAGACAAAAACATTGAATATGAGTAATGCATCCCCAGAGCCATCTGGAGTTACCCCTAGTGGACAGCATAACCGGTGTTAAGAGCTACTAGAATCAAACTCTGGGTTTGAATCCTGGTTTAACTTCTCTCTGGCAATGTGACCTTGATCAAGTTCTTTAACAACTTGAAACCTCAAAGTCTTCATCCATGGAGTGGAGATACAAACAGTACCCTTCTAATATGGCTTTTGATACTATTAAATAACATTATTAAATATTAGGTGTTTTTATTTTTTAAAACCATTCACTTATTTATTCATTCATTTATTCATTAAGCACTCCCCCTATTAAATTATTGATTTATTCTTTCTAAAATATTTTGACTGCAGATTGATCACAGGAAACTAATTTGATGTGCCTGAACTTTAGTTTCACTACAATACAATATTATCTTCTGCAGATTTTTATTTAAAACCTGTCACATGCCCAGCACTGTCTGTAAACTCTGGGAAATATCACAGAGAGAAGACTCTATTCCAGCTCTCATGGAACCTGTTAGAAGAGTGTTGTTAACTAGAGAATAATAGATGGTATGCTGTCATTTTATTTATTTAACTGCTGCACCCTGTAAAATTATACTTTGTTGTATTACCTTCTTCCCTCACACACTTTTATTGAGATATTGATATCTAACATTGTATAAGTTCAAGTATACAACATAATGATTTTATACACATACTAGAGGCCTGATGCACGAAATTCATGCATAAGTAGATTCCCTAGGCCTGACCGGCGATCAGGGCCAATCTACAGGGCAACTGGAGGGGCGATCAGGGGGCCCCTGCTGGCACCCACCTTGGCTGGCCTGGGGCCTGTGGGCTGGGGGCAGCTCCTGTGTTGAGCGTCTGCCACCTGGTGGTCAGTGCACATCATAGCAACTGGATGTCCCACCGGTCATTCTGCAGTTCAGTTGATTTGCATATTAGGCTTTTATTCTATAGAATATAAAAATGGTCACCACAATAAGTTTAGTTAACATCATCACCTCACATAGTTGCACCTTTTCCCCCTTGTGATCAGATAAATGGAAGATTGTCAGTTAGTCAGGAGGAGAGACTACAGCCTGAAGGAGCCAGGAAACCCTCCTGATCTGGGCATGACTGGAGAGTAGAGGGTGGACTGGCAGCTTCCTTTCACATCAGGAGCCACGTGCTATTCTTCCACTGGCATCAGCTTCTCTAGATGCAAGCTCCATGAAGTCAGGGTCATGTCTGTTTTGTTTATCGTTGTAACCAAAGGGCCTAGAACAGTGTCTTTGATAAATGTTTAAGGAAGAAGAAAGTAAGTCAACTGGTTAGTTAGGGTAGAACAAGCCTAGTAGAATTTTTTTTTTTAATATATTTTATTGATTGTTTACAGAGAGGAAGGGAAAGGAATAGAGAGTTAGAAACATCAATGTGAGATAGACATTGATCAGCTGCCTCCTGCACATCCCCCACTGGGGATGTGCCCGCTACCAAGGTACATGCCCCTGACCGGACTCGAACCCAGGACTCCTCAGTCCGCAGGCTGATGCTCCATCCACTGAGCCAAACCGGTCAGGGCTGCCTTTTGTATTTTGAT
>NW_006287544.1:164370-165979 GCF_000327345.1 Myotis davidii | reverse complement strand
AGACCTAGTTTCATAATTGGCAGTCTAGTTGTCATTTCTCTGTTGATTATTTTCAAAGAGACCTTTTTAAAAGATTGTCACTGATTCTTAATGTGTTCTTCCTGTGTAATCAACCCATAGTTAAAAGTAAGCATTTCAAGTTGTGCTGTATTTCTTGCATATGGCAAAACACTATGATTCTTAAAATAGAACACCTATCTTCTAGCCACACAATTGCTGGAATGCCACCTGCCGAAAAGGTGTACTTACCATTAATTTTACCATCAGACAGGGACTCTAGCATCTGAAGAATGAGACCTGACAAACCTTCCTGACAGAAAGTAAAAAAAAAAAGGTAAAAAAGAATAAAAACATTGGGCAACATTCATAGCAGAGGAAAGAATAAAAAGCCATATCCAAATTGTAGCACCTTCAATAAGATTTTTATTCCATTAATGTATACTTATCACTATAGGGCAGTTGCTAAGCCCCATATTCTCTAGCCTTTTTTTTTTTTGCCTTAAAATTTGCACTTGGGAATTAAAGGTCAGTAGTCCTTGGTTTAAGCCCACTGTACAGAAGGAATCGTTTTCAAAAATGCAATTAATGCATCAGTCATGTTTCTAAAATATAAGCTTTGATTATTTGTTTCTGAACATTTTTGGCAAGATAAAGGTCAGCACATAATTATTATCCTCACTCACTGGCCACTGGCGGGAAAATGAGAACAATGCTGCCAGGCTGGTGTGGCTCAGTGGTTGAACAACAACCTTTGTTATATATATATATAATTAGATGGTAGCAATGCTCTTAAATCCCTGATTCATAGATTGTGAGGAATGAAAAGGTCTCATTCACAGCTGTTTTTCACATGAGGAAACCAAGGCCCAGGGAAGCAACATGCTAAGGACACACATGGCATTGGACTTAGAGCCCGCCCAAATGATCCAGAATAATCTCATCTCGAGATCTTTCATTTAATTCCACCTACAAAAACCCTTCTTACAAAGAAGATCACATTCATAAATTCCATTGGTCAGGATGTAAACATATCTTTTGGGGGACCCCTATCCAATCCACTATACCCCTCTTTTACCTAAAGTAGTAATCAGTCTTATATCAATTTTTGAAAAACACTTTGTGCTTTAAAATGGTTTATAGTATCTTTTTCTATTTTTAAGTCTTTTAGGAGTCAGACTTGTGTATTTGAATTTTGGATTCTGGCTCTTTCATTAACAATGTGACCTTAGGTAGATTTCTTAACTATCTCTTTAAGCCTTGGTTTCCTCCCCTCTACAATAAGGAAGGAATTTCCCTTCACAGGGTGCTTATGAACATTATAATGCATGGAAAGCACCCACCAGGGTGTCTGTCTAGTAAAAGTGGTGTTCAGTAAGTACCAGTTGATTTTAAATTAGAATAATATTCACCAACACCAATCTATTCAACGTGTATGTGTTGGAGGTCCACTGGGGACACATTTCCACCAGCCAGAAACTTTTCTGGCACCGACACGCGAGCACAGGCTCATTGTTGAGTGTTGACTCATGGGTGTGCAGCCTGCTCAGGAGTGGGAGAGAATTCTCTGGATTCTCTAAATTGCTGCCATCCCAGCCCACGTGATGTTTTG
>NW_006287544.1:153662-164339 GCF_000327345.1 Myotis davidii | reverse complement strand
AGGAGACAGGATGAGGAGCCGTGCCAGAAAGGAGACAAGATTATTCCAGCAACCATGGGACTAGTCCCTTCGGATCTGACCGGCCTGGGACAACGCAACTCAGGGTTAGTGAAAGTGTGGCCCTGTCGGGGTTTCTGAATGCGGGGTTTGGGGGAGGCGGCAGGCAAGGCGAAGGGCTGTGAAGTCTGGGTCAGGCAGCCAGTTATACAACCTCCTGTGCCAAGAGTTTTCTACTGAAGCAAAGAACCAGAATAGCCAAGCAGCATCAAGCCCCCCAAAAAAGCATTTCTCAAGAATGTTTGTTTAGCTGTGCTTCCCCAAACAAAGGACAGTGAGGTTACACTGCACTTCCACAGGCATAGTAGGTTGCCAAGCACACCCCAAACATTTTGCATTTATTATTAGTTCATTTCCTAGCTTAATATCTCTCGGAGGAAATTAGGTATCAAAAAATTCCTTTCCTGCCCTACCCCATGCACATACCATTTGGCTTGGGAGAGATAGATAAAAATTCTGAATTTATTGCAATGATTGCTTCCAGTGGCTATTCAGTCTAGAACTAGACACGATGGTTCTGCCTGCATGCCATTTTTCATAAGAAGCAATTTTAATATTTGGAGTCACAAAAATAAGATACCAGTTTGGAATCACCAACACCTCTCTCTCCATGAAACCTAAATTCAAAGTCATTCTGAATTCACTGCAACTATTTGCATTAATAGCACTAATCCAACAATCTGAGCAACCCCAGCTGGCATGCAGACTCTTTTCAGAGTCCCAGAAATCTAATCCACCGCCAAGCCTGGGGGAGGCAGGGGCAGGTTTTCTGCATCAGTTCATGTCTGTTTATGTTCCTATGTAGATGTTCTCTTACTGTTTACCTAGGTCTTCATATGGTTGCAACTGTAACTTTGATAATTTTATTAACCCACACCCTCTTTTGATGAACATGAAAATGTCATGTCTACACAGAATTTGTTACTCCCTTCCAGGGTCATGCCCACCTTTCCATAATTAGCACAACAAAGCCGAGGTCCCAGCCCAGCCCAGTGTGAGGCAGTTGTCTTAGTTCTGCTCCTTACATGCAAATTGAACTCCAAAACCTGGCCTATGTGCTCCCAAATGGACGCCTCATGTCAGAAGATACGCTAGACAAGGAGAGATGGACAGGGGTAATTTAGCCACCTTTAATGGGGAAGAGGAAACTCAAATTGCATTTTCTATTCTATATGCATAATCATTCATATTCCAAAATGGAAAAGCAAATTCATTGAGGACTGTGTATTCTTCTATAGGTCAATATACCTATTTATTCAAAAGCTTATTTAAATACCTGCTCTATGTCAAGCTCGATGTTATTGCTTGGATTCTATGAGCCTGCAATGAAATCATAAAAACATAAAGTTGGGGGAGGGGACTGAGGGAAAAGGAGTTGGCCCTCTCTGAGCAGATCAGAAAAACTCCTGGAGGAAGAGAGTCTAAGCTGGAATTTAGAGACGAGTATGAGTTTGTCAGGCAGACAAAGCAGAGATAGGCAGGCAGATGGGAACTACCTGAGCCAAGGCATGAAGGCGTGAAGTACAGGGTAAGTTTAAAGAATAGTGAGCAGTTAGCTATGACTGGAGTATACATTTGTGTCAGAAAACGACAATGATGATGATGGGTGTATGCAGGTTTTTTATGGTTCAATTTTCACAACAAATGTTTATTGAGCTCTTAGTAAACAGAGATTTAGCTCAAAAGCTAGGAGCTTAGGTTAAGAGAGGAGATATGATTCTGCAAAACTACCTTATAAAGTAAGATACTTTCCATGAGGGAGGATGACAGTAGAGGAGTATTTCATTTGTTGGTATTTATTTAAAAAAATAAAAATAAACAATGGATTGAGTATTAAATGAGCACCTACTAACAGCAATGATACCAAGACGTTTTTGTTGCACTGAAGGAACTGGCAGTCTAGTGGAGTAGACATGTCAATAGAACATTGTATCATAATATATTCAGTGTTCAACATAGCATTTATTAACACTGACCTAAGTGGTTTATATTAATTATCTTTATCCATCCTCACACAATAAGTAGGTATGATTATCAGCTACATTTCACAAGTGGCAAAGTCAGGGCCAGAGAGGTTATTAACTTGCTCAATCAGGTTACTTGGCTTAAGTTAAAATCCAGGCAATTGATTCCTCATTTTTTTGTATTTTTTATATATTTCCATTGATTTTAGAGGAGAAGTTTTTATTGATTTCAGAGAGGAAGGGAGAGAGAGAGAGATAGAAACATCAATGATAAGAGAGAATCATTGATTGGCTACCTCCTGCATGCCCCACACTGGGGATGGAGCCTGCAACTTAGGCATGTGCCCTTGACTGGAATCAAACTCGGGATCCTTCAGTCCACAAGGCGATTCTTTATCCACTGAGCCAAGCTGGCTAGGGCTGACTTCTCATTCTTAACCATCACTCCAGAGAACTATAGAAGCATGAAAGAGAAACGCATAAGCCAGCCTAGAGGCAGTGGGGAAGACTAATCCTTCCACTCCACTGGTAGTTATGTTCTCCCTGCGGTCTCTAGGAAATATAGAGATCACTTATAGAGTCATAGAAAGCTACCAAACTCATTATACTTACCAGATTGTGTAACTTCTAGAGTTAAATATCAAAAGAGTATATTTTTCCCCCCCAATATTCACCTAGGTTACATTTCTCATTCAGGTTACTATAATTTTTCCAATCCTCTCTATCCCCATAAATACTAAATCTCATTGTATTTTCTAGGGTCTTTATCAAGGAAAGTATGAAGTTTACAGGAAAGCTTCTAATAGTTCTTTTCAGGGGATTTTTATCATGGGGTCCCAGCATTTTATGTTATATAATACCTTTTGACTAGCACTGTGTATTATCCTGGCTGTATTTATATTGCTAATTCATAATGTATGAGTTCCAATGTCCTTTATCCAGGATGATGAAACTAGAATGATATTTCTCACCTAAATTACTGTAAGTTTTCCTACTCCCACCAAATTCAGCCCTCTCCATCTTCATAACCACCATGGACATTAGGTTGGCAAATAACAAAAAAGAGAGAGTTGTAAAAAGTTGAGTTGGAACTTTAATGGTCTTATGAAACATCATCATAAGTAGGTAGCGAAAAAGCCTCAGAAGTGCAGAATGTCAAAAGGTGACCCTATTCTTGGAGAAGGAAGGCCAGGATGGGGAGCTTTGTATCAGTTAGGATAGCCTTTGTCTGCAAATGAAAGGCATTTCTCTTGTAATATAACCAAAGCCCAGGCCAGGGCAGATGTCAGCAACCTTTCAGGATCTTTCTGTTTTTCTGTTCTGCTCTTATCTTTGCAAGATTACTGGTATACTTTCAAATATCAAACAATATTAAAAACAATAAGAAGGACAAAGGATAGAAGGTAAAAAGAAGTTAGAGAGCTCTGACCACTTTGAATAAGTTTCCCAGAATCTATACCCTGCAACTTCTGTTTAAATCTCATTGACCAGCCCTAGCCAGTTTGACTCAGTGGATAGAGCGCTGGCCTGTGGATGGAAGAGTCCTGGGTTTGGCTCCAGCCAAGGCCTTGTACCTTGGTTGCAGGCTTCTCCCCAACATGGGCCCTGGTCAGGGCACATGCAGGAGGTATCCAATCGATGTGTTTCCCTCGCATCAATATTTCTCTCTGTCTTTCCCTCTTTCTTCCACTCTCTCTAAAATCATTGGGAAAATATCCTTGGGAGAGGATAGATAAATAAATAAATAAATCTCATTGGCCAGATTTGGGTCACATGACCTCTGCTAGCTGCAAGGGAGTCAGAGCAAATCACTGTATTACCTCAGCACATGCCACCCCAAGCAAAGCAGGGTTTTGATAGTAAGAAAAATGAAGAGCACACACATTGGTTTGACAAATAGCAATGTCTGCAAAATTAACCTGAAGTTTTCCAATTAATAAAAGAGTGGAGGAGAGAGACAAGCAAAGAAAGGGCAGTTGAAAGAGATGTTAAAACCCTAGGGAATTCAGCCAATTAAATAAAGTCAAGCCAATTTTATTTAAGTATTTCCCTTTTAAGTTACTTAGGTAGTTGTGGCTCTAAAATCTTATGAAAAAAATAGGGGTTGGGAAGATTTGGAGAGGGCAATGCATTCCCAGCTAAGGCACTGAAGTGTGAAACATTTTGTGTGGGGATTACAATCCATTCCCTGTTTCCAGAGAATAAGTTGCAAAGTAATGAATAACAGGGGCCATATTATAGAAGGCTTGTGTATATGCTTTAAGAAGGTATTTATCTGGTATAGAATGAAGAGCTACTGAAGTGTCTGAGGCCAGGAGGGACTAAGTCAGATTTGTATTTTGGATAACCCGTGTTAGTGACTGGGATTAGGATGGAATCAAGAAGATAAAGCTAAGGGTGAAGAAATAAGTTAAGAGGCAACTGCATTAATGTAGATGGATGCCCAACCCGCATAGCTCAGTGGTTGACCATCGACCTATGAACCAGAAGGTCACAGTTCAATTCCTAATAGGGCACATGGCTGGGTTGAGGACTCAATCCCCAGTGTAGGTCATGCAGGAGGCAGCTGATCAATGATTCTCTCTCATCATTGATGATTCTATCTCTCTCCCTCTCTCTTCCTCTGAAATCAATAAAATATTTTTCTTAAAAAAATACAGATGGAAGATGCAGAGCCCTGATCTAGTGAGGATGCAGAGCAGTGTACAAATTTGAAAAATTACTTCTTTGAGCATCAGGGGAGACTTCTTGGCGGAAGCAACCTTTTATGGCCAAAAATTAACTTTTATGCCTGCAGCATTAATCTGCAGAGTCTGAGGCAGCCCTACTTCAAATACTTTTTAGGAGTTTATGGGACATAGGCTATTCATTAATACAAATTCCTAAACAACTTGTCCTGCTATTTATAAGTAAAATGATCTCTGGAAATGCTTTTGGCAAAAGGCTGAAAATTTGAAATAATTCTTAAAATCTAAAGTTAGGAAAAGTCTACATCAAGTTACTTGTATCCTAAAAACCAGTTGTTCTCCAACTCTGGTATCTAGGGATCTGGAAAAACTTCAGATTCAGAGGCCCACCTTCAGACCTGCTGGGTCAGAATCCTGAGGATGGGACTGTGGCTGGGTTTTATCACAGATTCCACAAAGCATTCTAATATCCACCAGACTTTGGTCAATAGCATAATAGGCCTGACAGGGCATAACCAGTACCCCAACATCAGACATATTGACCAGAAAGGAGGCATGAACTCCAAGAATGTACAATTATGAGGCAGAAGATGGAGGCACGGGGAGAAAGGCCATCACTCCTGTGGAAGGTCAGAAGCATGGAGCTTGGCTACAAGGCTTGGAGAACGCAAGCAGCAGGCAGGTGGGAAAGTCAGGGCAGCAGAGGAGGGGCTGGGCTGGGGAGACTAATGGGGCCCAAGCATGGGGATGGGTAATGGACCAAATCGTAATATCCAAAGTATAACAGAATCAGATTCTCAACTTCCAAGGCAAATCCATACCTATGCTTTTGCAGGTAAATTGAGACAAATTTCCTCTGTATCTAAAGTAATCCATATTAAGCTATTTGTTGATTTAAAAAAGAGAATTTAAGGATTACATTGGTCAATAGATAGAAAGAATTGTATCTCTCATCCCTCAAAATAGAGCGAAGGATTATCTGAACAGCCCTGATGAGGAAGCTATGACAACCCCTACAATGCAATGCTATCAGGCAGGTTCCCAGAGGGGCAGATCCCTAACCCCTTTTGCTCCGTAGAGATCACTGAGCATATGGCTTTGGAGCTGCCCTGCACTGTGTCTGATATGGCAACCATTTATTTTGTGAATGTCCAACAGACAGGAGGTTTCATGCAATGGGGTCGAGAAAAGGAGAAGGTGGGTAGGCCTCTCTTTTACGAAGCTTTACCAACCATAGTTCTCATTTTCTCTGGGAAAAATAAAAGTACTGGCTTGACATAACCAGCCTCGATCTCTAGGATGCTGGTGGCATGCTGCTCCCTCTGAGGCCCTGCGAATAATTTGCAAAGACTTGTGTGTGAGGGCTTTCCCCTAGTGTTCTTCCAGTTCAGAACATGCTGTATGTTTGTGCCGGCATTTTTCTTTAATCCTCACCCAAGGATATGCCCTACTGATTTTAGAGACAGGGGAAGGGGGAGAGAGAAAGAGAGAGAGAGGGAGAGAGAGAGAGAGAGAAAGAGAGAGATAACAGAGACATCCATCAGTTGCCTCCTGCATGTGTCCCAACAGGGGATCAGCCCACAACCTCTGTACGTGCCCTGACTGGCAATCAAACTGCCCCCTTTTGGTGCACAGGATGTCACTCCAACCACCTGAACCACACCCACCAGGGCTGTGTTGACAACTTTGAGAGAGCTGTTCTGCTTTGGGTTAGTCAGAATCATAAATGGTCAATAAAACTCAAAAAGGTGTGGAGAGTGTGTGTCATCATAGCCGTCCTGTACCTGGAGCCTGGGGTAGCCTCCAACGCCTTCCTTAGAGAAAGCAGGCATTGCTCAGGCTCGAAGCAGTCACTCCGAATGCCCAGAGCGGGCTGGGTGAAGACCGGCCTGCACGCGGCTGTAAGCTCTCTCCTTCTGTCTCTTGAGTGTAGGTTCCATGAGCGCAGACGGAGCTCAGTGGTGCTCAACTTGCCGGGACTTGAGGTGTTCCCCGGGGATCTTCTGGTGTCAGATGGAGCTGCCGATTACCTGTGCCACCCACTCCTGCTACTGAATTCAGGTCTCGTCATTCAGCATACTTACACCACATGCCTGCTATGGAGGGTACTGTAATGAGCAGCGGGCGGGGGTTTCAAAATACTTAATGACCAGTATCGCAGGTGCTCTGACAAGTTCAACAGATCTCTCACTGACTTAGGCATCAGCCATGAATTACTGGAACCAGCTGAACACCACTCTGCTACTGGCCACTCCACTCACAGAGATGTGTGAGGTCCTCTTGTCAAGTAATTTGCCCAGGTCCAGGGACGGTCACCGCCTTGGAGCTGAATGCTCTCTCTGGGCTGGTGGGCAGCTTCCATATCATCCTGTGATGCTAGGTATACAACCAATGCCACACACCCCCCCTTCCAACCAGGGTGGTACCCTGTACCTGTGCAGACTGAGGTCCTGGTAACAGCGGATTACTGTTAGAGGAGATTGGAGTAGGCAGCCTTAAGGGTAAATCTTCTGCATTTTGAACTCAGTTGGGAAAGAAAAGAACAGCTCCTTTGAGAGCTGAAAGGAGACTTAGGGATTACCCATCTTGGTGGCTGTTAAACTGGTTTTGTCCTTAACAGAGCCCTTTTTACTTAAGAACCCTCACTTGGAAATAAAGCCTATAAAACAGATCCAGGCAGAGTTGCAATATTTGAAAATGGGGTGGGTCCCAAAGCCTCACCTCCAAGGCACCCCTAGGAGCCCAGGGCATCCTGCAACTCGGAAACTAGCTCATCCCCATTCACATATGTGCCAAGTGAGACCCAGAAAGGAGTCCTGACCTTACCCTGTCACGGTGCCAACTGGTTTGTGTCAGAGGAATGGAGTCCGGGCTCCTGGCTGCTAGTCCTGCGTGCTCCCTGCCAGCCTGCATCAGCCACCTATTAGATGGAACCCAGAAGCCACCAGTAAAAAAATCATGCCTGACATTTGTATAGTTCTTCACACTTTATAGCTCCCTTTCACATCTACCATCTTATAAGACACAGCCATCCAAATAAACGTCTGCTGTCTCCTGTGCTACAACCACCCGAATGCACAAACCGAGAGGGATTAAGTGACCCACTCACGGACAGGCCCCTAGAAACTAGAGCTAGCTCTAAACACAGCATAACCTTAACAGAGGTTAGTACTTGGTCCATGAGAGTTTGCGCACGGCCTAAGCTGGTGAGCAACGAAAGCAGTGTTTCAGAAGGACGGCCCCAGACCAGCAGCTTCAGCATTACCTGGGAAATTGTCAGACACATGGGCGGAGCCCTGCTCCAGACCTTCTGAATTAGAAATTCTCGGGGCAGAACCAGCCAGGTATCTGCTGTTGTTTTATTTTTTAATTAAATTTATTGGGGTGACATTGGTCAACATGAACATATAGGTTTCAGGTGCGGGTTCTATGTTACAGGGTCTATATATTGCATCATGTGCTCACTACCCAAAGTCAAATAGTTATTTGTAGGTTTGTTTGTTTGTTTGATATATTTTTTAATTGATTTCAGAGATAAAGGGAGAGGGAGAGAGAGAAACATCAATGATGAGAGAGAATCATTGATCAGCTGCCTCCTGCACTCCCCCTACTAGGGGTTGAGTCCGCAACCTGGGCATGTGCCTGACCAGGAATCAAACCATGACCTCCTGGTTCACAGGTTGATGCTCAAACACTGAGCCACACTAGCTGGACGTTATTTTTTTTCCACCATAAAGCACTTTTATTGCAATAATAAAATTTGAAACTCATATGTAGTGCAGGGGAGTTGGGTGGGGGATAGACAGCCATAATTTCTCTCACCAAACACTACATATTTATTTTTTAACAAGCCCTCCAGTTCATTCTGATGCCACCTAAAGTTTGAAAACTACCATGCTAAGAAACAAGACATAACTAGCATGTGATGTTTCTAAAGGAACTAGTTGTTCTTTGTTGTGTGCCTAGCATCGCAGCAGAAACCACATAGTAAAAGTTATGCAACATTCTCCACCTTCTGCCTCCATGTCCTTTCCCCAAGGAGTTTAGAATAGAGCTCCTGTGTCCCCAAATCATGGTCTAATGCAGTGCTGCTCAAGCTTTGAGGTGCATGTGAGTCACTGGTGAAATAGCTGCGTCAGCAAAACTTAACATTTAATACATATAATAAATGATTGAGGATGCAGAAAAGACCCATTTACATCTTCTGAATATTTGTGATGCTTTTCCAAGGCCCTGAAATTACCCTGAAAGCTAGAAAAAACAGAGAGACATTTGTTAAAACCAGATACCCCAATTGCAGTTCAAATTGGACATAAGTTACCACCAGGCATTTGAGGGATAAGAATGGTAAAGCCAATTTGTCCCTAAAGGAGATTCCACCCAAACTCTCCTTTTAAAAGATTAATAAGGTGGTCAGCGTGAGCACGATAATTGGTTGGACAGGTGTCTTCCAGGGTTCCAATAGGAAAAGCCCCGTGAGCACACCCTTTATAGTAAATGCTGTACGGTGATTGCCTCCATCTGATTGAAGTACTATGCAGAGCCCCCTGACGAATGGAACAGAGAGAGAGACAGACCTATAAGACATCTATTTTGTTGTACTGAGTCATCAGAACACCTCACCTAATCCTAAGAGACGATTCCCAGCTTTTTCTTGGTAACATTACAAATTGATGCAAATGACATGAAAATCAGGAGTCCAAATCTCATCACTTTACTTCCTGGTGATCATTTTAAAAAAGTGTGTTATTAAACAATGACGTCCTTCTCAAATCAAAGCAGCTCCTCAGGACTACTTGGATGGTGGCTAATAGCAACAATAAACCCCAACATAGAGACTGGTGATGCACTGGTGTTCCCCTATTTTGGGAGTCTGAGTTCACCACACCTGGGATTGTCAGGTGATGTCATCAAGACTCAACTTTGGTCTGGAAGAGTTTCTGGTGGAACAGTGTAAAAAAAGTCCTTTCAGCCCCAGCATTTTATGACTCTCCATCTTAAATATATTATTCAACATCTTTATGACATTTCATAGATTTTCCCCCTGAGTGATCAAGGAAAGGAGGCTGAAAAATAGTCTACTCAAGAAATAGGACAATA
Organism: Myotis davidii; assembly: GCF_000327345.1. NCBI lineage: Eukaryota > Metazoa > Chordata > Mammalia > Chiroptera > Vespertilionidae > Myotis > Myotis davidii. The sequence goes on along the minus strand of NW_006287544.1, from coordinate 154,531 downwards.
TTACCTTCAGGTAGCAATGGAATACCAACTTTTAGGTTGCAACACCACTTCCTTCACTGTCTGCATAAATATTTATATTCATTCTGGGCATTCTCAAGGGAAGGAGAACTAGAGCAGGAGGAATTCCATCTGACTGTTTGGAAAAGCAGGTCTTGTCAAGCACTGCAATGCGCTGTCACTAGTTACTCGACGTTCTAATATGTTTTCTTTCATTTCACCCACCAGAATCCAAAAAGCCACGGTGGCCTTTCTCCAGGAGAGGAGCGGTGAGTGCTATGTGTTGTCGTTTTAATTAAGCCTCCTGTAGCTAAGGAAGAAAGAAGGGGCTGAAGAACCCCTCTGTCTTTGCATGACGGTAGATGGCACACGGCACATGAAGTTTAAATTATATCATCACGTCCGTAGTAGTGGCTACAGAACATGCCAGATCAGGCCATTTTGCGCAGCACAACAGTGCTAATCGCCAGTGGTTAACAAGCTCTGCAAAAACACAAAGCAATCCTAATACTGAGATGCTTTCCAACTCTAAATGTGTAACTCGATGCAGCTTTGGAAGCAGCTCACTCGATAAAGTCAACTTGCACAGGGTCTGTATGCCCCAGTTTGCAGTCAGTGCTGTGCTCATCGGGAACATTGAAAAATGAATGAGCTATTACAGAAACAGACTCCACAGGTACACTTCTATTTCTGGGAAAGCCGATTGGATTAGTCCTGGTGGATGTGTTTTTTAATTCATTCTTAGTACCATCAATTATGAAAGAGTCATAAATCTACATCAGTGGTCCCTGAATCTTCACAGCCTACAACGAGGGCTGACCAGAGTGCAGACTTTCCTCCAGGCATGTTCGGGGTAGAGGGAGGGCATTCCT
>NW_006287544.1:145483-153649 GCF_000327345.1 Myotis davidii | reverse complement strand
CATTCCTGACTGCAACCTCACGCCTCACTCCTGGTTTTGTAGGGCGGGGAAGGACTGATTCTGTTCTAACAACAGTACCAGTTGCAATACCATCTTGAAGTACCGTAGCTAAATTCAAAGCTCTCTGAGGTTCCAATCCCAGCTGCTCCACTTACTATTCTGTGACCTTGGCCAAGTGAATCAACCTCCTTCAGCTTCAGGTGCCTCCCTATGAAAGCTGGATGGTGATCACGCCAGCCTCCAGGGTTGTGATGAGCAAATCAAATAATGCATGTGGGCTTATCCCAGAGCTGGGCAGGTCTTAAACACTCTATCAATATTGGCCATAATATTGGTAGTTTCATTTGTAATTGGGGGTTTGGAAAACTACTTGTTCTCATAAGCAAGTATATGAGTGACTTTCACATTATTTTTCCAAGCATCAAACATTTGTATGAACGTCTCAGTCAACTCTGGCTGCTGTAACAAAATACCACAGGCTGGATGGCTTAAGCAACCATGATTACTTATCACAGTTGTGGAGACTGGGAAGCCCAAGATCAAGGGGCCAGCATGGTCAGAGGTTTTGGGGAGAACTCTCTTCGTAGCTTATAGGGGGTTGTCTTCTCACTGTGTCCTCACATAATGTAGATAGAGCTCCAGTGCCTCCTCACTAACTTCATGGAGGGGGTTAGTGTCGTTACAAGCCCTCATGACCTCATCCACACCCAGTTACTTCCCAAAGGTCCTATCTCCAAATACCATCACACTGGGGGATTAGGGCTTTCACAGATGACTTGAGGGGAGGGACAGAAACAACCAGCCTTAGGGACAGTCTCAACATGAGCTAGTAAAGTTTTACACCATTGTCACTAAAGCTGTTTCTCCTGTTCATTCCCACTGTGCCCCTCTTTAGGGACCTGATTTGACTGTTTTCCTGGCAGGTCTGAGGCAGGGCCTATGGTATAAGCTTTCCTGGCCTGCTTCTCATTTAAATGGAGGCAGGGCCAGCTACCAGTCAGGTCTGGGGTCTCAGGAGAAGGGGAATCTCCCACAAGCTCTCCTGAAGCTAAGAAGGAAGGTGCTCGTTTTATTGATTTCAAACTGGCCGTTCTAAGGGCTGCCTGGGAGGCAGAATGTGCTCCCAGAAGGGAGGACGTACCTGCGGAAGGTTACAAGTTGTAACCAATGTCTTTTTCTCCATGAAGAAGTGATTTGTTGGGTGGCTGTATGTGTCAAACACTGGGCTAGACTTCTAGGATGCTGAGGGGCCCATTATCAGCTCCTCATTAGGAAGGTCGGACTGCCATGTACATTGAGGGGGAAAGTGTAATAATGGCGTGCACAATGTTGGAGGTGGGTAGGCAGTGGTGGAGATACACAGACAGAATAATTAGGGGGATGATAAAATGTTTCAGCAAATGTTCTCACTAATGAAGGGAAATTCATATCTCAAAGGCTCACTTTCATAAGGACCTAGTATCTGGTCTCCTTTAAATTAATATTTCTACTTGCTCCTTCATTCTTTTAGTCTTATTTATCACGTAATTCATAGCTATATAAATGCTAATCCACATAAATATAATAAACACACTGCTACATTAGAATGTATTTTTCTTAATATATTACACATTTTCTCTTTTCTTACCTTCCTTTCTTCTCTCCTTCTTTTCAAATGAATATTAGTAATAAAAGCAAACACAGATATGTTTACGTTATCAGGCACCGTAACCGTTTATGTGTGTTCCTATTTATGTATGTCATAGTTTATATATGTCAACTCATTAATTCTCACAACAGCCCAACAAGGCAGGTGACATTATTATCCCCATTTTGCAAATGGAGAAACCGAGGTTCAGAGAGGTTGAAGAGCTTGCCTGGGGTCACACAGCTTACAAGCAGCACAGTGGGACTGGTCCCCAGGAGTCCCAGGACCTCTGGCTCCGAGTCTGTTTCAGTTCCAACATTGAATTGTCTGCAAATGTGTGGCTCCATAACCAGACCTGGACACTCTGGCCTCCTCTCCCTCATCAGGGCTCTCATGGATCTTGCCTGTTCTCACAGATTCAATGCCATCTCTTTGTCAACCACTGAAATGTGTATATTCACGCTCACATATCACATCTATTTATTTTGCTCCAGGTCCACATCCTTGGTTCCTACTGCAAATTTTCATTCCAGACAGCTCTTACTTATTAACTCTGGGACTCTAGAATTTGGGACTCTTGGATCTTTCTCTTCATGTTCTGTATCCTCTCAAATGCCCTTCAAACTCTTCTCATGACTTCTCCTTGCCAATGCCACCAGATGTCTGCTACTCTACAGAGCAAATGTGGCCTCTGGGAGGACTGTCCCCTCCCTTCTCACTGGTATCCACCAAGCACTTGGTCAGGAGGCTGGTCGGATCCATGGAAAGCCACAGCGAGTGCCCTCACGAGAGGCTGGTGCCCACCTTCCCACAGCTCTGATGCTGCTCCCATTGTCTCGGCCTCTTTCTTTCCCAACAGGCAGCTGCTGTTTTTATTTCCGCAACATGCAGTCGCTATGGTTTCAGACATCACCAAAAGGCATATGTCCCAGTTGCTGTAGGCGGTCCCCAACCCGCTCCAAGATTTCTTTGCTACTTTGAAGCTAAGGAGTCTCTAATAGATTTTCTCTCTCAGTGCCATAACCCTACTAGGGAAACCAGCCACAGCCCATCCGCACATTCTGAAACAATAGGGTCTCCTCTCAGACACACAGGGAGCCGCCTAACTGATAACCTCTGTGTTCTCCTGCTCATTAACATAAAGTATCATGACCTGGAGACAATAGAACAAGTATAAAAGCTATTTGTGATAAACATTCATTTCAAAAGCAGCCAAGTTTCCTTTAGGGAGCCTTTCACTTCTTTTGAAAGCTTCTCCCTGTTATGAGCAGTAAAATGAATTTTTTTAAGTGGATAACTTATGATCTTGCAACAGAGTAGTGAACAAGTCAAAAAAAAAGTCACAATCTATTAAGTGTAGAAAGCAAGTTATGAAATGATGTCCAAATATGACACCGTTAAAAAACAATTATAATTACAATCAGAAGAAGGTTTTCAGTGGTTCTCTGGGGGTGAAGATTATAGGTAACTTAGATTGTCTTTGTGTTTTTCTTGGTTTCTCAAATTATTAGCTTTGTAATCAGATTTTTTAAAACAAATATTATTAAAAAACAAAAACAATAACAAATAAGTGGGTTGTTTCATACCAAAGAGACGAGTTTCTAGCATATCCTAGTATTCTTTAGCAGAGAATTATCGTGTTGGGCAGTTCCTTCAGCACTCTGGGCTTTGCCCAGTCATCTGCTAACTGAGGGGTGAGTTAAAGCCTCTGAGTAACCTTCTGATGCTAAAGTCCTATAACCCCAGGTTTGGAAAAGTAAGAACTGTGAAAAACATTACATCACCCCACAGGGTGGGTGTGAGACCCGGAGTTCATCTATTTACTATATAACTATTCCAAGCCTTGGATTATTTTTTTATTAGTAATATGAAAGGTTTGGGTCAGACATCCTCACCAGCCTCTGTCCTCCAGATGGGACATTCCATGGTCCTGTGAGTTAGACTATGGCTGGGAAATGGCTTTGCAACTGATAGTGGCTTATAGACAAAAGGTACAGTCTCTTCTCATGCATGTTAAACAATGAACGTATGGAAGATGCTACTTAAGTCATGTCGTTGAAGAATTCCTGTTTGAAAATCCTGTTTCTAACCATCCTTAAGCAGGGCAAAGACAAGCACAAGCACATATCTGATCTGGAACAACGCCTCTCCTCCGTGAAGATTACAGACTTCGGGGGCTACGAATTCCACAGCCTTAAGGTATCTCACAAGCTGCTTCCTGAGTGACATGGCTTTTTCCCTTGGTTTAGTCACTATTTTGTTGTCTTTGTTTGTATAACAATGAAGTCCGGGAGAGAAGCCCAGAGCTGGGCTGAATTGGGTCTGCCCTCTCTAATGCCCACAGGAAAGTCATTTCATCTTAACAAAAACCGTGGATGCCAGAGGCCTGTCCACATGTTCACAGTGGTTACTCATTCGCCTCAGGGACTAATTTTCTCGTTTAAAAGATAGCTTGTTGTTGAGCTGACCATTTCTAAAGGTCGCTATAAACTTTAAAATTCTCATTTCATGTAGTTAATTTCAATAAGCTTTAGCAGGGAAGCCTGGACCAGACCTCCCAGTTCTAAGTTTGGGGTTCTTTGAGGTTTTTTTTTTTTTGAAATAAACTGAAAAAGGCTCATGAAATTCTCAAGCATAAGGCAAAACAACATCAATGTGAACTCCTTCTTATTGGAGCTAAAAATAACGTATGTCATGCATCCCAAAGCCACACAGACAGAACTGCGGTTTGGGCAGCTGGCGGAGCCACTGCCGACAGGCATGCCCGGGACTGCACAGGAAACTAGGATTTCAGGCATGCATGCATGTTCTTGCCGTACTTAGTGCAGCTCAGAGCTAATGGAGAGCAGGTCAAGGTGGAAAAGTTTTGTTCCTTCTCTCCTCCCATGCGCAGGGTAAGACCTGGAATGAAGTCATGGCAACACATCGGAAACTTCCTACTGATCAAGTAGACTTGAGAAAGCAGCAAGAGGCCGTGTGGGAACTTTTCGCGAGCGAATGCACTTACTTCTTGGACCATTTGTTAGTTCTTAAGATGGTAATGCTGGGCTCGCTTTTTGCAATAAATGGAAAATATTATTTTGATTTGGGGGGAATTTGTTTTTCTCTTCCACATGGAAAACAGGAAGTTGGGGGTGGAGGTCCCCTCTTTTAGGAGATCTTAAAAAAATGTCTACTGTTTATCTACTACTTGGTTGTCTCTTCATTCTTTTCTTAAACATAGTCTGCCAGGATTGGAGGAAGTCTTCTAAGTAAACTAGTCCAGCTGCCCATCTGATGTCTGACTTGCCTCTACCTATTCTCACCATGTGCTTACACTTGCTTACACGCCTCTCCAGTCAGGGAGCGCAGATCCACCCTGCAGGAACACCACCCCCCCACACACACCACCACCACCATCACCGCTGGTCAGCTTCCACTTTCCAAGCACTTGCTCCCCCTGAGCAGTGCTGGGAGCATGTGTTTTATCAGCTGCAGGGCCACTGTCACAGATTTCCAGGCAGCCACCCACATGTAACACAGTGGGGCTGCATGACGTGGTATATTCTTAATGTCTACCAGGTAAATGGTGTCCCTGAGGGAGTGCCATGCTGCAGCCAGATCTGGTGAGGTTCTGAGCAAAGAATCCTCATAGAAGAACCACAGGGCAAGGATGGCAAGGGAGCGATTGTAATCAACATTATTTATGGAAGCAGGTAGCAGGCCTGATCTACCCCGCAGGCTGTCATTTGACATTCCCTTTCCTAAGCTCTAAAAGAAGGATGGCAATACCATCTCTGGCTGTCTCATGGCATCTCAGCTTTGTGATCATCAGATTAGTTTTCTTTGCAATCTACCAAGTGACATACAAATGTCAGTCATTATTTTTTGCAAAGCATTCTTCTGTCAATACGTTGATCTTTGTTTAGCTTATAGAGGCAGGGAAGATTATCTGTGAGGATTGTAGTTCTTCCTTGACTTGCTGTAGAGTAGCCTCCTGCTGGATGAAAGCATCAAGTCAAGAAACAATAGCACAGAGGCTCCCTGGATGCTTTCAGTCACAGTTAATGCCTTTATCCAAATGCAAGCATCCTACCAGTTACAGATATTGACTCATTCGTTCTCTTTTTTTCATTTCCTGCAAGTAAAAGACATTTGGATCTTTTGCAGAGGAAGGTATAAATGAGAATCCAGCATGGAAGTTGTTTTGGTCTCACATTAGTACTCTTGATAAGAAGAGAACCTGTGAGATTTCTTGACTCCGGGAGGCAGAAAAAGCCCATTAGAACAGAGGATGTGCTGCAGGACTGTTGTCATGCTGCATATCAGCAACAACACCGTCATGCAGAAGAGCACAGTTCCCACATGTTCCATGGAGCTTAAATGTCACCATTGGTATTTAGGAAAATTCTGAAACCTCAAAAATACTGATTTCTAAACTGTTTTGTAAAGTTGTAGTCAGGAGGTTTATGTTCAATGCTCTTGAAAAGGGCAAGTTTCAAAACTGAAAACAGAAAGTAATCTGCATTTCTTTTTTTTTTTAAAGATCTTTATGAATACACTAAAATATCTACAAACCTATGAATATCTCCTGGATGTGGATTCATGGCGCCTTTTTGCAAACCTGGAGGAGTTAAGTCAGGTGAGCCAAAGTAGAAAGACATCAGGAGACATGTTTTGAAATTCACCAGAGGGGTCATGAAAATGCATGTTTGTTCTATTCTTGTGGCTTGTATTCCACGCTGCAATACAGAACGTGGTTCGTTCCCCCACATAATGTTTGGTCAGGAGGTCAGGTAAATAAGAAGGAAATCTAAACATTCATTGATATCTTGCCAATAGATCACATATATCAGCCTTCAGTAGCATTTTTCATTTTAACTTGGCTGTTTAAGAAAGTAAACATATTCTCAAGATCTTCTTAACCTTCATAAATGTTTGTTCTCAAATGAATGTCCTTTCCTCATATATTATTAATCAATAATATCTTTCCTCCAAAAGGAAGAGAAGAGAGATTCCAAAAAGAATTTATTTATATAAAAAAACTTATAAGAAAATATATATTGAAAAGGAAAATAAATCAGAATTTTGCCAGGAGGTAAATTGTAATGAGAAACAGCTGTAGACTGATATTTGAAGTTCATCAAATATTTATTCCTTCCCTTGGGTGTGTGCCTACTCTTGTTTCCTTTCTCTCTGGCCCTAGACAAGCTATGGTTTTGCGAGCAGTCTTTTTGCCATCATCAAGGACTACTTCGATGCCTCTGAGACTTCACCACCCATGGATTTCATTTCCGTGCTCGCGAAGGTAAAATCCTTTCACGAGACCTCAGACTCATGCAATAAATTCACCCTCTCTCAGTATAGCTGTTCATATCTACTTGACTTTTTGTTTTGTTGTTCCTATAAAGGAACCATCCTTTTCTCTCTGCCAACAGACATTTTCAAAAATAACTTGCAGACTCTATTTTCCCATTGTCACCTCTGCCGTGTGGGTTTTATTAACACAGAAATGCGCACACATGGAAAAGCCATTTCCAAGTCTGTCTTTTAAATGACTTCAATTTAAAGCAATATTCATGGCAATGGTTTGTGTAGGCCAATTACATGGTTCAGTTGTTCTTCTAACAAAAGTGTCAGCCTTTCAGACAAAAATAAATAAATAAATAACCCTCCAAACCTATCAGCACCCTTAATAGTACCTCTGGTTTGAAAGAAGAAGAGGAAAACCTGTAGCCCTGGTTTGTTAAATGCTATTTATTTCTTGAGTAGATATTTGAGCCTCATCCCTACTTTTTTTTTTTTACTTTGAGCTTTTTAGTCCAGTTTCTATCTATTCACATTTAGCAAGATTTGACTTCATACAATCCACTTTAAAAAGCTGGATTGAGATTTATTGAGCACTTACTAAAGGCTATATGTGGGGCCAAGACCCTGTGCACAAAATGTGCAAAACCAGGCACACTCCTGCTCCCTTTCAATCTAGTGGAGGAGGTCTTAGTTCAAGAAGTACAGTAATAATTATATAATCAAATGGAGGTCAATGCTGAGGCAAACAGGGGCATAGATATTACCAAGGAAAGCTTCCTGGCTATGGCAGTGGGTGGGGAGGTTACAGACAGAAATTCTTCCTGGGACAGAGATGTTTGAGGTGGGACATGCGAGAGGAGGAGTATGTTATTTGCCGGCGTATAAGACGACTGGGCGTATAAGACGACCCCCTAACATTTCCACTCAAAATACAGAGTTTGTTATATACTCGCCGTATAAGACTACCCCTTCTTCCGCACACCTTCCACACACCAAATAAAAGGTAAAACAATATCAGATTTGATTTTAACATTTTCATTTATATTCAAATGCTTATGACATGCAGGAAAACTGTCACAAGGCTGTATGTAATCAAACATATACATAAAACAGTGCAAGTTTGTTACCGGTAAACATACCGGTAATTCACTAAAGAAAACACACTCTATAGACTGGTACCGTAGATGCTTCTCAGGAACACAGGCAAGCAGCCCACAACCTAGAGGGACTGTCAATGATAGAAGAAAGAT
>NW_006287544.1:136044-144658 GCF_000327345.1 Myotis davidii | reverse complement strand
AAAATCGCATAACAGCCGAGCATACACCCAGCAGCGCTGCTGATGCCTGAACGGTATGTGGAATGAAGTGGGCGGGCATCGGGAGGCCACTATGGCACAGGGCAAGCACTATGGGCAGTCTATCTGACGTGTACCTGGCGTATAAGACGACCCCCCACTTGGAGGCATATTTTTCAGGGCCAAAAAATCGTCTTATACGCCGGCAAATACGGTATGTTAACAAGGCAAAACACATAGAAAACTAGGTATAAAGTAGGGAGATCCTCAGGTGAACTTAGAAAAGAGATTTGAATAAGAAAAACTTTGGAAAACAAGAGGAAGAATGTAAAGTGTTGGGAAGTAGCTAAAGTCTTAGGTTCCCTCAATTTATTTAGATTCGGAAAATGTTTAAATATAATGTTAAGTAAATAGTCTAGAGAAATGTCAACTTCCTTTAGTGACTTTTTAGGCTGGGTCTGTTTTCTCGACTAAATGTAGTTATAACATTGCCAACAAGTGTGTCTTCCTTGTCTTATTCTACCACATGTGACACTATTAGACATTTATCAGTGGAAGCCATTACTCATTACATCAATCAATAAATCAAGGAGTACGTGGGCTTAGCAACATGGTAGACACTGAGACACCAAGGAGAGTGTGTGCCAGTTAAGCTTTGGTGAAGAGAAAAGAGTAACTCACTTCCGAGAAAGACACATAACTGAGACAGGGGACCTTGTATGGGGTGCTCTGTTTGACCATTACATAAATCTATACATACACTAAGGAGAGGCTCTCAGATTTGACTCTACAGTTTTAGAAGCCAACAGGAGAATTACATGAACGGACATTTTTGAGGAAAAGTTGATGAAAATTAAATGTTGTTACTTACTACCAACACAAGCCTAACATCAACCAACATAAGCCCTGAAGTCAAAGGCAGTATTTGTTACCAGGTGCCATGCAGGCAGGGTAGACCTCAACAAAACATAAACAGAAGCAAAAGGTAAATTAAATCAAGACACCCTAAGTAGAATTTTAAGTAGGAAGGGGAGGTGGTGGTTGATTGAGGAGTTACCTGTGTCTTATGGAAATACTATTTTTTAAAGAATGTTTATTGTGAAGATAACCTGTTCCTAGTCACACGGTCACACTCCTGCTTGACAATGCTGACCCCTTCCCCTTTCCCCATGTTGGTCAGTGATGACCATGAAGGAAAAGAGGCCGCCTGCCTGTGCCCTCCCTGCTCTTCTCTTGCAGCATTTCCGAGGGAGCCTCTGTCAGAGCCACCAGACCTACTGCCTGAACTACTCCGCCGCTGTCTTTTACCTCGAGAGCCTGAAGCAGAGAGAGGACTTTGGAATTTACTTAAAAGTAAAGTACCATCTTCTTTTCTTTTTATAATTTTCCTGAAACTCTTTGTGGTACAATAGGTACTAGGAATTATACCCAAAATAAGTGAGAAAGAAGAACAATAAATGATCAACAATACACTTGAACTACAAATCTGCTTTCCTCATCAACACACACCTTCCACTGCACACTGAGGAATTCTAAGTGGTGCACATCTGGAAACATTGTATCATCTCACGTCCCTCCTAAATTTTTGGCAGGGGCTTACTTACCAATGTTTTATTCGTTCATTGGCGTGTTTGTGAATGAAGTCGGTACACTGTAAGGAGAAAGCTACAATAAGAAGAGGCTTTGTGACTAGAAGTTGGGCTCTTCTAGGATTTGGTCCCAGCAAGATGCTGTTGCACACAAGCTTGGAGAAGCATGTACATTGTATTCTGTGCGAAGGGCGCCCCCTGGAGTACTTCATAGGGCACAATCTAGATGTTGCAGCATGGTGGCTATGGGCTCCAAAGCATCAGAGCAAAGTTTCTGCTAAGAACAGTCAGCATTTGCTAATAAGTCGACACGGAAAGAATGGTCTTTGACTTCACCAGTTCCTTTGACCCTTCTCTTGACATTTCTTTAGTATGAACTACACCTTTCCACTATTACACCAGAGCCCTTTTTATGATCCAGAGAAAATAGTCCAAGCCTTTTCGGAAAACTAGCTCTCCTGGCAGTTGCCAAAGCCCCCGGCAGAGCACCACCTCAGAGTCCAGGGAGGAAGGGCTGCCCGGGTTCCAGGCCTTACCTGTCGCCCGACTATGCCAGGAGGCCTGGGTGCAGCGTGGCTGAGAAAGGAGGATAGTCTTGGGGGAGAGACTCGGCCTTATTTTTTGTAGCTTTAACCATTCATTCGGTGTTTTCTTGGCTACTCAATAAGAACGGAGAGCTCATTAGCTTTCCAGATGTATGAATAATCCTGTTACAGAAGTTTTCCCCGGAAGCGGATGATTAGACTCCCAGCCTGGCCCCCAAACTGGGGAGAAGCCAGTTCCATGTCTCTCTCTTCCAAGCCAGGCCAGAGGTTACTTTAACGAGGTGCAGCCACCATTTCCCAGTAACTGTGGAAAATACCATACCAATTGTGACATAGAAAGGTGGTTTACATCTTTATATGAAATATGCACGGCATCCGAAGATAACATACAATTATAACGCATAACGCAATACCGGCATCTTTAGTTTCTCAAACATCTCTTTTAATCCTTGGCACAAAACGTTGAAGTTGATTACATTGTCCCCAGGTGTCCCTGAGGCTCAGAGAGGTTGTATGGTTTTTGCAAGGTCATGTGGCCAATAGGTGGCAAAAATGAACCTGGATAAAGGTCTTCGGGCAAAAATAAAAATAATTAAAAAATGCTCTTTCCACCAAAATTACTTAGAGCTCCTCAGGGCTAGGTCCCATCACCTGGCAACTGTGAACATCATGGAACAGGTGAGGAAGAGGCTGTAGAGCAGTGGTTCTCAACCTTCTGGCCCTTTAAATACAGTTCCCCATGTTGTGACCCAACCATAAAATTATTTTCGTTGCTACTTCATAACTGTAATGTTGCTACTGTTATGAATCGTAATGTAAATATCTGATATGCAGGATGGTCTTAGGTGACCCCCTGTGAAAGGGTCGTTCAACTGACAAAGGGGTGGCGACCCACAGGTTGAGAACTGCTGCTGTAGAGGAATTGAAGGTGAACCTGCTTTCCACAGCCACATAGTACAGAACAAAAGCATCATCACAGAGAGTGAGTAATAATTTAACTATAGCCTAGTAAATATAATACTTATAATATAATAATTGCAATATACAGTAAATAATAATAAAGGGGGCTGGTTCTCGAGCCCTTGCTTCGACCAGCCACTGCTGGTCATCATGATCTCTTTGTCTACACCAGGGGCGGGGAACCTTTTCTCTGCCAAGGGCCACTTAGATATTTATGACATCATTTGTGGGCCATCCAAAATTATCAACTAAAAATTATGTGCTATGAAAAAGTTCCTAGATTTATTGAACTTTGAGGCCTGCCTGCAGTTGCCTTGGCAGGGCCAGACCAAATGATACAGCCCGTGGTCCGGACGTTCCCCACCCCAGTCTACACAGTAACCCTGTGGGATGTGATAGTGTCCCCATTACTCAAGGGCTTAGACAAATTAGGCAACTCGCTGAAACATACGGTTGTTCAGGGCAGAGACAGGATTTGACTCAGACGTGTCTGAAGCTGACCTTCATTCCCTACTATGCACTGACATAAACAATGTCCGTGGAAAACCTAAGCCTGTGTTGTGTCATGGGCTGCCTGGAAAGGGGGCGTGTCCTGGGATGAATTCACCCTCCCTGCCACATGGGGCTGGCTTTACGAAAGCCTGTACAGGATGTTGGTGCACATTGATGGGAGCGGAATTCTCCCTTCTCTGGCAGAAACAATTAAAATGATGCAGAGAAAGAGACTGGAACTTTGTACCACGGCTCTTCATGGAGTTCTGTTAACCATCGCTAAGAACTCCTTGGACTGAGTGTTCGGAATGTGCCAGCCACTGTTTGGGGCGTTTTGTATGGATTCTCAATAAAGCCCCTCACCACCTGCTGAGGTAATTATCCTTGTTACCCACATTCACAGATGAGATTTATAGAGTTTAAGTAAATTTCCCCAAATTCTAAGAATGGCTGCCCCAGCACAATATTGCATTCCACCAGGACAGAGTTATGAGGAGAATGAATTTATAAGTGTCCCTGAGACTCAGAGAGGTAATATTGTTCAACTCAACGGGCCCCTGAATTCCGTTCACTGTTACCCTAAACATATTGGATATTTATTATAAAGCAAAAGCATCCTTCATCGATCTAGGCCTATCCATAAAAAGCCTTTTATGTCCAATTTCTCTTGACAGAGATGTTCTTTTTCCCCCCTAATGGGTCTGAAAATTAAAGCCAATAGATGAAAGAAAAATTTATACCTACTTTTAGAACCATCAAATATATTTTTCTCTCTTCTGAGGTTTCTGAAACACTAAAAGCTTCTAATAGTCCTGCCTGGATCTTCGTCCCAATTATTTACCACTGGTGCTTCTTGCCGGGTTGGTGTCTGGGGTAAATTGGGTGTTTTCACATGTACTCAGGATGCTGGCAGCCAGAGCTGTTTTCAATGGTGTGGAAATTTGGGGCAGTGGCCCTGGGCTATGTTTGAGGAAATACCTAACTGCTTCTGAGAAATCAGTTACTGGAGCTCCCAGACTGGAGCTCCGGAGCTAGAATGCTGCTGCCAGTGAGACAGGATGGAAACCAGCCACTGAGACCACAGGCTAAGGCCTCTCCACACCCCCTTTTTCCACCCGTTACCACCATTGGCCTTTCCACATCTGCAGTTCCTGCTTCCGTCTCCATCTCTCCCAGCATCAGGGAGAAAGAATCCCAGCCATTGTGAGCCAGGTGAGAACGTGGAGGTGACCTAGTACCTTCCGCCAAGAGGAAGCTGACGTACAGAGCAGGGGAGGTGGTCCCTCAGGAAGCCTTGAGGCCTGGCTTCTCGAGCTCCACCCACCCTCCAGCCTCCAGCCTGTGCTCACTTTCCTGGCCGGCCTTATGCATGTAGGGGTGGAGAAGATCATGTCCAGCGAACCCCCGTGAGGAAGAATCCAGGATGTTCTCAAAATAAATACTTTGATGAAGTTCCTGGTGGGAGAGGGTGAAACCCCCAAGGACATGTTCAAGCTATGAAAGACAAGGGCAAGTTGCTAAGCATGAGGGTAAGGGAAGAGGGTAGTGGGAGAGGGGAAGAGAGAGGAAGAGCAGCTCTCTCTTTCCAAAGAAGAAAATGGCACATCAAAATGCAGTGGGGCGATGTCGTGGGCTGTGTATTTGACCCCTCCCCACAACCCAAAGTCTTCAGTAAATATGTTCACTCATAAAACGTTTGGCATGAGTGGGGTTACAGGGGAAACCAGCATAGGACACCAACCAGGGGGTTACATTTGGCATCAGTGGGCACATGCTGTTCAGGGAAGAGAGTGTGTGTGCCAGCAGGGGCCAGAAGAAGCCATTCTAATTGCAACCATTCCATAAATTTGTAAATATCTAGAGAGAGTTTTGGACTTGGTGGGGGTTGAGCCAATTGCACCTAGATCTCTAAAACGCAAGGGCAGACACCTGGGCACAAAGATGTAGGAAGCTATGTTTGGGGAAGCAGAGAGAACGTTGCACAGTGTATGCCTAAAGCTGGCCTTCAGGGTCTGAGTCACAAGGCAGAGGAGGTCACCTGGGCCTGGCCGGAGCCCGACCTGCAGAGAAAGCTGAGAGCCTTGTGTAAGGGCAGGGCTCCCCCAGAGCTGAACTCAGGTGTGAGTGCGCAGGGGAGACAAGAGAAGAGGAAGAACACGCATCCCCTAGTAATACCTTCTGGTGGACCTATGTGCACAGTAACCAGAGACCAGACTCCATGAGTCATGTGTCATCTGCACAAAAGCCAGGCCGCTCAGGTTCAAGACAGCATCACATTCAAATAAACAGCCCAGCAGACGAAACAAATATGTGAGCCATTCTCATGATTAGTTGCATTTGTCAAATGCCATTTATAGAGTGGTTCTCAACCTTCTGGCCCTTTAAATACAGTTCGTCATGTTGTGACCCAACCATAAAATTATTTTTGTTGCTACTTCATAACTGTAATGTTGCTACTGTTATGAATCGTAATGTAAATGTCTGATATGCAGGATGGTCTTAAGCAACCCCTGTGAAAGGGTCGTTCGACCGCCAAAGGGGTCGCGACCCCCAGGTTGAGAACCGCTGCATTTATAGAAATCAAATGTGTAGCCCACAGCAGTACTTACTAGAGTTCCTTTCCTGCTTCCCGGTGCTTTGCACACATTGCAGCTGCCTCTGAGTCAGACTCTCTTGCTACTGAAAATTGTTTGTGTCTTTATCCCTTCCGTCTCCCTCCCTCCTCTATAGCATGTAGCTCAATCTAGCTTCTTCAACTTCTATTCATTTTCTCATATTACCCTCCTTCCCTCCAAGAAAGGAGAGTCAGGGAACTGATCCAACAAGCAAACAGCCTTCCTTTTCCTTCCATCTGTTGATTCTCAGTTCTCCTGATTGTGCCTCACAATGAGGCATAGAGCTGGAAAAAAACAGAAATCTCCTAAGAGGGCCAGAGAGAAGGAGAAGCCAGTGGGACAGCCGAACTCTTGGGTGAGAAGGGTAAACGAGAAGGGAACAGGTATAGTAATACCTCTTCTCCCTGCCACAGAGGGAACATGTGTTCTCTAGGGAACTTGCGAAATGTCACACTTTTCTCGTGCCTCTTCATCTTGACAAGTTCCCCACTGAGGAGAGAGAGGTGATGTTATCGCGATGCTGAGCCTGCCTTCTTCACCATCACTGGGAAGGCAAGGCAGCCGGAGAAGGATTCTCTCCTCTTTGATTGGGAAGTAACAGTGTTAGTCAGTAATGCTCAATAGTACCTCTCAACCACATCGAAGAACCTCATTTCAGACTCTGAATTTGCTAAAGACACTTTAATAAGGATTTTCAAAAGCAACATCTGGTCCGTGGCTTATAAGCGTCCTCAGCAAGCTCACAGTTGCGTCACGTTGTCACCCAGTGAAATAGCTGAGTGTATTGCATGCCCAGGCTTCTCGGGGCTTTGATAGGAGAAGTGACGCTCTGATTGTCTGCGTTTCCTTCCCCAGTGGTGTGAGCAAAATGAACAGTGCAGGCGGCTTCACCTGGCTGAGCTGCTGGTGGCCCCCCTGCACAGGCTGACCCGGTACCCCTTGCTGCTGAAGAATATCTGGAAAAGGAGTACAGACTCCACTGAGAAAATCATGATCTACTCCATCAAGGAAAAGGTGGAAAAGTCAATCCGTAAGTCCCCGAGATAAGTGACCCAGCTCAATGGAAGCTGCATAAAGGGCTGGAGGCCCTCTGGCTCTTGGGAATGATCTGAGTTTTATCCTAGAACAGTGATGGCGAACCTATGACACGCGTGTCAGAGGTGACACACGAAGTCATTTTTTTGGTTGATTTTTCTTTGTTAAATGGCATTTAAATATATAAAAGAAATATCAGAAATATAAATCTTTGTTTTACTATGGTTGCAAATATCAAAAAATTTCTATATGTGACACGGCACCAGAGTTAAGTTAGGGCTTTTCAAAATGCTGACACGCCGAGCTCAAAAGGTTCACCATCACTGGTCTAGAAGGTAGTTCTGTTGACTTGAGGTTATGGCTCTGGGAAATCAAACACATACACAACAATGGGTTCCAGCCACATCCTGGCCATCCCTATGAGAACTCCACCAGAAGTTTACCCAGGACGTGGCTGTCTCCAAGGCTTTCACATGTGAGTTCAGGCAGGAAAAGTTCCACTTCCCAGATGGTTGAAGGCTTTGTTTTTCATATCTATGCTGAACCCAAACACAAAGCAAATAGGAATAAACACCATGGGGGGGCTTTCCGGAGGATGAATTGCCAATCATCATTTGTAGGTCACTGAAATCCAGGGCCAGTCTAAAAATAATGCCAACTGCAATCTTTAGAACTGAAATTTGGGAATGGGAACAGAACAACCCTTTGATGATTTAAGTTTATTTAGGTAGCTCTGTGTAATTAACTTCAAATAAAGAAGTTCATGATATATGGCCACAAACCAAGATTTCCTGGGAGTGTCAAAAGGGAGCAATTCAAGTTTATGATTATCAGCTGTACAGAAATGACATTTTTTTTTTCTTCTGCAAGTTTAAATGTAAAAATGACCATGCAATGGGAGTTTTTTAATTTTTTTGCTCAAATTCTAAAATGACTCAAGGAACTAGGATTAAGCTTATCAACTGGATAAAACAAAAATTCAATTGAAAATAGACTTTAAAACTTTTAACGTAATTTGAAGATTATTACTCATTTTAATAGCTTTGTGAAGAAGATAATAGCATCTTTTCCACAGATTTCTCAATAACATATGGATTTTTATTATTTGGGAAAGAGATTGCTCTGACCTTCCTTTAAGTCTATGAGCTTAAAGAAGGTGAATTCTGAAGGATTCCCCTAAGGGTGTGATTCTACTATGGGTCTATGATTTTCCCTCCATATTCCCCCAAATAATTTCAAAACTGCAATAACAATGTTATTATACAGTGTTGGGAAATTTATACAAACCTTCAAAAAAATAAGCTTTTGCCCAAACAAGATAATTATATTTATCATAAAGCAAATGTGTGTTTTATAGTTAGGACAAAAATATGTTGGCTCT
>NW_006287544.1:122761-136002 GCF_000327345.1 Myotis davidii | reverse complement strand
AATAAGAGAAAACTACCAGGGACTTTACTTGTATTATTTAAATAAAAATGCGCAATACATTTCAACTTACTTTATTAAATTGTTTAAATTTTATTTCTCTTTGCAAGAGGCTGAATTCAAATTAATGAGTTTTTCTAAGACATTTAAACTGCAAGCACTATGTTAAATGAAACTAAGATATGGTTTGGTTCTAGGAGCAGTGTCTCTAAATTATTACTGTACATCTTGGTTAAAATTTATGCTGCAATGTCACATGAATGTAAAAATATATTGAATGTGCCTTTTCTTTCAGGGGATCTTGAAGGAAAAGTGAAGTGGCTTGACAATTTTCAAAAATTTAGACATCTTCAGGAGATTATAGTGTGGCCTCCACTTTGGGATAGAGATAAAAGGTTTTTCATTCCAGAGGTACAAAGAGGATCCATTAAGACTTATGTTTGGCATTCTGTTGGAAATACACTAGTCTTTACAAAGTCCCCAGCTGTCCACTTGGATATTGAATCTAGTTTTACGACCAAGAACTACAGCT
The DNA here is from genome assembly GCF_000327345.1 of Myotis davidii. Lineage (NCBI taxonomy): Eukaryota > Metazoa > Chordata > Mammalia > Chiroptera > Vespertilionidae > Myotis > Myotis davidii. The sequence continues at coordinate 135,473 of NW_006287544.1, read as the reverse complement.
TTTTACCACGTGGCCTTGTATGTGGGGAGGCTGGCAACAGCACACCATTCCCGGGGTGGGCCTCCTGAGGGATGTGCTCATTCTTTCCCATTCCCGTGTCCATCTCCTGACGTTTCTAAATGTCTTGAACTTTATTGACAGAGTGCACTGCCCCAGCTCCCGGAACCTGTTCTCTTCCAACCGCTAACAACCTCTCTTTGATTGTCTCTCTTGTTTTCCAAGTGCCTGAAACACATTTTTAAAGAGCACATGGCAGAAAACATCCTGTCACCAACCAACAGACACCTTCTCTATGAGGGAAAATTAACTCTTGCAGGTAAATAGCTGTTTCCTTTAAAAACCCAACACCTTTGCTACCATGCAACGTGTCCAATTGTTGCCCATTGAAGAGTGTAAAGAGTTGTGTTGGCCTATGGCCAAGGCCATGGAAGATGTGAGTCAGAGAATATGCTATGGACTCACACATGTGTCAGCTTGATCAAAGACTTCACAGCATAACTAGCTATGTGCCCTTCATTTTCTATCTCTAAAATGGGATAACTATTTCATAAGGTTGTTGTTAAATTGAAACACATGAAGAGCTTAACTCAAGGTTGGGAACAACATAAACACTCCATATCAGCTGTTATCACCCTTATATTCCTCCAATTAGCTGGGCAATCATCCCATCGGTGTTGATGGAGAACCTGTTATGTAACACGTGTTGTGCTGGGTAGGCATCACTGGAGGATATAAGGTCATTATTCCATTTAATCCTTTTCCTCTAGTTGGGAAGCTCTGCTGTAACGAGCAGACGTACAGGTAAGTTCAGAAAAGAAGAGAGGCTGTGGGGCTGGGGTACCTGGGAGGGGCTTTATGTGCTCCATGGGAGTAGAGGTGGGCTTGTGGGGGACGGAAAGATGGAGGTCAGTGGAAGGACAGGAGGGAGGACCTCCCAGATGAGGGGCATGGCAGGAGAAAGGGCCTGGAAGCGAGGCCACCTGGGAGAATAGGCGCTGGTGGAGTGATTAGGAGAGGGAGCCCTGCAGGCTGACTGCCAGGTCACTTCCCAGGTCAGCCTTTTCTGCCTGTGTAACCTTGGCCCGAATACAGCCATCTCCCCCTTTGTTGTAAATGAGCTAATGGATGCACAACCACTAAAAATGGTAGACACAGAATCAGTGCTCAGTAAATATTCTCAGCAGAAAGGGCTCCCTGACCAAAGTAGGGTTTTGTATGCATTCATCTATTTGTTTCTGCACAAAATCTTGATTGAGCACCTACTGTGTGAGAAGCCCTGTGTGGGATGTGAGGATGCCTATTTATGGAAGCCTGAGATCTGGTGGGGAGTGCCAGGCCATAACTCTGTATTCGATACACATTTGTTGAGAATCTGCTATATTTTAGCTTTACATGTCAGGTTGGAACAGAACCCCTACCCAGCCAGCTAGGGATGGTAGACATGCCCGGCATTTTACCTCAAAGGACTTTTGCACTCATTTTCTCCTTCCAGTGGTTATGCAGAGGAGTTATACTTAATCCCAAATTATAGGTGAGAAGTATGAGGCTCAGGGAGGTTCTGTATCATGTTCAAAGCCACCTGGAGGTTAACAGCAGAGTCCAGGCTGCCTCAGCCCAGTGGGCTTCCAGAATCGCAGCACCTGGCTTGGGAGCCGAACACAAGGAAATTGCCAGTGACGAGGGACAGGCTTAAAAAGGTGCTGAAGAGTCATCAGAAGCAATGCACAAAATGGTGTAGAGAAGGAGACCAAAGCAGGGAGCTCCGCCGTGAAGCAGGGTGAGGCGAGATGACCCGGAGCCTGTGTTTCTCAACCATTGTTAAACTCTACCAGGGGTGGGGAGCGTCTGGCCTTTGGGCCACATAAGGCCTGCAAATCATTTGGTCTGGCCCTGCCCAGGCATTAGGGGGGGGTGAGTTAATTAAATGTTTGACCAAATATAGCAGGCTAATTTTTAAGTTGCTAATTTTATATGGCCACAAATAATTATAAATATCCAAATGGTCCTTTGCAGAAAATGAGGTTCCCCACCCCCGCTAGACCATCACCCTCCCACTTTCATTTGGAAAGATAACAATTTTACATTTTCTTTGATGTTTTTTTATAATTTTAAAATTTATATATTGTGACAAAATCAAATCAAAATAATGAAGCAAAATACAGCTCTGTGTTCAAATATATGCCTCTCCCTCCAAAATTGGCCTCCACCTGGAATTACCAGAAGTTTTAATTCACCCCTTCCCTCTACCTACCAACTTCCCAACACTGTGAGATGTGCTGGCATGTTCGAAATGGGCTTGGATAGAAAAGGATAAATGTGAGAGATATTTCAAAGGCAAAAATAGGAGAACTTTATGATTGGCAAAATGGCTGAAGAGGCAGTGAGTCAATGCTTTCAAGTGTCGTGCCTGAAAGCTAGGTTGACCACACCGAGGGAGGCAGAAGGAGTGAGTCCGGGAGGCAGTGCTAGGGTTCAGGTGTGGGCAGGTTGAGAAGCCACACGGAAGTTGGATGAACATGACAATGACCAACTCTGGTGAAAAGCTGTGTTAGATGCGCATCCGCATGTAGCTTTGGGGTGCTCGTCAAGGAAGTGCGGGTGGGAGACTGGCCTAAGAAGGAGTCTTTACAAAAAGACCCAACTTTTCAGAAAAAGTTTCTTGTAGAGTCAAATGTGGTAAATGAAGATGAGCCTCATCAACATCACTAACTCCAGACACTTGCTTAAAGCCATATGCTGGGTGGCTCGGATGGCATCAGAGAGGGGGCCACATCAAGTTTAAAGTCACGGGAACTTTGACCCAGAGTTGGCGTGGCGATGTGGTGGGGGCGGGGGTGCTAATGTTTAAAGAAATGGGACCTCATTTTGAATGGATAAAGCATTAGACCAAGAATGATATCTAACACATAAATTTTGTTTCCAAATTTATTTCAGCTTTAAAAACGGTTCTAGTCTAACCAAATAAGTGTGTTTTCTCATTCCCAGAAAGTACAAGTTTTTATAACTTAAAGCATAACCAACTTCCCATGGGAAGTCATGCCAGAATACCCTTGGCAACTGTGTTGCTCCACACAGACTGGCATTTCTAAATAGAAAAGTGAGTAAGGTGCCGACACATAGACTGGCCTGACAGCTGTGACACTCAGAGAACATGTGCTGTTCAAGCTGCTGCAGCTCAGAATAAGGCAGCAACGCAGCTCCGGTCTGGAACAGCGCGGAGAGAACCCCCGTCCAGACTCTGTGGGAAAAAATAAAGACGATTCAGATCCGGTTGTGCAGCACTTGGCTAAACAGAATTTCAAACTCACAGTGCTCAGTAGTTACGTCTCATGAAATCACTTGGTCAAGGCGTTTCACTGGCTGTACTAGCTTCAAACTGCTTGGCGATAAATGTGAACAGCCTGATTGTATGCTTACAATGGTCCTCCTTAATCATCCTCTTTTGCCTGACTATGTCTACCTTTAGCACTATCGGTTTCTTGATAGTGCTAAAATGAAATGAAATGAAATGAAATGAAGTTACGTCTCATGAAATCACTTGGTCAAGGCGTTTCACTGGCTGTACTAGCTTCAAACTGCTTGGCGATAAATGTGAACAGCCTGATTGTATGCTTACAATGGTCCTCCTTAATCATCCTCTTTTGCCTGACTATGTCTACTTTTAGCACTATCGGTTTCTGAATTTATCTTATTTTAAATCTTGTTTATTGTTTGTTATGTGTCTGCTTCCCGTAGGATTAAAGCTCCTTGAAGGCAGAGTCTTCTTAGTCATTGATGCAGGGTAGGGTGTCTGCATCAGTTGACTACTTGGTGGGACATGAGGGATTCAATAAATAGCTAAAATAATCATCAGTTCCTAGAATATATTGCAGGACATAACAGATGCTCGCGGCTAGTTTGTTAAAATAAAATACTTAAAGTTAGCAAGAAAAAGAAACTATTTCATTTTGACAATAATCATCAACCGAATCTATAGATGAATGACACAGAATGGGGAAAACAGCATTTAACAGGTCCGAAGGTCTAATGTTATCTAATGCCTCATTCCTGGTGCCATGTCCGTATTGGTTAAGATGTGGGTTCAGCCATTGGAGACAGAGAGAGATAAGGATCACTTAAAAAGGCAAGTTTGCTTCTCTGGCATGTAAAACTCGGAGCTGTGTGACAGCTCTCCTCCGTGGTGTGACTAGGGAGCCAGGCTTCTTCTGCCTTGCTGCTCTGCCCTCCCGGGGTACTGCTTCCTTCCATGTGGTCCCAGCGGAGTCGCAGGGTGGCTAGCCGGTGGGAAGGGGGAAAGGGCAGGAGAGCAAAGCCCTGCTGTTTAAGGGAATGACTCACAAGTTGCACACTTTTGCTCATATTCCATTGGTCGGAATTTACTCATTTGGTCATATTTAGCTGCAAGGGAAGCTGGGAGATGTAGTATTTATTTGCAGGGAATATGTACCCACTAACACTCAGAAATTTCATTACTAAAAAGAAAGGGAAATGTTTTTTTGAGGGACAATCAGCAGTTTTTGCTGTAGGCTGATTTGAAAAATATAGTCTCTAGTAGTGATGGAATACAATGTTTTAAAAATATTCAAGGCCCTGACTGGTTTGGTTCAGTGGATAGAGGGTTGGCCTGCGGACTCAAGGGTTCCAGGTTCGATTCCAGTCAAAGGCATGTACCTAGGTTGCGGGCACATCCCCAGAGGGGGGTGTGCAGGAGGCAGCTGCTCGGTGTTTCTCTCTCATCATTGTTTCTAGCTCTCTATCCCTCTCCCTTCCTCTCTGTAAAAAATCAATAAAATATATTTTTAAAAAGTTATAAAATATTCAAGGACAATTCAAGATTGAATGAAAGGTCTAATTTCTTTTCTGTGCAAATATGGAAAGAATTTTTCTTTCCTTCAAACTTAAAGAAGTGGAGGAAATAGAAATGAAACCTAAGTATTTTATCTACTAATTTAATCTTAGCCCCCTAGTTTTCAGGGATAAAACTCTATGAAAAAGAACTTCTACAATAATATAAATGAACAAAATAAACAGAATAATGAAAAATATTTACTGATTTTAAAAATATTTACTTTAAGTATCTGTCACATCCCCTCTGGACAGACTGTGTTTTCCTGGGAAATCACTTAAAGTTAACTATTTCTTCTGCTAACTCCTATGTGGTAAAGTTAGAGAAGGCGATACCCTATTCTAAGATTTGATTTCTCTTCTACCACTGGCCCCTTCCTAGAGAAAAGTAGGAAAGCCTACTTGCCTTAAGTTACTATCGAAAGTTATACCACGAACGTTTGTAAATATAAAGCTATGTGAAGAAATTTGAACATGTAAATCTTGCAAAAAAGTAAGATGATTGCCTAAGTCAGCTTCGGCCACCATAACAAAATACCGTACCCTGGGTGGTTTAAGCAACAGAAATTTATTGCTCACAGTTCTGGAGCCTGAAAGTCCAAGGGCAAGTTGCCAGCCTCATTCGCTCTCTGGTGAGGCTCTGCCAGCTTGCCGGTGGCCTCCGCTCAGAGTCCACCCATGGCTCTCTCTCTCTCTCTCTCTCTCTCTCTCTCTCTCTCTCTCTCCTCTCCTCTCCTTATGACACTAATCCATCTAGATTAGGGCTCCACCCTCAAGCCCTCATTTATTCTTAATTACTTCCTTATTCCCCAAACAGCCACACTGGGGAGTTAGGACTTCAACGTATGAATTGGGGAAGGGGGCACAATTTAGTCCACAGCAATGACAAATGCCCTTTCTGGGGGTAATGCATACCAATGACCACCCAGATGAGTCAAGAGGCAAAAATGCTGTAAGTTTAATGAACTGATAGATGTGTCTTAGGCTTCACTGAAGCCATTACAATCATCATCCAAGTTATCTTAGATCCATGTGAAACACATCACAAATACAATGTCTTTAAAGCTGTGAGCTTGAGCTCAGGCCACGTCTCTGCTTTAAGGAAGAAACCGATTCAGTACCCTTGCAGGTTTCTGACCCACAAGATCTGATGCCCTGAACTGCTGGCCTGCTGTGCCAGGAAGCCCTGCTGGATTTGTTTCCTGAGGAATCCTTTGATTTAAATAACAGAAATCCTTTTACTTACAATTTCCAACCCCAGTTTCACTTTCTTTCTCTCCCCAGAAAGTACCAGATTCCTAGATGTTTATCTGTTTCTCTTTGATGATTTCCTCTTAGTTACGAAAACTAAGCGCAACAAAAAGGTAAATTCTGCTATTTCTTAATAAGTCTGCTAAATATGCTCAGAAATACTTCCAAATAAGTTGTGTTAAAAATACATAATATTTTCAGACATCAAATTGGGATTCACCCTCTAAAAATGGAAACATTACACAATATTGGCGTTTTCAGACAGATAATTCTGAACTAAACATACCAATAACAAAAGCAAGCTACACTTCTTAAGGATGTCAAAGGATGTGCACATTTTTAGCATAACTCAGTCTATATACTTTTAGGGCAGCAATGGCTAACCTTTTGAGCTCAGCGTGTCAGCATTTTGAAAAACCCTAACTTAACTCTGGTGCCGTGTCACATATAGAAATTTTTTGATATTTGCAACCATAGTAAAACAAAGATTTATATTTTTGATATTTATTTTATATATTTAAATGCCATTTAACAAAGAAAAATCAACCAAAAAAAATGAGTTCGCGTGTCACTTCTGACACACGTGTCATAGGTTCGCTATCACTGTTTTAGGGTAAGTCCCAGAGGCCACAGGACTATTCCTGGCCTGCCTGATCAAATGCAACCCAAATGCTTTTGTCCGTACTGGCCCTTTCCTCACCCAAATTGTCCCCAGTGAACGCTGCCAGGGGAGAGGCGACGGGTGCTCTCTAAACTGTCTGCTGCCATGTGCCGAGGTGGTATCCATCACCCCTTCTGATTCGAAAGCTCAAATCCTCCCTGGAAAATAGTGATTTGGGGGCTGCAAGTGGGAGGGAGACCTGCTCTCTCAGTATCTTCCTGTATATAAAACAGACATCTGCAGAAGCCAGACAAATGTATAGCTGGCGTCACAGACAAAATGAGCCAACTCAGGGTTAAAGCCATGAAATCTCTTCCAAGAACAGGGATTTCCCCCATTACTTAAGTATTATAGCCCCTATTATTGTTGTTACTAATTAAGCCATGAGTATCATGGTCTACTAAAGGCTTTCTATCTAATCTTCCATTTCCCAGTCTGTCCCCTGAATGGCATGAGTGATATTATGAAGGGGACTTCCTCTGAGGCACTCAGACACTGGCCCTTAGTTGTCAGCCATCAGAGATACCTAATTCACCCACTTCGAACCATAACCTCTTGGTTCATGAGTTTATGCTTAACCACTGAGCCACACTGGCTGGGCTCACCCACTTTTTTTACCGGAGGTCTAGCCTTACACACATATAAGATCATGAGACTAGATATCTCAAATCTTTTAAGAACCTACGCTTCTAGATGATATGTTGGTTAGTTAAGCTCAATAATTTAAGGATCTTTAAATACTAAAATAGACACCCATTGATCAATCTGTAAATAGTTGAATGGTCATTGAGAATGGAATGGATATTTGAGAATATTAAGAATCACAGTTTTGAAACTTAGGTGGCCTTCTCTTGTAAGCTTCCCAGACGGCCATGTCTGAACCAGTCAAGCTCTGAAAAATCTCTATGGCCTTCAAAAACCTTGACACTAAGCACAGCCTACCTTCATATCAAATAACGACTCAAATCTGAGTACATGAACTCATGGCAGCCTATATTGATTTACTATAAGGTAATATTCTGATTTCATGTTTCATAACTTGATCCCCAAATAAGGAATGTTATGTGCCTTAAATTCCTCTGTTTAATAAATCTGGAGCGTTTTATTGACTTCATAGGTGCAAAGATAATCAACTAGAGAAGACACTGGGTTTCACTTAGAAAAAAAAGGGAAAGAAAGAAATGTTGTGTTTTAAATCTCTCTTTGCAATTAAATGAACAAAATATGTCATGCAAATCACAATCTTTGACACCCTTTAAAAAAATTCAACACCTTATATATTCAAAATAATTTCAATTATCTACAAATTATAGAGCATGGACTCCACTTAGAGTTAGTATTAGATCCCATGGACAGAGTTGACCAAAATGAGGCTCCCCTTTCTCATCCACCTCACTCAATACTAGAGAGAGACACTGGAAATGAAGCACTTTCCCATTGATGTGATGGTGATGAAAATGTTTCCCAATTGGAGATGTCACATATAACCTACTCGGGAAGTTAAATTTGGGTATCAGAAACACTATTCTGTAAATCACTATGTATTTTGGGGAAATGCTTTTCAAGATCCAGGAAGAGTAGTAAGCTGGATTTCAAGCAGTTGTTTCTTAACATCAGTTTAGGGATGTGCACCAATACTCATTTCCTCTTCACTGCATTATTTTCCCATTTAATTTCAGAAAGTTGGAGGCTTGGACACAGGTGTAATGTGTCCTTCACTTACTCCTGAGCTGCAAACAGTAATAAAAGAGGGTGGTTCGTGCAAGGTACTCGATCAGCCCATTCCACTGGATAGATTGGTAGTCAAAAGTATTGATCCACTCCACGTATCAGGTATGTGCCAATTTTCATGGTTAATCTGCTTACCATCATAGAGTTTTATATTGGCTTTTATTGGTAACAGCACATAAATCCAATTTAAGTCTTCATAAAAGAAAATACTGACTTCCTATGTGGCTATGTATCACTCACTCTACAAATTAGTTATGGAAAGAGTATTGGACTTGGTCTCCAATGCTTGCATTTCCCAGCTCTGCCACTGCTAGCTATGTGATCATAGGCAAGGAATTTAAATTTTCTATGCCACAGATTCATCTTGGCAAAACTGGGAAAATAATATCGATGTCAGTGGATTGTCATGAGAATTCCATGAAATAATGCATATAAAGCACTCAATGAATGATGGCTATTTTTAGTATTGTTATATTATTAGTAGAGGCGGGTGCATGAAATTCATGCGGGGTCAGGGGGGATGGTTCCCTCAGCCCAGCCTGCACTCTCTCCCCCAACTGCCCTTCCTGCCAGCCTAGTCACCCCACGCAGCCTGCTGTTCAGTCATTTGGTTGTCCCTCTAACCCCCCTGCTGGCCTGGTCGCCCCACACAACCTGCTATTCAGTCATTTGGTCGTCCCTCACTAACCCCACTGCCGACCTGGTCACCCTATGCAGCCTGCTGCTTGGTCATCCGTCCGGTTGTTTCAGTCATGATGGCCCCTGGCTTTTTATATATTAGGATTATTAGTACTCACTGGCACACCACAATACACTATGCAAGCCTAAGATATTCTACTACAATAACCATATAGAAAGAAATATGCCAGAAATAATATGTATACATATGCAGGTACACATATATACATACATGTCATGTGTATAGGTATATACTTTTCATTTTTCAAGCATTTCCTGAGTGTCTACTGAGAACCAGGCACTGTGTGAGTGCCCTAGAGTTATAAACAGCCCATTCTTGGGGCAGCTCTCAGAACAATGGGAGATCAGTAAACCCCATCAGGAAGGCCCTGACGCTCAAGGGACTCACAGGACATTCAGTCTCTTCAGTGCTGGGTGTTCAGGACGCCGGGGGGTCATTCTGCCTTGGGTGTAGGCTCCTAGGAGACCAGCAAAGCCAGGCAGGAGGGGACTGCCTTTCTGTTCCAAGGGAGGAGCAGGAAAAGAGGGAGCACTACCCATTCCGCTCAATTCCCACCCCAGCAGCCAAGCCCAAAGCATCAATGATGAGCATAGGAGGACCTATACATACCTAGCAACATTACATAGTGAAGGAATGACTGAACACACAAACTGATAATAATAATAGCAACATTGACATCGTTATGGTATATAACTAAATTATGTATGTAAATGTTTTACATGTGTTAAAGTGTGAATGGAGCAAACTCTTTCCTCCCTAAGGGGACTCCTGAATCTAGGCCAGAACCTCTATCTCCTTTGTCTATTCTTCTTTCCCCTAAGATTTGCTGAACTATGACCTGGCAGGCCCCTAAGGCCTCTTATATCTGATTCCCCTGGGACCAATCACAGAGGGTGTGTGTGTGTGTGTGGGGGGGGGGGGGGACAAAGTCTGCATAAGCCAGAAAGCATGCCTAAAAAGGGGCATCTGAGGGGAGCAAAACCTTTGCCCATGAGTGCATGCCCAGCCCCCACCCATTTGAGCCTCCTCCCTGCTCAGAGCAGTGTAAATGGCAGAGATTCAGTAGGTGAGGCCCAGAAATCACTTCCTTCTATTTGTTTAGTAACTTTTTCATGGGGAAAAATGTCATGTCAGAGGGCATCCTAAGCCCTGAATGTATTCCCTCCCTGTAACACGATAAATGGCTTGAGGGGAGGAAGCTGTCAAAGCCCCAAGTGGATGAGTGGAAGCAGCTGGGGCTCGGGTTAGCCACAGCCCTGCTGGCTTTAAGAACTGGGCTTTATGGGAAATGTGATGTCACTGGATTACGTTGGGAGGTGTGTTTCTTTTGCTCTATTCATTTTTCTTATTCTTTTTCTTTTTTAAAATAAGAACAATACCTTTTAAAAACTACATCCAACATTTTTTGTTACTTTCTGATTTGTCACTACCATCTCTTATTTCTGTTTTTTATTTTTTCCTCATTCCTCTGGTCTATTGTTTTCACTGTTCAGATCAAGTGCATGAGGCAGAATAGCTGCCAATTGAGAAAAAGTAAAGGGTGAAAAGAGAAGAGATTGAATTTTGAAGTGACAGAGACCTGGTTTCAAACTCTGGCTATGCCATGTACTGTGTGAGCTTGGAAGAATTCATCTAAGTTTCTTTCCTCATTTGTAAGTGGGAATTAGCTGACCTATATTACACTGTTGCAGTGTTGTTTAAATGACACAAAAAAGGAAAAAATAAATAAAACAGTACCAAGAGAGAGAGAAACAGCACAGTGCCCAGTGCAAAGTAAGTGCTTATAAATGGTATAAATCATTATATTCATTATTTATTACTAGGGGCCTCATGCACAAATTCGTGCACCTTGAAAGGAACTGTGCTCCGTGAGGCTGCGGTGGGCACAGGGGCGGGTCTTGGCCCACCTTCATGCCCCCACCTGGCCCTTCCTGCTGCAGCCCCTGGTTCCCTGTCTGCCAGTAGCCCCGCTGACGGCACCCACCCTGCTCACACCTGCTGACAGCATAGAGCGACTGGGGCCAGTGCCAGCAGCAGGTGCAAGCAGTGGCTGCTGCCCTGATCACCCCTCAGGAGCAGGGGGCAGTGGAGAAGCCCTGAGCGGTAATCAGGGCCAGCAACTGCCGCTTACACCCACTGACAGGGCTGAGCGATCGGGGTCAGCGCTGGGTGCCAACAGCAGGTGCGGGCAGCGGCTCCAGCGCCGGCTGCAGGTACGAGCAGGGCCAGCACTGGCAGTGGGTGCGAGCAGTGGCTCTGGCGCCAGCAGGTGTACAATGTGATGATTTGACACACACACACACACACACACACACACACACACACACACACACTAGGGGCCCAGTGCATGAATTCATGCACCTTGAAAGGAACTATGGGCTACAAGGCTGTGGTGGGCACAGGGGCGGGTCTCGGCCCATCCTCCAAGCCCCTGCCCAGCCCCTGCTGCTATGGCCCCTGGTCCCCTATATGCTGGCAGCCTCTGCTCCCATGCGCTGACAGCACAGGCCGCTCGCACCGCTGAAGGCACAGAGTGATTGGGGCCAGCACCAGGAGCAGGTGTGAGCGGGCCGGCGCTATCAGTGGGTGCAAGTGGCCGCTGCTGCCCTGATTGCCCTTTAGGAGCAGGGGGAGGTGGAGAAGCCTTCAGGGATGATCAGGGCTGGCAGCCGCTGCTCGCACCCGCTGATGGCGCCCAGTGAGCAGGGCAGGCGCTGGGCATCAGCAGCTGGTGCAAGCGGGGCCAGCGCTGGCAGCAGGTGTGAGTGCCGGGCGGACCACAGCATGCAAAGAATTTTCAGTAACAATCAGAGGCTCGCCCTGATGACAGCGACTGGCGCCCTGCCTTGGTCTGGTGACCCCACTCACCTGCTCCACCATCCCGTCATGGCCAATGCCTGCCATGTTCCACACATGCCCCTTGGTGGTCAGTGCACGTCATAGTGACTGGTTGTTCGGTTGTACCGCTGTTTGGTCTATTTGCATATTAGCCTTTTATTATATAGAACTAGAGGCCCACTGCACAAAATCACGTGAGACCCAGACCCGCCCACCTTGAAGACAGTTGTGGATGGAGATAAGAATAGTTTTCTGCCCTAACCTTTCCTTCTCAGGAGCACTTAAATTGATCTTTGTTGGAAGATGAGAATTGAACAGAGCAACACTTACTTGTTCCCATGAAGAAATTATATGACATTCAGCCAGTGCCTTTTGGTGTTTGGTCATTACGGCATGATGGCGTCACAGCCACAGGTTTTTATAATAGAGATTATGTTAGCATGTCAGGGGGAAAGAGAGTTACCCCTGACCACATACTATCTCCTCATTTTCTTTTACAAGACCACCATACCAGGTCCTTTTGTTTCTAAAGTCCCTTGTGCCCAGGTTACAAACCAAACAAATGAGGGACCCCTTCGGTAACTGAGAACTACAGTTACAAGTTTTGAGGAAAATAGATTCCAAGAGCTAGCTAAGAAAAACCACCTGCTCTTCAAACAACCCGCCCTCCCCCCGTCTTCCCCCAC